>NC_056735.1:559840379-560030379 GCF_019279795.1 Protopterus annectens
TGGCCAGCGGGATGTTTAGGTCTGGGGATGGAGATTAGATTTTGGTTTTCAGATCTTAAAGATCAGTTGGGAATGTAAAGGGGAAGGATGTTGGATAGAGCAGGGCATTTTTTCTGGGGAGAATATTAGTTTATGAGTGGTTGTTAGTTGGAGATAGTCAAGGTGGTTTGGGAGTTCTAGCCAGTTTAGAGATTGAAGGGAGAGGCAGTGGTGGGTTGAGTTTTTGGATTTGGTGGCAAATTTAGAGATTTTATTATAGCAAGTTTCAAGTTTAGAGAAGAGGGAGGCAGAGAGATTAGTTAGGAAAGGGGCTCCATAAAGTTAGGAGTAGGGGCTCCATGTTTTTTTTTTTTTTAGGTGAGAGTGGGATGTTGGGGAAGGGCTGTAGGTATGTTTGCAGGGGTAGGTTGGGTAGGATATGTATCATTTGCAGACAGACAAGCCACACAAGACAGCAGAAATGGGTGGTATATGACACATGGGGGGGTAAATACCTAGGATGGGGAGGGTGGTTGGGAATCAGAGGCCCATGAGCCCTCAAAGGATACAGTGGGACTGAGGTCCCCAACTATGGGCAGTCACCACTGCAGCGTCATGGCCCGAAGGTGGTTGTGCTGGGGACTGGACATGAGAGGCAGTCTGCCCCTCAAGGTGCACCAGGCTGCCCTCCATCTGGTGCAGCTGCCCACCCAACTCAGAGTGGATAACACTGTGCACCATACCCCAGAACTGTCGACAGGTGAAGGGCTCCACTGTACGCCTGCACCCTGAGGGGAGACTGGCCTCATCCCCTAAGGTGGTTCCACCCAAAGGTGGTGCAGAACCTGTGGAGGAGGATTTTCCGGGTTGGGACCCAGACATGTTGGGGCCCGGTGCTATGGCCAGATGGGGTGGGACAGGCGGATCCACCAGGATCTGCCTTCCCAAATGCGCTATGGTGCTGTGGTTTTCCAATAAATTTTGGTGAGTCTTGAACAACACATTTCAAAATTAGTAATACAAAAATCCATGACTTGCCAAAGAGCGTACAACCTTTATTAATTCATCAGACTTAATTCATCAGACTGAGCACTTTCACCCATAATTCCATTGGGCTTCATCAGAGTCATAGAAGCTAAAACCTTCAGTCCTTTTTCATCATAATTAAGTGGTAGACAATTACATATTAACCAATTAAAATCTCTGTTTGTACTAGCCTATTGTAGTGTGAATTGTAAACTGAAAAATAAAACCTTAAATACATAAAAACCTAATAGCACACCACTGCACCATCAAGAGATACAAATTTGTAAACATTTCCAAATAAAACACTTAATATAATCATTTGTTACAAAATAGTTAATATGCAACCAATGAAATATATGAAAAATAATAGAACACATGTCCCAACAATAGGTTTTGAGAACAACATACCCGTAGTATATGAATAATAATTATTGATGCAGATGACGGGTGGGAGTAGAGACTAAACTGTCCATTAACAACTGCATTGGCTTCTATTTTTCACAACAGCACTGTTCAATACTCTGCAGGTCTGCCCTAACTTTGCATCCACCTATGGCCCATAGCTTCTGTGGTACATATATGACTGTTAGACTGTCAGCCTGTAATGGTATGGGGCAGACTGGGTATACTGCATCTACTTTACTGGAGGGGGCTTGTACATGTCATGGGTACCCTGCAATGATCTTGTGTGAGCCTGCTACTAGCATAGTTCACCTGGATTCCTATCTGTGTCCAAGGTAATTGACAGCAAAGACAAGTCGTGACAGCATGACACTTGAGAGACATGTATCAGGAAGAGGGCATGGTGTATGTACCTATCCTGCTAACATTTGCAGGCATATGGGGTTGGACAGTGGAACATTTATACACAGTGCATTAGTATACCCTTTATACAGCTGCTACACACATTTCTTTAACTGTAAGACCTGTCAAGGTAATATCTGTTAACACCTTCTGAAAGTTTCTACAAATATTGAGGTGTATTAGGATACCCTTCATACAGCTACTATACACATTTCTTTACCTGTAAGAGCTGTGGAGAAAATATCTGTTAACACTTTCTGACTGTTTCTACACATATTCAGGTGTATTAGTATACCTTTCCTATAGCTACTACACACATTTCTTTACCTGTGAGACCTGTGAAGAAAATATCTGTTAAAACTTTCTGACTGTTTCTACAAGTATTCAAGGCTTCTATTGTGTATATATGCACACATCTCATTACTACTCCCTGGATTCGAACCGTATCTGGGTGTGCTAAAATGAACAATGCTGTTTTCCATCATACTTAACTACTTGGGAACTGCTGTTTCTTGCTTGTCTGATTTTTGACTAATACTCTCTGGGTTGGGCAGTCTGACCTTGTAATCCTGAAATTCATGCATGGCAGATAGTTATTGTACTGTGTATTACACCTTTGAAATAATACAATCTGGAAGGCAAAGGTTAAAACAAGACTGCAATGCACGCTAGCTGTTTCCCAGAACACCATCAGTTATTTCATGCTGTCAACACCATATTTACTGTAAAGAACCTGTACACATTCTATTTCTACAACAACATACCAGAGTAAACACAACAGTTTGTTGTATATTTTTATTACTGTGAAATGACACTTTTATCAATGGACATCCTATGGATAAGTATTAGTGTGACAAACGTGTTTTATTCATTAGACAGAGTACACAATATATCTACCAGCAATAAACTATGTACTCCTTCTACTTTATGGCACTACATACTGCAAGATAGATCTGTACTCACCAGTCTGTCAGCACATCCTTGTCAGTCTGTCAGCATGGGCCTCAATGTTCATAGCCCTCTCTTCTGCAGTTGTAGGGGTGAGAAACAAACATTATGCAAAGCTGTCTCTCACATACTGAGGTTAGAACTTGGTACAACTCTATGCGAGATACTTATAAACAGCTGGAGCATGCCAGTCCTGAGCATCTTTGATCCATTGGGCCAAGAGCTCCCCCTTCCTATGCTTTAGGTTGGCATAATGATGCCATACTTGCTCACCAGTTTGGGGGATTTCAGTGGCCCTGGTGAGGTCACATGCCAGATGGTCCCAGGCCTCCACTTCATATTCAGAGGCCTGGTACTGGCCCTGCAGCAATCTGTCGTCATCGTGTTCTACAAGGAGTCCAACCATGACCTCAGACTCCAGGATGCTCCAGCACTGTGCCCAAAAGCACACTCCCTCTCCAATGCCAGACATGTTCCTGCAGAGATCAGGCTAAACAGGTTATGGCTGTATTCTTACCTGCATGGTTTAAGTAAGGCCATATTCCCACTCTTTGCCATCATTGGACCATTTTGCAAATGCTGAGCACAGCTTAGTAATGCTCAAACCCGCTAAGCGGGGTTGAGCAGTGCTTAAAGGGCTAATTGCTGAGCATTGCTTAACATTGCGCAAATCTGTTTAGCTGAGCTGACTGCTGCTTTGCATTCATATTTACACTGGCTAAGCATAGCTGAGCACTCCTAAACTTTGTTCAATTTTCATTTTAAAAAAATATCAGGATAATGACTTCATTAATCATTACTGACATCTTAGTAGGTGTATATGATTTACTTTATATGACACCCCTATATTTGCTTTCATTACATTACCATGGGGTGTGACTATACTGTATGGGACTGTTGTGTATACATGAGTGATTTCACATGGTCTATGCACTCACACTTACATTTTAGACCAGCTACACTACACTGGTTGATAATTATCAATTACTACATAACTTAAAATTAAAATAATAATTTTAACACTGCTTTCCCATGTAAAAATAAAGTGCCTGTCTTGGTACTCAAACCATGAATGCCTGCATGCAGAGCCAGGACTCTAACCACCCCACTATCTCAGCATGTGGATTGCAGCTGTATAGTTTTAATTATCTCCTATGGGATGTTTCAGCAATGCTGAACAGAGGGCCATAACATGCACACCCACTCAGCTATGCTTAAACATACCTTAGAATGGAAAAAATATATATAAATTCATAAACCCACTTTATTTACATGTGTCTGTACTCCTTGTCAATCACAGTAAGGGAAATTGTAGAGGGGCACATAGGGACAGATTTTAATTATTGGTCTTATAAAGTTAGGATGTGTGACTGTGGTTTTATAGCAAATCATTGCAAATTACTCGGGTTTTAAGTCAGAACATACTGACAGACATTTGGATTTCAGACTTCATACCCTTCAGGAAATCCATGCTACTGCAAACCTTTTTTTCTATCAGCATTCCAGGTTTGTCAGTGCAATATTTAAAGAGTGACCTGATTTTTGTGCCTTTGTCCCACCATTATTTATGGCTTTGTATGGCTTTATTGCTCTATGAGGTTGAGAAGTATGTAAGGCAGGCATCTGGGCATTCTGCAGAAACCTGTACAGTTGACATCTATGGTCGTATGGCACTTTCAAATGGCAGACATTTGTGTTTCAGTCTTCAGACCCTTCAAGAAGTCCATGCTACTGCAAACCTTTTTCCTCTATCAGCTTTCTGGGTTTGTCAGTGCAATATTTAGAATGGCCCTATTTTTGTGCAATTGTCCCCCATTATTTATGGCTTTGTACAGCTTTCTTGCTCTAGGAAGTGGAGAAGTATGCGAGGCAGGCATCTGGGCATTCTGTGGAAACCTGTAGTTGACGGCTATGGCCGTATGGCACTTTTACAATGCAGCGGGTGTGTGACAGAATGTGTCACACACCTCCTGGATTGTTTTTTCCTCCCCTATCAATTTCAGTGCCGACAGACACTGAAATACTCACTTTATTTCATTTTAGTGTCTGCAGACACTGAAATACTTTTAAAAAGTGCCATATGGCACTTTCTGAGTGCATTGGGCCATGTTAGATGTGTGTGCACTACTTAGACACCCCCCTGCACTCAGTGGCATTCATGCCCGCATAGCCATAACAGTAGCACACCTTCATGAATATGCAAGGTGTGCTGTTGCTATGGCTGCGCTTGTGCAGATATGGTCCACTCCATGTTGGTCTATAATTATATTTTGATCATAATGAGAATAACTGGGATCATATCACAGATAATTTGAAGGAATCCATATATAGGATAAAGCATTTAGGGGGTGAATCTGTCTAGGTTTTTTTTCTATAAAAGGGGTAGTCCTGGGGTAAATTTTCTGTTTCCCATACATAGATCTAAGTTGTGCTTGAAAATAGATAAAATTAGTTTTTTTGTAGATGAGGAGTCTGTTTCATACCAGTGGTATCCTCTGAAGAAATATACCTGTCCCTCCAAACCATTCTATTGATGTTGCAGAAGATGTTTAGATGCTTAGACTGAGTATTTCTGATGCCATTTGACTTGCTACAAAAATGCAAGGTTACAGTTCAAAAATTCAGACCTTGGCTAGGTCTTCATCCCAACTCTAGATAACCTTTATCTGGTCTTCCTTCTGGTCACATCCACTGTTTGCCCCCAGTGGGCCACCCAACTCCACAAATCCTGAATCATTAGGCTGAGCCACTGTTGTAATGTAAAATGATCTTTCCTCTTGAGAAAACATTTCCTGATTTTCTGCTTTTAGACTATTGTCTTTTATACATGATTTAATAACTGATTATTTTTTTCCATACTCTTGTTTAATACAATCATTTGCCGCACTAATTGTGAACATTTTAAACACAAGTTACAGTTTACACATATTTAAATGCATATGTCATATTTTCTCTAGACAAGATGTCAAGTACGTATAAATATATGATTTACTCTAATATGATTAAACTGCATTTGAGTGAAATCAAATGGTTGACATTGTTTGACTGAAAACTGACATGACTGAAAACCATTTTGATTGAAACTCATTTTAGTGAGTTATAAATGATAGAATTTTGTATATGCAGTATGTGGTGATATCATTTATGAGGATATGATTTGCTAGGGGAGTGAACCTGGCAGATTATGTGTGGATTGGTAGTGCCTCCTGGCATGTCGCAACCCCAAATGTATAGATGTTTGTGTTTGTGTGCCAGCACTGATTCACTGTGCACGGCCTTTTTCTTTTCTTCAAGGGTGCATGACCATGGAGTTAGTGTATTTAATTAAAGAGGTACAGTGGATCTTGTCCCTCTTCAAAAACATTTTTATGATTTATTTTGTTAGGTCAAAATTTTTTCTCCGATTTGTGATCCAGAGAAATTATTTCCAGTCAAATAAATTCTCAGTCATGTGGTTTTTCAGTCAAATGTATACAATACTGTGACTTTCAGCAACTTGATTTCTGATAATTTTATAGTAAATCATTCATATTTCTATCTCAGTCTATCTGAATATATATATATATATATATATATATATATATATATATATATATATATATATATATATACATATATATATATATATATATATATATATATGTATTTATTCCTGTGAAGGCCAAGGTAATTATAAGCTTGAGTATTCTACCTCCTGAAATCTTTCAGATACTGGTAGTTTGCAGGTCTCCACCTCTAGAACACTCAACAATTTCCTTGCCATAATGTTTCTGCTGTAGATGCTGATATCTGACTTCCTGGTACACCACAGTAGATATATAACACCATCTAAATTCATGATATATTATCTGTTTTAGATTTCGAACATGTAGCAATGACATCCACATGTGACCCACAATCATAAAGGCTTGTGAATAGGGAAAAGTTGCCATTCAGTAAACTGCTAAGTAGTGTGTGATGACCATAGGAACATAACTTAAGTATCCACACAACACCCAGGCAGCTTGCATAATACACAACACACATCATAGCTATGTTGTTGTTTCATGAATAGAGAAATTCCACAAGGCATTTCAGTTGGAAAGTGCAGACACTGAGGCTAAATTAATTGTGTATGACTACCCCTACAGTTTGCCCATTTGTTTTATCTCCCCTCATATTCCAGGTAATGCTGAGTGCCTGCCGGAGTCATGGATTACGACATGCATATAAAAACACAGAGTATGGCTAAGTTCCAGCATAATAACACACTCTCAAATGTGCAGGGGTGCACACATGCACAGACACACGCACGCACACACACACACACACACACACACACACACACACACACACACACACACACACACACACACACACACACACACACACACCACATACAATGTTCACTCTGCTCAAAGCCTACTACTGCTATTACTCTTTCAGCATATACTTAGGAGCACTCTAGTGTGACATTGCTACAACCTGCAGGATGTTGTTAACCTCTTGTATATGGCATAATAATTATTGTATTCAAAGAACAACTGATGTAAGAAATATTATTACAGTCAATCCATGATCTATAAAAGGAGAACATTTAACTACATTATCTGAGAATGAGGCAAGTTATGAAGTTAATAATGTTAATGATGATTATAGACTATAGGATTTATGGTTTAAAAAGTATTTTCATTTTTACAACAATGCTGTAGCAGCATAAGCCATTGGGGCTAAACAAATGGAACATTTTGAAAACAAGCTTTCCAAGTATTGGTGTTTATAAATTGGAAGACATTACAAAAGAGAATGCCTGAAAGCAACATGAGTATCAAAGGAGATTCATATGCAAAATGTACCATATTACCAAGAGATTAGAGATTTATATGGTAAAACTGGGTTGACATTGTTATCTATTATTATGCGGTCCAGTAGTGAAAGAATGAAAAAGTTAAAAAAGGAGATCTGCATTACAAAACTTACTTACCAATGATCTGGCATTCCCTTTTATGACAATCAAAGCAACAGCATTTTAAGTAAGAACACCAAAGAAATGAATGTCATTGAACAGAGAAAAATGAGGAAACTCAAAAGAAACAAGAAGGAATATGCCAAAGACAAAGCATGTAGTAGTGTCTGACTTTCAATAACAAACATGACACTCCAGCTAACGTGGATGGCAAAAAGCATGATAGGGCACCTAATTTGGTCAGTTTTGTGGAATTTCCCCCTACCAATATGATTGGAGAGAATAGCAGACTGACAATATCAAGCATGGAATCAGTTGTTCACACTTCTCCCTCCAGTAAATTCTAAACATCAGGGATGGAAAACCAAGTAGAGGATGAGCAGTTGTGGGAGGGTGTCCATGAATTAAGAACCTCAAACCAATACAGTACTGCTTAGATCTTTTACTTAGATAATTTGTATCTATTTAATTATAACTCTTTGAGGAGATGCCATTATGTTTTGAGTTATTTAAAAGAGGTCCCACATTTTTCCAACACCAAAAGGTAACATTTAATTGAAATTATATGTGTGAAAACTCAATTTGAGTCTCATTAATGGTGGGCATCTTATCCTTCTAAATACAGTTTTAACTAGAAGGAATACTATAAGTCAGTCCTTAAATTCTACATCTGCATTATTTGAAAAAAAAAATTGAATCTGACCTAAGAATAAGATGCACTAGACTAAGAAAGAAAATGTTTTTTTAATTTATTTAAGGAAAAGAAAGACCTTACATATGAGCTAGCAGCTAATAAATCACTTAGAATCATGAATCCAGGTAAGATGGATGTGTAGTTTTAATGGATCACATCAGCCTCATTAGTTTAATGGATGTATGTTAGCTGACACTGCATTTTACCAGAAATCATCCAGAAAAATTAAATGAATGCATCATAATTCCATTGACTGATTTTTGGATAATTTGGTATTACAGAAGGTTATTGATATTAAATTGTACAAATTTTGAAAGTCAAGTCATCAATTATTTCTGTTATCACTGTAATACCAACAATTCATAAGGATATGCTCAACACCACCTCCCAGACCTATTGTCTGAGAATCTGGCTCTAAACATAAACTTCTTACAAAGTGTACTAATAGCAAATAGCAATTGTTTTTAGACAAAGTGTATATATTTTGCAAGATTCCTAGATTTTTTGTAGCATATTCATAGATTCATAGATTAGTACTAAGCTAACTGCCCTTGCGAGCCATTTTTAGCCTAGCCAATTATCCCTTGTGAGACTCAAACCCTGCACCTTGTGTTTCTAAGGCAAACACCTTAACCATTAGGCCACCCACCCAACCCCTATAAAATATTAAGAGATTTTGACTATGACTAGAACATACTTTCAGTAACTGGCAGTGTCCAAAACTAATTTACAACTATTTTTAAGTTCTGGTGTTTAAGAGCAATGACGGTTTGACAGTTATTGTTATAAAATTGATTGGGTGATTTATACAATGTGTAGTAGAACACAGTTATTTTTATTTTAAGTGGGAATTCTGTCATCAGATATATGGATGGGATCAACGTCTGCCCCATTTATGCAAATGTATTATAGGAATGGGAAAAATCCTTTGTGTTTCATTTGCATTATATGCAAAATATTAAATTATATATAATATTTTTACATAACATATTTTTATGTGGTCAGGTAATGACACAAGACTGTCAGATTTTTTAATAGAGTATACTTCTTTTTTGAAATCATCTAACAATAAAATTAGTTTTCTGGATATTATGTTATAAGGATGGTTTGGATCAGAAGTTTTGTTTTTCTATCTATGGAAAGTTTTCTTTTTCAAGTGCATTCTTACATTTTATGAGAAATCATCTAGTGTAGCAGCAGAAGGATTAAATTAATGGTCAAATGATTACACTTTCTAGGTTTGTAAAAAAAACTAAGTATTCTTTAATGAGCTTATTTGAATATTTTTAGACAGGGACTATCTCCTGATTTAATTGAGGGGGTGACCACAGGAAAAAACAATCACAAAAAGACTGATTTATCACATTTTATGTAAAATAATATTACTAAACCTATACAAAGTAACAGCCACATTCATAAAATATTTTTCTAAAGCTATGATTTTTCTCAGTATACACCAATGTGCAGCAATGACCACAATTAACATTATTAAAAATAACTGGAAAATATGGTCTGTAAGGCTATAAACAGGAAAAAAAAAACACAAAAAGACTGATTTATCACATTTTATGTAAAATAATATTACTACACCTATACAAAGTAAAAGCCACATTCATAAAATATTTTTCTAAAGCTATGATTTTTCTCAGTATACACCAATGTGCAGCAATGACCACAATTAACATTATTAAAAAGAACTGGAAAATATGGTCTGTAAGGCTACAAACACTGCAGTACTATGAACAATTCCTAGTGTTGTATTTAAGAAGATTATGAACATGAAAAGTATTTTTGAATTTGACCATCGAAGGCTACCATCTAAGCATGAGAAGAAACGTACAAATGCAGAACAAATAAATATTGTTAAGTACATTAACAAAGGTCCCAGTTCCCTGGTTGCCATGTATTCATGAACGTTATGCTGCACATATGCTTGTAATTATAAAAGTAAAGCTATAGTAATTATAAAAGTAAAGCTATAGTATAATGGCTAGCTGCCTTTCCTTTGATGCTTTTTATGTGGTGAATATGAACAGGAGGCTAAAACAGAGTATACACTCATTTGAATGACATAAAATAAATGGCATTTAGTAATGTCTTATACAAGCATTTGGTTCAATTAATTAATTTTACATTTTTTTACAATTGATAAAACTGATAAACTTCTAAGGGGAGTTTGTGGGAAAGTACCCTGGAGTACAAGGAATTAAGGAGGCAGTTATTATTAATGACATCAGGGCTAGCCACTCGATGGCATAAATCTGGCTCTGGGTGATTCACTTGTGTTGACTAATGTTGCCGAACGGGCATGGGTATTTGCCTGTGATAAGTGGTTGAGGACCTGTCTTACTCTGACCTATGCTATGGACCCATGCCAATGGTATGAGGGGTGTATGTGCTCTTATTGGCCAGTGTGTGTCGGCCATAAAGGCCAGTAGCCCTTGGTCAATAGTCTACTAGCTGGCTGATGTCCCTTCACCCAGCTTGGTATATCTGGGATAGCTCTGTTGAGTGAAATCTGAATGTATAAACCATCAGCGTACCAGACTTAAACTAAGAATGCCTACACTCATTGTAGGTTCACTAACAGGATGCGTGGATGACACAATGGTAATGAGGAGACTGGATATCCTGTGTATCCAGAAGAAAAGATGGAAGGGCAGTGCAGCAAAGCCACTTGTCTTGGGATGAAGAGTCTACAACTCAGGAGGTGGCAGACTAGAAATACTGTGAGGATTCTGGTGAGGGAAAGCCTTCAGAAGACAGTGACAGATGCCATCAGACTTAGTGACAGACTCAGGACAATCAGATGCCAGTGTAAAGATAGGGCACTATTCTAATCTCTGCCTCTGCCTGCCAGTGTTGTAATAGTGAAGAAAAATGTGCATTCAGACAGAGTTACAGGATCTACTAGTTAAAGCAGGACAACATGAATCAGTGATGACATGGGGGACCTGAATGCACATATTGGGACAGACAGAACAGGATATGAAGATTACCTGAGTCCACATGGATGGGACAACAGGAATGAAGAAGTAGAGGACATTCTAAACTTCAGTCTGACAAATGGCTAGATGGTAGGCAACACATGGCTCAACAAGAAAGACAACCACAAGAGCACATACAGCAGTGCCCAAAATACACTTTAGGTAGACTTTCTCTTAATAAGGAAAGGGTGCTGGGGTAGAATCAGCAATTGCAAAGCCATTCCCAGTGAAACAGTTGTCCTACAACATAAACCACTGGTTGCCACAGTCAGCTGCAAGCAGTGGTCAGAGAACTCAGGCCTCTAGCACCTTCAGAAGAAGAAGAAGATTAAAATAAGTGTACTGCAAGAAGAATGTCAGTGCCTCAAAACAGCATGTGTGAGGACTGCAGAACCGATATGTGACTGAGCCAAGTATGGAAATAAGGTGCAAAACGAAAGCTGGCCATGGAATGCAGTAATCCAAGAAGTTATAAAAAGAAAGAATGAATGCAGGGAAAAGTGAGAGATAGCCATGCTGGACCAGGTTAAGAAGGGATACTGCTTGGCTAACAAAGAGGCTAAGAAAGGAGTTACAATAGGAAAGAACAAGGCATCAGAGACACGCTACCAGCTTCTGGAAAGTGACTTGTTAGGTGGCACAAAGAAACTTTATCAGGTTACAAGGCAAACACAGAAAGATAAAGAAGATAATCAGCCAGCCTTAATAAGGAATGCCAGCAACAACCTGCTCACAAGTCCATGGGACATCAAAGGCAGATGGAAGGAGTACTTCTAGCAGCTTCTGAATGAAAACAAAATCCCACAGAAGCTTTACTGCTTCAGGCACAGCCTAAAATGAAAGTGGAGGAGAAGTCTACCCTATAAGAAGTAACAACAGCACTAAGGAAAATAAAGTCAGGGAAAGCAGCAGGCTCAGATGAGGCCACATAAGATATAATAAAGATATAGGTTGAGATGGGGAGAAATGGCTTTTGCAGGTATTTATAGCACTGTGGAGAGAAAAGAATATCCACATTGACTAGGAAAAAGTATACTAGTGCCAGTGTATAAGAACATAGCAGACATCCATAACTGTAGGCAGTACACAGGTATCAAACCTGTCACACTCCATGAAAGTTCTGGAGAGAGTGGTTAATAAATGAATACACAGAGCAGTATAACGTAAGATGGGATATGAGAGGTTTACATTCAGCTCAGGATGAAGCACAATCAACTTGATGTTTGCAGCGAGACAAATAGTTGAGAAGAAGGTAGAGATGAGAAGTAAGTCCAACTGGGCATTGAAAAACTTAGAAAAAGCACATGACAAGGTCCCAAGAAAGCTGATTTGTGCAATTCTGTGATGGCATGAAGTCTCAGAAACATTGCTATAATTAATGCAGCTAAGTACAAGGACCCAACTTCAATTCTCTAAAGAACACTTCAAAAATCCAGCTTATTCTCATTTTGAGCAACAGATTCCCATCTTCCATGTTCTGTCACTTATTCTTTTTTTTTTTTTTTTGTTAACAGAAAATTCATCTACCACCTTAGTCTTTTATAATATCTTTGATCTCACATTTTTTAAACGTGATAGCTTCTAGCTTTCTTCCTGTTATTGAATAATTCCTCCTTTACTCTAGGTAATTTTGTTGATGAGAATTTATCTAACTTCACAAATTTTACTTTCATTTCCTGCTGCAGTCTTGCATCGTTATTTATCGTTTATTTATTTCAGTTTGATGATCAGGTAGGTCCACTGGGCTCAGGAAGCCCATTTTCAGTGGAGGCCCGGGGAAAAAAGCTTCGCATTACATAGTGTTATTCACTGTTAAAACCAAAATTAAATGAGGTAAAGAAATACAATTAAATGTGTTTGTGTTACACAGTGTGCTCACAGTTACAATCAAAGTAAAGAGAAACACAACTGAAATATCATTTTGTGTCAGAGAACAACATAAATTCTTTGGTCTCATGGTGTCACAGTATTTAGGAAGGTATTATATAGAGTAGGTACAGGAAAATTATAGTGAAGAAATCATGGTTACAGATTTTATTTTAAGCTGAAGAACAGGAATATGTTCCCTGATTATAAGGTATCTGAAATCTAGGGAGGCAGAGGCAATTGAGATGAGGGGGGAAAGAATGAGAAGAGAAAGAGAATATAAGGTGGAAGAGGTTATTGTGGGTTGTACAGTTGTGAGTTTACCTTTTACAATTACGTCAGGTTAGGTTTAAGCTCAGAGGTAGAGAAAAGCTTATGGGGACGGAAAAGCATGAGGCTATGTGGGAAGAGAAGAGTTGCATTTCCAGTTGAAAGAAAGGTAGGAGTGTAGAAGAGTTTTAAAGGTTTCAAAGCTTTCACAAGTCCTTAGAGAGGATGGCAAAGAATTCCATTTTTTTTACCTAAAGAAAAGGATAGCAGAAACTGTCCAGCAGGATGACTGGGTTTACGGACAGTGATTAGGTTTTAGTGGGTTGATCTTAGAGATCTTGGAGGGGTGTATGGTTGGAGGATATTGGTTAGGGCTAGGCACTTAGAAGGTTGAAAAATTGGTATATGGGGTATAGTAATTTAGAGATAGTCTAGATGGTTGGGGAGTTCAAGCCAGTTTAACAAATGAAGGGCGGTACAATGGTGGGAGGAGAATTTGGCTTTGGTGGCAAATTTAGAAATCTTATTATAACAGACTTCCAGTTTTGAGAAGAGAGAGGCAGATAGGTTTGATAGGAGAGGAGAACCATATAAGAGTGAGGGGAGCAGATAGGTAATGGCAAGGGTTTGTCTGGTGAGAGAGGAAAGGAAGTGGATGTTTCTGTATAGCATGCCAAGTTTAACATGAGTTTATTAATATTTTGCTGGATGTGAGTGTCGAATTTTAGGTCTTCATCAATAGTTACCCCAAGACGTTTAGCAAAAGGAACAACCTCTATGGCAGCATTGTTGTGGCTGTTAATTTGGAAAGACTTTTTATCAACAGGGGAGACTTATGATGGAGAGAATAACAGAATTTTGGATTTGCTGGCATTTAGTGAAAGGTGGTTTTGGAGCATCCATTGTTCGTTGGAGGAGAAGGCAGTTTGGGTTATTATTTGTTGCTCAGGGAAGGTGGGGGCACAGCAGATTAAAGTTGAATCATCTGCATATTGCACAATTTTGGTATTGGGTATGGCTTATAGGAAGTCATTAATAAAGATGTTGAACAGCATTGGACCAAGTATAGATCCCTGAGTCACCCCAGTGGGGGTTGGAAGGAATTAAGAAGTGCCTTTCCCCCATTTCACGACTATATAGCTTCCTCACTAGCTTCCATCTTTCAAATATATTCAACACAACCCTTCACTCCACAAAATGACCTTTATCCTCTTATTGCCTATCATTTATGTGCTATCTTCATTTATTTTTCTACTGCCTCCCGCTCTTTTCTTTCTGATTTGATAGTTCTGCCATTCAACCTCTGCTCTGCTGTGTGCTAAACAAAACTGAAATCCAGCCCTCTGTGTACCCCTAAATTTACATTTAGACTCTCCTGGTAAAGTAGATGTGCATGGACAGTAATCAACCTTAAATCTTCAACTATTTGTTTTGTTTGACTACTTGTCTATTTGCAGCTTTAGGCTGCTATGTCTTAGTTCCTTGTTGCTTATCCATTTTTTCCCTTTATGAGAGCTTCCATCTCTTCCCTAGCTTTAGCTTCTAAAGTATTAATTACATCTTCCTCTTTTCTTTATATTTTCTTCCTTTATTGATTGATCTCAAAGTTAAATGCCCTGATAAACATGTTCTCTTATCTACCTGTCATTACTTTATGTTTCCTTCTTCCATTACTGCTTTCCTTATTTAACCCAACTTCCCACATTTGGGTCAGACTTCAGACATCCTTGTCCACGGTCATCATATGCATCTTATCTCATATTATGCAGTCACTTTCGGAACAATATTCACATTTACTTAATTCCATTTTCCCTTGTTTTGCAGTTTCTCCCAACAATGAATTTCCATTTTTTTAACCAGTAATTGTGATCCTCAAGGACTCCAGAATGCCATTCTGAATCATTTTAGTAACATGAGAAATGTTGTTGCCAGTTTTGACCCTTCAGTGTCTAGATTTTCCACATCTGAAATATGTATTATGTTTCTTACTTTCAGTATAACTTACCCCCTCTTATTGAGCCTTTAATCCTTGTCACTATGCTTTTCTCAAGCCTATAATGCCTTTTTTGTAAACTTCCAGTTCACACCCATACGTGTTTACTGCATCCGTAACGTTTTTGGGGTTTGGCTTCTTTAGATAAGTGACTTACCAGTTAATAATGAGCAGTATTAGAAAGAGAAATGAGTTATTAACAAAATTATACTAAGCTTGTTAGTCTATCATGAACTGCAATGGAGAAATTTATATTTGGCACTTATTATTCATATTTTCATATTTATGTTAATATTTTCATAACTGAGAGAACTACATTTTATTGAGGTGTATAATGTGAAACACCAATGTTGGAGACAGGGCAATTCAGTGAAAATGCTGGTTTATATTACCCTATACTGGAAATATTGTTAGCTGTTTATTAATAATTTAATAATTATGAAAAGCAGTATTTCCACATGTACTTAATACTCCAAAAATCAAATTATTTTTGAACTGTTGTATGACATTAGGTGAAATCTTAAATATCTCTGAAGAAAACTGCCTTTAATATTTGCATTGAAAGCTGCACATCTTTTAAGATGTCTAGTATTATTTGTACTGTTAATTATACAATTAACCATATATTACTAATTATACAATTAAACATATGCTTTCATATTTCTGTAAATATCCCAATAAACATGCACTTATAGAGGAATTTCTTATTGCTGTGTGAAAGCTTATACCTGGTCAACAAAAATTGTTCTAGCCATACATGTTTAGGTTGTATAATTTTCAGGATATGAAAATAAATTTATAAAATTTTAGAAAAAAAATAATTTGGGATTTGTGTGCAGTGTAATATATTACATTATTTATGGGGAAAAAAGATTATGAATGCATTGACATTTGTCACTGCAAAAAAAAAAACTTCTTACTGATAACATTGCTATTTGTACAATTTTACTACCTTTTATTGTTCACAAAATATTTACATTTATTTTTTATGCTTTTCAAGTTTATTGTTCAGAAAATGCTTTGGAATGCAAGGTGTGTGTAGGCTGTTAGAGGTGTGATATTTCACTCCACACAGGTGTTTCTGAGTTAATTTCATATCTCTGCTTGCATCTAGCCACATACTCCTTTTGTAAGCATACAGTATTTCTACTGTCACTAACCTTTCTACAATATTTTCATTCCCTAAATGCTTAACTGTCTTCCTGTTGCTATATTATCTTTCAGTATATGGACGATTTGTTTGCAAATGTATGCTAAATAAAAAAAAAACACCTAAACATGCAAGTAGCAAGTGTGTGTGTGTGTGTGTGTGTGGGGGGGGGGGGTATCTATAAAAGACATAATCCCTAAGTTATGACTTGTAACTCTGAAGTTATTCTGTTACCTATAACCTACTTATAACTTATTCTGTTACCTATAACCTACTTATAACTGGTAACTTTGCAGAGGAAATTAGTATTTCCTCATAAAATCAATTAACTGTATTTAATTGTATTGTACTCCACTCTTGGGTGGTTAACACTTCACATTAACATACAAAACAATCTGTCTCTAATTTGTTTAGGTGTCCATTATTTGCTTCTGGACATTACCTTTTTCATGTTTGTTAATTCTGCTCTGACCCCAGAAGTCAGTCAGCAACCTTGCTCCTTCTGCCTTTTCATTGCTGACATGCTTTCTGCCCCCCTTTCTCCCACATTACTCTTCTTCCTTGAGTTCACTGATATAATTATCCATGTCTATATATATGCAACTTTCTTTCTACATCTTTCTGTCCTAATTCCTTAAATTATCTTTGTTTATATGAGTAAAAAGAAAGGAAAAAAAATGCTTATCACTTACATTGCATGACCTGGTTGGCTGTCTTGAGATGTATTTATATTTGTTTATTTATGTTTTGTTGAACAGATTATACTAACTAGGCCACTGGCCTTTTTTTCAAGAAGGCCTGAAGAGGTACTTATCCTAAGAAGATATTTAGGCCTATGACTCTGAGGGAATTCCCCTACTTTTAAAAAATCTTTAATGAGCAATATTAATGACATAGAATGTGCAAAATGTTTTAAAACTCACAAATATTTGAAAAGTTACATGGTTACATTTATATAACTTTAGAGATATGTCAGAATGATTATAGGGTATGAAAATGTGAATTAATATGTGTATGATTGTATTAATCAGTTATACATTTGATTGAATTAATAAAGTGCCCTGTACCTTTTTTCATAATCACCATGTGATTATTTACATCCATACAAGCTGTCACTAACATACACAGATGTGACCTTGGATTATCATTTCATCCGAAGAATGGTACATACTGTCAGAACTGCCGCACCCCCTTATGTGTTTGACCTATATTTTTTATTTCATCTGTTTTTCATTGCCTAATCCTTCTCCTTTGCTGAGTTTACTTTTCTTACCTTTGATCTGGCCTCCTTTTACTTCCAGTCATGTCCCAGTCAGATGCTCGCTATTCTATACTCCCTCCCCCCATATCTCTTCTTTTATCACATATTAGTACTCACTGAACAGTCCTTGTTTGGTATTTTTTCTGTCCGTAATTGCTTAAACATTCTATATGTTACCTCTTCTTTTATTTGCATTTACCTCAATGAACTTTGCCATCCTATTTGTCTTTGAGCTCCTGCATAGTCTAAAAATCTTTTGTCTCTGACATCTGCAATGACATCTCCCTAAGCATTTATCTCATCTCCTGGGTTCTCACTCTGTATTCAGTCTACGTTATGAATTTCTCCTGGCACCCGTGTAAGCGTGGTCCCTTTCTGAATCACAGTTGGATGAAGCTCAGATCTCTTCTTATTTCTTCTTATTGAGCTGCTTCTTTTCCATTCTCTTGTCTTTACTTTAGGCCTCACCATTCAGGACTGAATGGAAGCTTTGCATAATCTTCCTAGTGTTTTTTTTTTTTTTTGTCTCCTGTGCTGACAGGTAACTAAATGTATATTTTCTTATGACCATACTGTAATACTAACGTATTGTAAGCATTGAGAGTTAAGAAACAAATGAATGGGCAGAGACATGCCAATGGTCAGGGAATTAAAATAAGAGCGCACAAGCCAAGGTAATTAATATTTCTAATTTTAGAAAGGTTTTCTTGTTTTGTTCCTATACATTACTGTCAGACTTGGAGAAAGATGGTTTTGCATTGGCTAGAGAAGGGCTAATTATTTTGCAGAAAATACTTACATTTTCATTTCTTGCAATCAGACTTCAATGATAAAGGCTCTATTTTCTTGGAAGACCAGATTGTGTGACAGCTTACTGATTCTCTTCACTTGCCAAGCAGCATAAAAGTAAGCTT
The DNA here is from genome assembly GCF_019279795.1 of Protopterus annectens. Classification (NCBI taxonomy): domain Eukaryota; kingdom Metazoa; phylum Chordata; order Ceratodontiformes; family Protopteridae; genus Protopterus; species Protopterus annectens. The sequence continues at coordinate 559,859,217 of NC_056735.1, forward strand.
GACTCTGTGGATATAAACGTGGCAGATTCCCAGGATCATTATTTCACATGAAACCTCGTAGCCAGACATGTTTATTTATTGGTATGCAACACATGCAGTGTGGACCTTCAAGAGAAGGTTTCAAATGCATTTACCATGTGTTGCATATACTCATCAGTAGATTCATTCTTTCTTTGTACAAAAGCTTTTATTCTTGCCCATTTAGGGGTAGGCAGGGCACTTTCTGGTAATAGCTTTAAAAGGTTATTTCTTGCGGCTAGAAATCCATCATCTATATGTTTTGGAATGTCCTCATCCATGTTAGACATAGGTTGTACAGAATAGCAAAATATGCCCATGTCATCTCTGCTGTGATTTTTAAAATTGAATATTGGTTCAACAGAAACTTGACTGACAGAAAACCTGCCTTTTGGTTCCAGTGACAATTTTTAATGCAGCAGCACACAAAGAGCTTGGAACTTCTAGTAAGCATGGCACCAAACTCTTAAGGTACCAAATAAATTTAGCATGATACAGTTCAGCAAAGAATAATAAGCTTTATTGCACAGAAAACATGTACTTTGGAGATTAAGAAATCAAGGTCCTGTCTCTGTCAACTACAGAAATCATCATTCTTTATACCTTTTGTAATTAAAAGCAGCAGTATTGCAACCGTCATAGATGAACAACTGACCAATTAGAAATGAACACTACAGCATTATTTTTGCTAAGATTTCCTGAGTACTTGTTCATGATATCTCACTTTAGGTATGAGTTCCAAATTCCATGATATAACTTTCTGATCAGAACAAATCTTACACTTTTCTACAGCTTTCAACACTTACTGATATTAGGTTCATAGGGTCATAGGTTAATAGATAAGTACTGGGCTAGCTGCCCTTGGGAGCCATTTTAAGCCCAGACAGTTTCTCTTTTGGTGCTTGAAATAGCCTATCCCATTTGGTTATAGATTGGTCTTACTCATCCCATGGTCAGTAATTATATATTACCCCTAATCAGAATAATTGAGATTTACCATATATACTTTTGAGGGACCCATGCATGAGATAAAGCATTTAGGAACTGCTTCTGTCCAGCAGTTGTATAGGGGTCAATCCTGGAGTAAATTTATGTTTCCTATCCATAGATATAAGTTGTGCTTGAACATGGACAAGTATGAACTTGTTTTATGCGGATGTTCCATAACTGTGGTTTCCTCTGTGAGATATACCTACTCATCCAAACCTTTTCACTGATGTTTCAGAAGAGGTTTAGATCCCTAGATCCAGTTTTTCTGATGCCATTTGATTTGCTGGTGCTCAGTACATCCATCAGTAATGGGTCAAAGCATGCCTTGTATGCCAGACACAGTTCAGGTCACCTCTTAGTAGTCTGTAGGATACCAAGTATAGTGACAAGGCTTTGAGCCAGTCCATTTAAGACATGCTGTTTAGGCCTTGTGTCCTTTTAGTGAGGTATCTCTTTTGGCATTCCAGTTGTTGCATGTGTATGAACAGATACATGCCAAATGGAAGCATTATATTCAATGACTGGCCTAATCAGGACTGTGTAAACGTGGACAATGACATCCTTAGATTTAGACACAATCTCTTTGTTAATAAGTCATGGAATGCAGAAAGGACTTTCTTACAATGGACACATTTTGGTCAAAAGTTAAGTCATTTGGGGATTCAATGACTTTTTCTACCTTGCAGTCATCTGCAAACTTAGCCAGGCAGGGCCCTTTGGTATTAGTTTTTACTTCAGACTAGTATATTCCAAACAGGAAAGGTCTCAGCACAGAACACTAAGGGAATCCACTGGTAACTGGTCACTTTATGGAGGTCCAGTGATTGGAGATTCCCTGGTTCCTTATTGATTAATCATAAGTCTTTCCATGGCTTTGCAAATAAGGTTGGTCAGACTTATAGGCCTATAATTGCCTAAGTCTTTGGGAGTTTATCCTTTATGCAGGGAAATGACTGTAGCTGTTCTTTATTTGCTTGGTACAAAACCTGTATGGAGGCTGAGATCAAACATTGTTGTTAGGGGTGTGGCTAAATCATGGTTCATGCTAGTTGCAGGGTATCCAGGAATATTGTTACAATACATTAATGCAACGTTTTTAACTTTTGATATCACTTTTAGGACTTGATCGTGTGTGACAGCTGGAGGTGAGACAGTTTTAGGTATATCTAGTGAGAAAGACAGAGGGGAGAAAGCTGTAAAGTCAGAGCTAAATTTATCAACCAGTAGGTTCGCTATATCCTTAGCCTCAGTGCAAGTAACACCATGAGTTGTTTGTTTATTTCAATGGTAAGGGCTCTAACATTCTGGGACTTACTCTTCTTACTTTTTGCCAAAATGCTTTTCCTTTTCCTTTTATTATAAAGCTTGTTGATGTTATAGTTCACCTACGTTGGTATAGTTCTGGTATTTGTACTGCACTTGTTCTGATGGAGCACAGCTGCATCTATGTAGTTGTTTACATGCCAGAATCATGTGGTGGTGTATATTTCTCAGTATTCAGTGGAGTTAACTTGGTTTGCTGGGGATTTGAAGCTTGCCCATGCATCACTTAGAGTAGGTAATTTGTCTTGAAGACATTCCTAAAGGTACCTTTGGTCAGAGCCAGATGCAGTACAAAGTGACCTTGGCAGCTTTCTAGGGCCCATGTTTGCTTGAGGGGCCATGTTGGCTTGGTGGGGGCCTGGCTTTACTATTAAAAAAATGAAATCTTCCATAAAAAACAGCACCTCGTGGGAGAACACATTAAGCTTTAGGACCTCACGGCAGAAACAGTAGGTCTTCAAGACCATGTGGGAGACTGTAAGAGGCAGTGTCCATGGGAGATTCAATTTAGAAGAGCCAAGCAACAAACCTGGAAATTTGACCAGAGCCACAATCTTTGTTTTAGGAAAAGCTCTATTGATCTGCAAGTAAACAGAGTCACAGCAGCCACATGACTGCAACTGCAATCTTTGTACAGTAGGAGAGCAGCCACGTGCAATTGCAATCTTTGTGTATCCCAAGAGATTTCAACAGCAAGCTGTTTATGTAGAAATCTAACAGAGCCACAGCAGCCATGTGCAATTACAGTCTTTCACTTGAGTGAAATTGCAGTATAAGAATTGCGTGTCGCAGGAGATTTGAACAGCAGGCTGTTTGCTATGAGATCTAAGAGATCCACAGTGTGTGTGTGTGTGTGTGTGTGTGTGTGTGTGTGTGTGTGTGTGTGTGTGTGTGTGTGTGTGTGTGTGTGTGTGTAAAATGTCCCAATTACAGGAGCTGTCTAATTAAGTGACTTTGCTCAGAGTCAAATGCTGAAACCTAATCATTGGCAGTCGAGTGACTTAAACCTCCACACAATCTGCCTGGTTTCCTTTTGTTTAATTTTTTTGTTTTTTTAAATCCCTGAGGATTACAGTCTGTCAATGTCAGGCATCAAGTTTCATAGCTGTGTTGTTTGGTGTCAGTGGTGCAACAGGTAATGCACTTGCCTTTAATACAAGAGGTTATGGGTTCTTTTCTCACAACAGGTCAATCAATTGCTGATACTTCTGTGCAGCATAAAGGCATGGGGGTGCTGTACCCCTTTGGATGAGAAGCCTGTTAACTAAGCACCTATTATTTGCCAGCTATTCTCAATTGCATATCACCAATGCTTAAGGTAGCATAGACAATTTATTCTTCAAGGGCAGCAGGCACTAAATTTGCAGATGAAGCACTGAAATGCAAAGTTTTTTGTCAGCAGCAACCTCTTCATTGTATAGTTGCAGTTATCCTCAATGTAGAATCATTCAGAAGACTTTTACTTCAGCAGAGATTCTGCATATTGACTCATATTAGTGGATTATAATTACAGCAGTTTGAGTGGCCTTTTATCATTGAAATGTTCTGAAATGGGTAGTTTTGTTATTATTGGCTCATGTTTTGTTTCACTGCTTACTGAGCTTCTTCTTCTTTTAGCTTTTCCCAGTTAGGGGTCACCACAGTGGATCACCTGTCTGCTCATGATTGGCAGTGGAATGTTTACAGTGTTGAATTGCCAGCCCGGCACCCAACCTTCCACAGAAGGCACTCACACATGCACTCACACCTAGGGCCAATTTAGAGTGTCCAATCCACCTACAGCATGTCTTTGGGATGTGAGAGGAAACTGGAGCATCCGGAGAAAACCCACATGACCACAGGGAGGACATGCAGACTCCGCACAGAAGGCACCCCAGCCAAGGATCAAACCAGAGAACCTTTTGCTGTGAGGCAGAAACGCTAACCGCTGCACCACCACAGCCACCCTTGTTTCACTGCTTACTGATAAAATGTTCAAAACTACTTAAGTGGTGCTGTATTAAACTAGGAATATAATTTAATATCAGGAAGGTGAATCAAAGAACACATACATTTTTGCATAGTCCTAGAAATGTGTGCAGGGGGCCCATGGTTGTTTAAACAGCTGAAAGGTACACTTAATCCACCACTGGCCAGATGCATTTTGTATGAATTTAGGTTTTAATGCAGTTTCAATGAATATGAGTTTCAAGAGCTGAGAAGGTTACTGTTGTTCATGCAAAGTCTATTTTCACTGTGGGACTGTATTGTTTAGTTTATCAAATGGCTATCAGTGTTTCTGTTATAAAATTTGAAGTAAGTTTTAAATTAAATCCAAATATCTGTAATCATTGTAGAAGTAAAGAAGAAAACAGTATGCACACTGATAGGTTTAACAGTGTTTTTGGTAACTGGAGAAATAGAGAGACAAGTACTGGGACACTGAAATGGCTGGGGTGTGAAGGAGGGTATTTGTTACCTTGTCTAGAGCCTCATTCAAGCATGATCTGGCTCTCCCTTGAGTGGAAGGGATCTATGGTTTTGGTTTTATTTCAAAGAAGACTGCTTTATGGTCAGACATCTGCAGTGTTCCCATATTATTAAGGAAAATCCAAGATGTTATTACCTCTTGTGAATACTCTGACTAGATTGGAGAGGAAGCAAATCAGTAGATACCTACTAAAGAACATTCAAGATTTCATTCTGCTAATGAAAGCTCATTAGAAATGAAATGCATGTACTAACATTTTTCCTTTCTCTACTTTTCACCCTTCACATGAGGCAGTGCTCAGGTAGCTGTACAGCTCTGAGCTTTACAAAGCCCAGGCATGTATATAATGTAGAGCAGAGTGGAATGGCAGGTATATGTACCTGTTCAGATGAAAAACATTCCATGAGAGGAATCAATGCATGCTGTTAATCAGTGCAGAACATCATATATCAATAGGATGCAGCAGCGGGAATTAATCTTTTGCCTTTTATGTGTCCAAGTTTACTTTAGTAATTATTTTCAGTATTATACTGGTAGTGGTGATGGTGGTGGCACCTTTCTATCCATCAGATCAATGCCACTGATGCTGAATTCAGGATTCTGGCAATTCCATGTTACTTACCTGTTAGTCTTACATTTTGAGTGCTTGTGGATTTTAAATATCACTGCTTTCATTCAAATCAAAAGTAAATATATTTTCAGCTGAAGTGCAGGGAGTGCCTTCTGTGTGGAGTCTGCATGTCCTCCCTGCGGTCGAGTGGCATTCCGAAAAACATGAGTGAAAGGGCATGCCTTTGTTGAAGGTTGGGCATTGAGCTGGCAACTCGGCACCATAAAAAACCTACTGCCAATCATTAGCGGACCGGTGTTTCGCTGTGGCGACCCCTAACTGGGAAAAGCCGAAAGACAGATATTATGATATACCCTCTTGTCACTACCCCCTCCCCTACTCACTTTTTCAAGGCACCAAAAGGCTACTCTTCTGTTTATGAACCACACGCCCCCTCAGGAGCACTAAGATGAATGTCCCTCCCCACAATGTAGGCACACCCAACTACCCCTGCCAGCTCTTCAGACATCTGCATCGCTAATCGAACCTGGGTTACCTTGGCTGCAGTTAGGGCTTTATCCCTCTGAACCACAGTGCTGACCTATATAAGGCAATTATTTGATACTTCTGTTACTGACTTGTACAATTAGTACTACTTATAATGACATGCCCTCCCTTGTAATCTCATTGCTTCACATTTTTTTGTCTCTTATACACACAGTAAAATCTCAAATAAATTTATATTTACACAGCTATCAATCTGTCAATCTATATATTAAGCTGTGGGTTACAGCAGGTAGTCCAATATTGATACAGGTAAGTTCTGTAGTGGCTTGAACCAAAGCATTTTTTTAGGTTTCCATATATGCTTAAGTTAAGTTTAACAGTTTTTCAGCATGGTTAGACTTTTTTGCTTGAAGGAATGTCTTTTTAAATAATTTATTTTTGTATATCTGGCCCATCTAGTTGGAAACACACCAGTTGTGATTGCTTTGTATGGAGCCCTAAGAGGACAACTCCCTGGGATTCATGAAGCTTGCGCCAGGTGCAGGCGTAGCGTCGGCGTTCTAACACCAAATATGGCCACTGAGCGATTCAAGTACGAGCTGTTTCCACGTGCACTACCTGCGTATGCTACGCCCACATAACTCCCGGGACCTGTATGCTAATTACCCCATGTGCAGCAGTGTAGCATGCAAATGAATGATTCAGGAAGTGGTGCAGGTATAGTGTAAGCATGCAGAAATGTAAACCATTGAAAACGGTTTACATTTTTGCAAACATAAAATCGGAGCCATGACAGCCAACCAAACAAATGTATTATATTGTTAATATATGCCAATGGCTAAATATCTAGCCATTGGCATAAAAGAAGATGTACAAAATATAAAATTAAAATTTAATTTATATAGTTGCACTATTGCGACGTGGAAGCGCAGGGCAGTGGTGCACAAAGGGGATCACAAGGAATATAAAAAAAATAGAAGAAAACCGCAATGAAACACATATCATGATTTCCCCATAATAGTCAATTGCAGGCATGCTACACCATACTATGGCACAAGGGTTGCTAAGGGGCAGTGACAGTGTTATGCACAGTAGCTGGGAATTAGTAGGCAATGCCATGAAAATGAGAGGAGTAATAGTGAATCTCAGATTCCCCACTGGTGTAAGGATGCAACTCACAGCAAAGCATTATAACACCGAGGTGTGCCCTTGAGATAAAGATGACATCAAGAGAGGGGTGTGCCTCCATTGCTGTAAGCACATTGGAGCATTGCTAAACCTGTTCACCCTTAGCTAGGCAAAGCTGCAGGATAGGAGTGTGTTGAATTGGCCATAGGTATGCTTAGCTGAGAGTACACAAGGTAACCAAGTATGCATGTGAACGGTGATGAAAACGTGGGTAAACCCGGTAAATGGGTTTGCGTGGTGCACACTGCAGCTGAAACAGGAAGGATATAGGAAAGAAATAAGGAAATGCTGCAGCAGTGAAATTGGAGTACAAATGACTAATTAACACCTAGGAGCTTACAGTGGGCCATTGACAACAGCTAACAAGGCTTCAAGCAGCTACCTGCAGAACAGGAATGGGGAGGGGCTGTACTGCAAAGAAAACAGTAAAGTGTCAAAGCAGAACAAAACCAATTTGCAGTATATCAGCTACAAGGCACATTTTGCCATGACTGGGTAGGGAAAGTACAAAACAAGAAAGACGGTAGGTGGATGCATGCCTATTAATGGGAGGGGATCCAGGTTTAAAAGTAAATTAAAGGGCAACAGATTAATCAAGGCAGGCAAGTAGATCTCCACAGTAAAGTTCCCACACTTGCAGTACTCATTGCAAAACCCATAATTAAGACACACTGCATCTGGAATAGCTCATACACACCCACTGACATCAGTAGCATCCATAGTACAATAGTATAAAGTATGAAAACACCTCACACACATTTATGTATTCCCATACACTCTGCACCAGTGGTGTATACAGACAGGGTACTTTTAGTATGTACATGTTAGGGGCTGCCATAGCTTTGATCCACCAGCATGTATTGGAGACTGAAGGTGGTGTGGAGGATTTGTTGTAAATAGAATTGATTATATATTCATCCTCCCACTTAGCTAAAACTGTATCTGCATAAATAGGTCCACAAGCTGCAATTATATTATATGACTTAAGCAACAACAGAGATTTGAGAGTAATGAAACCAGATAAGGGGGGCGGTATTGTCTTCATGGAAAATATTATATATGAAGGAAAAATGAATTCTATAATAAATGATACTGTTAAATACACCTTGGTCTCACTTAATGAAATAAATTTAGCATATTGCAAAATTGACAATTTATTAGATAGTTTATTGTATGAAGGATCAATAGACAATAAAACCTTTGAATTTTTGCACGTGGCAAAACCAAGAATACCAATAATATTTGGAATACCTAAAGTCCACAAGAATGCGGAAGACCCTCCTTTGAGACCTATTGTCTCGCAGCAGGGTCTAAAACACTTCCTTAGCAAAATTTGTGGACAATAAGGTAAAACACATAAGTAGTGAAAATCCATATATATTGAAAGATTCTTGGGATTTCTTAAGATGCATTGGTTCACAATTATATAATGAAGACCTACTATTTGTCACTGTGGACGTAGTTGATCTTTTTCATGCATACCACACCAAGAAGGCCTTAATATGTTTGAAGAAATGGTTTACAGAGATACAAAATTGACTCAGGCTGAAAAAAGTGTAACTATAAGTTTAGTGGATATGGTATTAAGATATAATTTCTTTACTTTCCAAGGAGAATACTATCAACAGGTCCAAGGCACAGCAATGGGTGCAGCTTGTGGACCTATTTATGCAGATACAGTTTTAGCTAAGTGGGAGGATGAATATATAATCAATTCTATTTACAACAAATGTTGGACATTGTATCGGCGATATTTGATCTGCAGTTTTTATATGTTCGTGTCTTACTTGGTGGAATTAAACAGTGGAACCTTTGCTGGTGTGTTTCCTGCCTTCTACTAGGCTGTTTTGGATTTTTTTCTTGGTTTTTGGTCGTTTTTCTATACTTACTGGTTTCGTGTTTTGCAACCTTGATGGAAGGAGGAACGCCAAAGGAAGAGCTGGGGGAATCACGGAGACTGATAGGTCAATTAACGCAGCTTATTGACCTTTTGACGCCATTATGCCAGACGCTATGCCGGAAGCAAGGGGGAGAGGTTACCAATGGATTGGAAAGGACTGAACGGACCGAATGGTCAATGGGAGCCAAATCGAAAAGAAAACGTCGCAAAAGTGCTCTTACACACAGCGACTTAGAAGGGGAACAACTTTATGCTGAAACATTCAATCCGGCTAAGACGCCAATGGTTTTGGCGCCAACGGAACCTGAAAATGGATCTACTTCTTTGCTGGCTGAAGCCAGCGATACTCGGATAACCCCACAAACGCCAATAGGAGCAAAGGTACTGTGAATTATTCTTTCCACAACTCGTGGAAGAAAATGATATTAATGATTGGCTGAAAATGCCTTTCAATATACAGTTTAAAAGCGGACAAAAACATTTTTCTAGTGATGGCACAAGCTATCACAATAAGTTGGACAAATTGTATAAATTAATGTTGAAATTTAAGACACTTACTATAGTGAATGAATATTTAAATGAGTGCATTAATAGAAATGTGGTTCGAAGGACTTAGGGTACATAAGTACCCTAATAATGTAATAGGAGGTTCTTTTTCATCAGGAATTGTTAAAAGTTTTAACCAATGTGGTCTCAAGTTTTAAAATTGATTATTCAAGAAAACAAAAGAGTGCAGGAATTGTTGCAAAGTGAAATAGAGACTTTAGATCAACTTATTAAGGGAGATCTTATTTTTCAAATTAGGGAAGAAAGGGACAAATACTATAAAGTAAAGGATGATATTGAATGGAAATGCAGCGATGTCATAGAAAGGAAAATAAGTAAATTAAAAGAGATTTAAACGAGTATGAGAATAACACCCATTATCCCAAACCACCCTTTAAGAAAAATGATTATTACAAATATAGTGGTGATACCTTGGATGAAAATTATGAAAATGATGGTCAGGTAGGGGTTCATTTAGAATACGATAGTGAATTCCCACCCTGAGGAGAAATTGCTCAATTCTTATAATAAACAAGATGGATATCAAAATTTTCAAAAGGGGAGAAGGAGGGGAGGTATTAGTCCAAATACACCCCACCCTGATTCTGAGTTACATCATAATACAATTCAAGTTAATGGTACTAAGCATACTTTTGAAAATTTTACCATCTACAATTTCAGCAATATTATTCCTACTGAAACACATTTTCATTTGTTAAGTAAAGGGTTCAAATTTATTCCCTCTGTTAAGGGTGAATTGGTGAAAACTATTATAGATATGAAGCTTTTCTTAAGGAAAATCAATTTCAGTGTTTTGTTTGCTTCTACCAATTCAAATATTAAGTGTAATCTGCCTCCTCAGGATTCAGTTTTGATTCAGAGAAGTACATACAACCCACCCTTACATCCTCAAATAAAAATTTTGATAATATGTTGGAAAACGAAATTAGAAAGTTGTATGAAGAAAAGGTTATGGAATTCAATCTTTCTAAGCAAGAAAATCAAATATTATATGACTTAAGCAACAACAGAGATTTGAGAGTAATGAAACCAGATAAGGGGGGCGGTATTGTCTTCATGGAAAATATTATATATGAAGGAAAAATGAATTCTATAATAAATGATACTGTTAAATACACCTTGGTCTCACTTAATGAAATAAATTTAGCATATTGCAAAATTGACAATTTATTAGATAGTTTATTGTATGAAGGATCAATAGACAATAAAACCTTTGAATTTTTGCACGGCAAAACCAAGAATACCAATAATATTTGGAATACCTAAAGTCCACAAGAATGCGGAAGACCCTCCTTTGAGACCTATTGTCTCGGCAGCAGGGTCTAAAACACTTCCTTAGCAAAATTTGTGGACAATAAGGTAAAACACATAAGTAGTGAAAATCCATATATATTGAAAGATTCTTGGGATTTCTTAAGATGCATTGGTTCACAATTATATAATGAAGACCTACTATTTGTCACTGTGGACGTAGTTGATCTTTTTTCATGCATACCACACCAAGAAGGCCTTAATATGTTTGAAGAAATGGTTTACAGAGATACAAAATTGACTCAGGCTGAAAAAAGTGTAACTATAAGTTTAGTGGATATGGTATTAAGATATAATTTCTTTACTTTCCAAGGAGAATACTATCAACAGGTCCAAGGCACAGCAATGGGTGCAGCTTGTGGACCTATTTATGCAGATACAGTTTTAGCTAAGTGGGAGGATGAATATATAATCAATTCTATTTACAACAAATGTTGGACATTGTATCGGCGATATTTGATCTGCAGTTTTTATATGTTCGTGTCTTACTTGGTGGAATTAAACAGTGGAACCTTTGCTGGTGTGTTTCCTGCCTTCTACTAGGCTGTTTTGGATTTTTTTCTTGGTTTTTGGTCGTTTTTCTATACTTACTGGTGTGGAGGATGATACACACAACCACCTCAAGCACCAGAGGAGGAGGAGAGTGTTCAGACCCAGGGTAACCTACCAGGGCCTACATGATCTGGAGATAGTAGAGCATTACTGTATAAACAGGGACATCCTACAGCAACTTGTGGAGCTGTGCTGGCAATGCCTCAGAGCCAGAACAAACAGAGGGGAACCCATCCCAGTGGATAAGAAGGTATGTGTAAGCCTGAGAATACTAGCTACAGGTACCTTTCAAAGACCAATTGGGGATATCTTGGGGATCTCACAGGCATCAGTATCCAGTGTACTACACCAGTTCCTGGATGCCATGTTACCACATGCCAATGAGCACATATACTTCCCCTGAATGCAGGAGGAGTTGGCCAGCAATATGCGTTTCTTACACCATGTGGCAGAATACCTGGAGGTACTGGGTGCAATAGACTGCATGCACATACACATCAAGTCACCACCCAGTGAACAGGGTAGGTGCTACATAAACCGCAAGGGATACCCCTCCAGCAACTGCCAGGTCGTGTGCAATGCCCAGGGCATTATCATGTATGTGGGTGCTGGCAGCCCTGGAAGCTATCACGACTCCCACATCTGGCATGCCTCACAGCTGTATCAGTTATTTGCCAGGGGACATTCCAAATGGCCACCTGGTGGGAGATGCTGGCTATGCACTGGAACCGTGGATGATGACACCCATCAGAAATGCACACACTCATGCAGGAATGCCATAATGAGGCACACTCACAAACCAGAATCATCATAGAGCATGTGTTTGGGATGCTGAAAATCACAGTTCCATTGCTTGGAGATATCTGGTGGAGCCTTGCAGTACTCTCCAGGCACGTGTGCCCACATCTTCATAGTGTGTGCCATGCTACACAATATGGTCCTGCAGAAACAGCTGCAGCAGGGACAGAATGGTGAAGGCCCTCACAGCCCACCACCATTACCAAGGGTCCCACAGGCACATAGGTACTCAGACCATGAACACCCTGAGCCAGCCCCAGTAGGCAGACCGATGCATGCCCAGTATGCCCATGCCTTGGCAAAGAGGGACCGTATAGCACACACACTGACAGTGTAGGCACTTATGGACTGACACCTTTCTCCACCTGCACACACAGTAAAAATGGATGGCACACACACAAGACTACCTGTAAATTGTCATGTATAGGCAGTCTACTGTGTGCATCCAACATAGGCAGTGCTCAACTATTGCACACAAAACTGCCATTGACATAAGGTAAGTCAACACCTGAACAGTAAATTAAGCTATCAGCATATGCAGATACTGTATGTATGGATTCATAGGTAGGTACTTGGCCAACTGCCAGAGGCTATTCATAAGCCCAGCCAAAATGTGTCAGCTTTTGCCACCCCATTGATTCATTAACTGTCACTCTGTGGAGCAGAGCCAATGGCAGGATCCCTGGGATGCATCTACTGTTCCCCATGCACTCTTCAAGGTTTCTCTTGCAGAGTGTTAGTGAGGGGCACTGTATAATGTAGTCAGGGATGTTGTTCCAAAGTATATGGAGTGTCTCTGACAGCAATCTGTACCTCCAGAATCTTCCAGTTATTGTTGTGGCAAGGTTCAGCTCACTACAGTGTGTGGCTCACTGTGACATGGATTCCCATAGGTGGAGCATATTCATCAAGCCTGAGTTCGGCATGGCTGTGTTGGCCAGCAGAGATCATCTCTGGGTAAACGAGATGCCACTGAATAAAGCAGGAATTTATTCAGTCTGGCTGCACAGGCCATATGTTGGAGGCCAGTATTCCCCTTGGCGAGGTACATTTGTGGGCCTCCCAGCTGTTGAAAGTGTCTTCTGAGGTACATCCCACATGGGTTATTATACACTATGATGGGATTGATGAGTGATGAGTAAAGGGGCACTATGACCCCAGTATGTCTAGATGAGAATCCTTTAGTAAGCAGATGGCCTACATAGAAGGATGTCCTAACTACTGTGGAGATATGATTGATAAAGGGGAAATCACTATCTACCTTAGTCTCCAGATACCCCATTACCTCATCCATATTAAAGTGGCTGCCACTTATGTGTTAATATGTGGGTGTTTAATATTCCATAATGGAATGACCATGCAGTTAGTGGCACTTGGCTAGAGGCTGTGATGTTGACACCCTGTGACGTTCTCTGTGAGGTCCCACGAGGGATGTCTGTGTCAGCTGGACTATCAATCATAGTTCCCACTTCGCAGTAATTGCCAAACATGGTCTGCCATAGTCCACCTGTGTTTGCCTGTGGGACACCAATCATGACTGGTCAAGAGATGGACCTGGAGGCTGCTAGTCGTACCATGTGGGTTCTGTGTGTAAGTCTGTTGGCAACCCAACCTGTGATGTATGGGTGTATGTACAGGCTGGTGTGTTTATCAATAATACCTGAGTGGGGCATGGTGTCAAAAGCCTTGGCGAGGTCCAGGTAGTATGTGTGAACCACCTCCCTTGTCATCTAATGTCTTAGTGACTGTATGTAAGACGTCAAACAGGTTCAGTAGGCATGAACTGCACTCAACCAAGCTGACCTGGGTTTGGTCACATGTTTGGGGGTTACCAATGTCTTTGTTAATCAGTGCCATGAAGATGCGAACTATACCATTGCAGACCAGGCTAGTCAGGATTATGGGGTGGTAGTTACCATGGTCAGTTGTGATTCCATCTAGATGGAGTGGAATAACTGTTGCCATGTGCCATTGTATGGCCATGTAGCCTCTGGAGAGGCTGAGGTTGGAAAGCTTAATTAGGTGGGGGGTCAGGTTGTCTTGTACAGTTTGCAAGATGCAGTCTGGGACAACATCTGCCTACATTGATGCTGTGTTCTGCTGTTAGAGAGAGCCATTTCCACCTGTGTGTCTCTGATGTGTGTGATACTGTACCTTTTGGGTAGTGTTGTGGGCTCTTTAGCGGGTGAAGTAAGCACTGAATGTATCTGCAAGGATGTTGGTGATATCAGTAGGGTCAGTATATTTCATGCTATATTTCACCAGCTCAGTACAAATCTGTGTGTCACCACTTAGATCCTTGATATAGCCAAAGAAGACTTTGTGGTTATCTTTCAAATCCTTGTGTATTGTCCTGCTGATGTTAGCCTTGGATGATTTCATGAGGGACCTATGTATCATACTAATAGTGGTCATGGATGTCTGCCCTTTGTGGGATTTGCTGTTTGTCTGGAACATTGTCCTACTTCTGTAGTATAGCCTGTTTATTGCAGAGGTCCACCAGACTGGTGTCCTTGTCTAGGAAGAGTGAGTCTTGGTTTACCAGTGATGGCACGATCCATTCATCCATGTAGGTGCTTATATACTGCATTTGTAAATCTGTCTGTATCTTGAACAGTGTTTCCCTTTAGCGTGGGGGCTGTGAAACCCCCACCCCTGTCACTAGTAGTGTAAATTTTGCTGTAGGCAAGGTATACACTGTGGTATCTGTGGGTGGGGGAGATGCTTGGTTGTGGAAACAGTGAATAGTTCATGGTCAGATCTAACTAGTGGCTGGTAAACCTTCTCTGTGGTACACCTGTTGCCCATGATGGTGATGACCACTTCTAGTAGTTTCCACCCCCTCATTAAGGAGGCTACCACCTGATACAGGGCATATGAGGTGATAAATTCCAGGAAGCGCTGGACCTGGAAGTGAGTAATGAAGTACATTTCCCAGTTAATGGCATGGTAGTTGACATCGACCAATACTAGGGTGTGCGTTAGGACTGTCATGTTCTCCACTGTCTCCAGGTAGGTGGAGTGGTGGTTCTGGGTCATGGAAGGTGATCCATAGCAGGCCACAGTTTACATTGTAGTTGTGGCTGATGTTAGCTGCACATGGATGATCTCAGAGGTATCATGCTGCCCCACTAACCTGGAGGTTTAGGTATCCCTGATGAATATAGATACAGCCCCTCCATGTCTGTGTCAGTCCATGTTCTGTGGCTGAAATATGTGGTATGGGTTGTAGTCTGGTAGTGCTGGAGTGTCTCAGGAGCCTTAAGACAGATCTCAATTACTGCACAGATGTTGATGTTGTCCATCCTGAGGAGTGCTGTGAGCGCATGCATGTTGGGATCACAACCCCTGGTGGTGAGTAGCATAACCCTCATTGAATCTGCTATTGTGCCATTTATGGAGCTGATATTCACCTTTGAGACTCTCCTAAATAAGGCACCATGGGGCGCCAATAGCCTTGGCTAGTATTCCAAAGCCTAAGGCTGACACATAGGCCGGTATGGTATCATTGCATGCATGTTCCCCATCTGTGCTTGTTTTTCATCTCTCCTGCAGGTAACCTAATGGTAAGCAATAGAAAGCCTTAGACTTATACAAGTCTTCTCGCTTCCAAGATAGGCTTTTGGAGTGACTAAGTATCAGTGTTCTGTATGTTCTTGCTGTACTTAACTGTTTCCTGACTACATGGTGATTTCTCACTGTATATTGTGATATGAAGGTCTGTTTATTCACATATTATTGCTGTGATGGCCTTCACTTTAGAAGTTCACAGAGAGCCTACTACCTATCTGCCCAAGGGCAATTAGAAGCATAGCTACAGTGTGTTAGCTTTCTCTGCACCATTGATGAAGTAACTGAGCCTTTGTCAAGCATAGCCAATGAAGCAATTCCAGGCAAAGTTGCTGGAAGCTGTTGAAGACTGGGGTTGTGGAGGGTGATGGGGCACTTAGTGATCTAAAGAGGGAATATTAATGTAACAATTCAACACCATTGAATTCCCCCAAAAGGTCTCATAGCTATCAAACAGGCTCCCCCACTCCCTGGCTGCATGGTTCTGGGACACATGATCCCAGGGGTGTATATTCTGTTACCCATTCACACCACAAGGTTTCCCTTGAAGTGTGTCAATGAGGGGCTATGCTTAATGTAGTTAGGAATGTAATGTACTACCTCACAGTACATTTGTTATATGTTGTTATTTCAAGAGTACATGAAGCTCACTGAGTTTTGGGGCCTCCGCCCTTTGCTTAGTCTTGCTTACACATAGAAATCATCTAAGTAGGAAATAGGCAGAAGCAACGTTAATGTCAACAGTTTAATGGTCACAGCATCTGCATAGTATCTGTGCATTCTAGGTTCCAATCCTGATAAAGGCAGGGATGTTTATCATGTTCAAAAGTATACCTTAACCACAGCTTGTATATATAGATAGCAATCGTCTGTATAATAAACATTCGAAACACCCATATAAACCCATGTGTGCTGGAGAGTACAGTCAACAGAGAATGTAATGGTATGTCAGCACACAGTGAGATGTTACTTCACTGACATGTATATATCCTGAGTAGTTAGCGGATGTGGCCGAGTTTGCACGCACAGGTTATACGTTACAAAGTTTGTTTAACTGTGTTTAACCACTGCTATAATGTCACACAAACACTTTTAAACATACTTACAACTGCTTAAATGAGCCTTATTCTGGAGTAAAAAACATTTACAAAGCATTGCAGATGTTGAACCCCGGACCATGTACACAATAGTTATGGGACTTACCACTAAGCCACCTGAAGTATATACAATCTTGAGACTACACCTTATACCATATGCATTTCACTATAATGATCACAAATGGGACAGTCACTTTGTGTACATATGTACAGTACATTGTAATGTACTGTAGTTTGTGAAACAACACATTCCAGTCTACATATGTATTACTGTTACAAATGAATACAATATATATATATATATATATATATATATATATATATATATATAGTTTTATATATATATATATATATATATTGTCAGAAAAATATGTATCAACTGTTAGAAAGACATATATGCAGACATATATAAGCTGTGTGGTCAGGCATATATAAATGTGCTCAAATCTATATGAAGAGCAAAGGTTGAAAAATAGTATGATATGTAATGCATTTAATTCTGTTTTACTAGAATAATAGTAGAAATAAACTCGCATATTATTGCTTGAAGCATAAGCTGCAGTGTGATTAGAAACTTGGCCTTGGCAGCTCGGCTGGCTCATTTCTGTCAGTGAAAGATTATTTTGCAAAGTTAGAAAATAATGAATCTGTGTGCATGTGTATCTTTTCCTGCTTCCACCAGAAGAACGGCCTTGTGCGCACTATCAGAGATAATGTCCAGCTGGTGAACAAGAAAGAGACAAAAGGAAGTATTAAAGAAGACATGCACCCATTGTATTCGAACTAATCTAAGAGCCTTGAATTGGCTACATCCTCGGAAGGACATTGTGACCGACCAGGTGCTTTGCAAGGCTGTAATATTCTCATGGGAAAAGATTTTTGAAAACACCATCTCAGCACTTATTCATCAGTTACTATGACGTAAAGCCCCTGTCACTGTCCACGTCACTGAGGTGGGCAAAAGCTGATAGTAAAACCTATAAAATGTAATATGTTTCACTAATAAAGCTAGACAAAATTCTGTACAAGTTTGTGTATGGTTTTTTGCCTCCTAATGTACATTAGAGTAGTTGTAAATTAGATACTTGAGTCTCCTGCATTACTGTTTGTTATTGACTGACATTGTTTTTAAATGCCAGATGATTTTTACAGTCTGACTTTAACAAATTTATTTAACATTTTGGTCCTTCGGACCGGAATTCCCTTGGTAAGCTGCAGGTCACAGAGTGCATGAGTGGTGATAAATCTGCGCAGGAGAAGCTGCCGAAACAAAATGGTTCTTCTTAAAGTGAAAAGACCTCCGACTGAATTGTTGTGTGTAAAGAGGCTGTCCACTTTCTGATCTGTGGCTGAAAAGCGGAAGACTGGGCCCCAAGAAAAAAAAGACAGTCAAAGCGGGAGGCTCAGGTAAGAAGAATTTCCCTCTTTGTCTTTGTTTTAGATCAGGGACCAGGTTACACTGTGCTATTGCTAAGGTTTGTGATAGCAGGGAGAGAGAGAGTCGAAGTATTGTATCTTGAGTCATAGATCAGGAAATAACAAAGCAAAGTAAACAGTCATTCTAGACACTACTGTGGATATGGGGAAATAAGATACCACGTGGTACAAGAGAAGGGTTACGTAACAGTCTTTTTAAGACATGGGAAATCAGTGCACTAAGAGATCACGAGATCCGCCCCTAACGGATAATGTGAAGCATATGCAATTACAGTAAGCAGATAATGTGAGATATTTTGCAAAATGTGTTAACAACTATAAATTTGATAGTAAACTAGATAAACTTTCACTAGTTAAACTCCTTAAACAAGCTTTAATCTGATGCAGGGCGTCAGGCAAAAAAAAACAGCACCAACTAGGCATACCTCAAGCACATAGGTGGATTGAGAAAGCAAATTGTAAAAACCAGAAGCTTAAAAATTCTGAAACATTTTAGACAACAGAGTAAAAGGTCTAACAGACAGAATCTCTGAAAAATGAAAACTTAGAGCAGACTGGACTTGCATTAATTAATGCATACAACAGGAAAATGAGACAGTAGATGGATATTATGCTAGATTATTAAAATGCTTAAAACAACAATTAAAAAATACATTTTTAAAAGGTTGCATTGCCTCTGTTAGTAGTTTTATTACAAGGCATATGATAAATCACTGAACAAGCAGGCTGCAAGCCTTACTTGAGTATGCTAGACGCACTGAAAGACACTTTAATAGTAAAAAGAAAAAGGCACAAGTCTTCACTGCTGAAGACGGAGCTAAAGTATTTGTATTACAGTCAGGTAAAAAGGGCATCTAGCTAGGGACTATAAACAAAATAAGAAAGCAATGACAGAAGATAAAGGAGATGTGGACTGACTATATGATAGTGATAATAACCAAAAATCATCAGGAAAGGTTAATAAACAAAAAGAAAATGTGAATGTAGTAGAGGGAATAGAGGAAGTACAAACAGATGTAGAGGATAAAAATGAAAATAAAATTTTAGATTTAGCATTGTTGAGCCTGGAGCTCTACCTAGCAAATACAAAACCAGAAGTAACACTTCTGGTGGAGGGAAGAAAGGTCAAATTCCTGTGTGACTCAGGAGCGTCACGGACTTTGATACACCCCTCCAAGTTACCAAAACATTCTGAATCACCTGATTATATATTAGTAAAAGCAGCAAATGGACAGGTATACAGGGAACCACTTTCCCATAATATAGCAATAACTGACCCTGTTTCAGGTATGACTCAGAAAAGTAAAATTGTAGTTTCTGCAAAAATATCCAGTAAACTTAATGGGAAGAGACCTTGTGCAGATATTTGGCATAGCAGTAGTTCCTACCATGCAGGGTATGGAAGCACAAAGACAAATGGATGCTCTTGTGGTGTGATCAGAGGGTGAAGCCTATTATTGGTACAGCCAGGACCTAGTTATGATTGGTCCAGGGGCAGTAACCAAAGAACTGATAAACGTAGCCATCAGTAAGGTACCCTCCCTTGACACTGATCAGCAGCACTTGTTACATTGTACTCCATACTACTGTAGCACACCAGGACCTGATAAGGAATATAAGTAAGAATCCTGCTGACAAATTAATATTACAAACTTTATGCTGGGATACTAAGGGAAACAGTGTAGTAAGCTGTTCATTACCTCAGGAGTTCATGAGATTGCATAAGTCCAATAGACTGCCACATGTCAGCTTGACAAAAAACAAAAGTGTTAAATGGGCAGACTTAGAAAAAAAAAAGGTAACAAAATGAAAAAACAGACTGATTTAGAAATGTCAGGACAAGGGATATAAAAACAAAACTGAATTGGTTGACACAGACACATACAGCTGTACACTTGCAATCTAGTAAGGACAGCTGATTAGCATTTTTATTAAAAGAAAAAGAAGAGGCCTTGTGTAAAATTCCAACAACTCTGTGGTCAACAGGCAAGTTAAATGTAGGGCTTATTCAAGCAGCAGGACCAGTTACAATTACCCCAAAGTCAGCTTTTAAACCACAGAAAAGACAATACATTTTGGAAAAGAATGCAAAAGTAAAAATTAAGCCTATAATAAGCAGCATTACTCAAAAAGGAGTACTGGTAGAATCTCCTGATTCACCATGTGATACACCCTATTTCCTGTTAAAAAGCAAACGGGAATGGCAGATGGTACAAGATTTATAAGCTGTAAATAATGCAGTAATACCTAGAGCACCCACGGTGCCAGACCCACATACCTTGTTAAATGATTTAAAGCCACAACAGAAGTATTTTACTGTGGTAAATATAAGCAATGCTTTCTTTTCAATACCTGTACATCCTAATAGTCAATATTGGTTTACATTTACATTTCAGGGTAAAAGGTATACATATACTCGACTACCACAGGGATATTGTGAGAGCCCAATAATATTTGCACAAAAAATGGCTAGCAACCTGGCAGGGTCTACCCCACCAGAAAGTAGTCAAATTTTACTTTATGTAAATGACATCTTGCTAGCAGCACCCAGCAGCAGTGCAGGGTGAATACAGTAGCATTGTTAAAATTTTTATTAATACAAGGACACAAAGTAAACAAAAGTAAGTTACAAACTTTGGGAAAAAAACACAGGTTAGATACCTGGAATATGTGATATTCAATAAAGGTAAAATACTAAATAGTGGAAAAGAAAAAAGAAAAAAAAAAAAAAAACAGCAATTTTGCAAGCACCCAAACCAACAACTAAAAAAGAAATAATGTCTTTCTTAGGTACAACTAATTTTTGTTAAAGCTGGGTACCAAATTATTTTACGATGGAAAACAAAAGCAGAAATGGCTTTCTGCAGGTTGAAGCAGTTAATAGCTTCTTCATTAGTTTTAAGACTTCCAAGTTATCACAAACGTTTTTTTTAGACCATAGATTGTAAGCAATGGTACATGACATCAGTATTAAAGCAACAACATGGGAATAAGCAATGCCCCATAAGCTTACTATTCATCACAGTTAGACCCAGTGGTGCAACCTTTGCCTCACTGTGTACAAGCAGTAGTTGCAGCAGCAATGGCAGTGCAGGCTTCAGCCTCAGTGGTGTTATTCCACCCTCTCACATTGAGAATGCCTCATGCAGTTGCAATAATTCTGCTACAAGAAAAAGTTGCATACCTTTCTCCTGCTAGACATCTTTCATGTATGACCATACTGCTGAGTCAACCTCATATAAACAGTTAGCTTTACCTAGACAAGATCTTACAAATATGCCCTTGGATAATGCTGAGGTGACATATTACGTGGATGGCTCATGCAGAAGGGGTCCTACAGGGAAAAATCTGGTGGGGTATGCAGTAGTTACAGACACTAAAAATCTAAAAGCACAAACTTTGCCACACAACTTGTATGCTCAAGCAGCAGAACTGGTAGTTTTGACAGGAGCATGTATTTTAGTAAAAGGCAAAAAGTAAACATATATACTGATAATCAGTATGCTTTTTCTACAGTGCATGTGTTTGCACAACAATAAAAAATAGAGGGATGATTACATCCAGTGAAAACCTATTAATCATGCGCAATTTATTTTGGAGCTATTAAAATCTATTCAGTTGCCTACCAAAGTAGCTATTTGTAAATGTGTAGCTCATACAAAACAACAGGATAAGATTTCAAAAGGTAATGCACGAGCTGATGCAGCTGCAAAGCAAGCAGCCTCAGACTCAGAAACTTTATTTTTAAATGAAAAATTACAACCCTTTGAGATTTTAGATTTAGACATGTTAAAAACAATGCAAATGCTTACTACAAAAGCAGAAAAACAAAACTGGGTAAAACAAGGTGCAATTTTTGAGAATGGACTGTACATTTCCAAAGGAAAAAACAATATTGCCGTCTAATTTATTTAGATATGTAGCTTTGTTGAGCCATGGGCAGAGCCATGTCTCAACAGGGGATGGTACAGTTAGTAAATAAAATATTCCAAACATATGGATACATAAATTATACAATAAAATTTTGTGCAGCTTGTCATACTTGTAACAAGCACCATGCACAAGGAGCATTTAAAACAAGCAAGGGAGTTTCCTACACCACCATATCCATTCCATACTATTTGTATGGACTTCATAGAGTTGAATAAATGTGAAGGAAAGAAATACTGTTTAGTGATCATAGATATGTTTTCAAAATGGGTAGAAGCTTTTCCAACCAGGAATCCGGATGCAGCAACAGTGGCAAAGGCCCTGGTAAAGGAAATAATTCCTAGATTTGGCATACCGGAAAGAATCTATAGTGGCAATGGGACACATTTTGTCAATCAGACAATTCAACAACTTGGGAGATTTTTTTGGGATTTCCTTAAGGAATCACTGTGCTTACCACCCACAGTCAGCAGGACTGGTGGAGAGGTACAATGGGATTTTAAAAAAACAAGTTGAGAAAGTTGATGAGTGAGACTCAGAAAAATTGGATTTGCTGTTTACCTCTAGCATTGCTGAGCATGAAAACAGTAACAAATGTAAAGGGTTTAATCCCCTTTGAAGTAGTATTTGGAAGGGCATATTATGTGCCTCAGTAAAAAGCTCTCATGCCTGCAGAGCTGGAGGCTGACAGTTCACTAGCTAATTATATAAAGAAACTGTTAATAAATAAATCTGTTTTGCAGTTTAACTCTTTTTCAGACAAAAGAACTTTCAGCTAAATAAGAACTTTGTGACTGATACACAAGGGCAAAATGGCCAAGAGTAAAGCAAACAAAAAGCAGAGCAACCCAAGAACTATTGCATAATTATTTTCTTTGGCAGTGCATTTATTGACTAAATATGACAATTTTTCTCTTATTGTGGTTTTCTCTGCACTCAACCACACGAGTAAAAGTGAGAAGACGTGATAAACTGTTTATAGACTGGCATCCAAACTTTAACACATACCTGGCCATGAAGCAAGTGTATACAGAAACTATGCACATTTCAAATTGCTGAGTTTGTACAGCTATACCAACAACATATAAGAGACTGTTAATGTCCACTGTCCCTCTGGGAATAAAATGAGACTTGGGAAAGTTTTTTATACAGAAACTGTGAGATCACAGGACAAAATTGCTTTATTTTTACCTGTCACACAAAAAGGAGTTGTATGTTTCTACAAAGTAATACCCTCCAGGTGGGCTGGAGTAATGGTAATATAACAATGTCTTATAAATGTTACATTAAAGTCAAAAGTGGGGTACTGTTTGTGATACTAACCATGATTCATATCTGAGTTCAATGAAAACTACATTAAATGCAGTATGTGACAATCCAGTCTTAACTAAGCAATTGTCTATTAAGAATAGAAAAATGTTTCATGCAGGGATAACACGTATTAGTACCAAAGTAATGATTTTATTTGTGGGAAAAAGGCATATAAATGGTTACCTGAGAATTGGTCCGCAGTTGTTTTTGGGTTATCTGGTTTCAGCAATAAGACATACTGCAGAATTACCTTTGGGTAAGATAATAAACGTAAGGAAAACAGCTCGAGAATCTGAAGGTCCAGTGAAAAAACCTGTGAATCCAGTTGGTAAAATCAAGCTGGTTAAAAGGCCATAATTCAGTGAAAGACAAAAGTAAATTGACTCATATAAACTTGGGCAACAGTGTTATATCCAGGGCAGGAATACCACCAGCCTATGGAGCAGTCAAATCGATCTGGGAGCTGAGGAAGCTGTCAAAAGTCATGAGCAATGCAACTTTTTCCACCCTAAAATTGGTGACTAATGAACTGAATGCAATAAAACTGTTGTGCTACAAAATCGAATGGCTCTTTACTTCACCCTAGCGGCAAGAGGTGGTACACGAAGAAAAATGCTGTGCATATTCCAGACAACCAACATGAAATCAATGACCACCTAGAGGTAATTCAGCAAGTATCAGCAATGACTAAACCAGGCCCAAACCCACTGACGGACTTTTTCCAGAATCTGTTTGGGGGGGTGGGGTTCCATCCTATTAAACATTTAATTGCTATTTGTGTGGGTATACTCCTAATAGGAGCATGTGTTTACTGTGAAATTCCCTGCATGAAAAGATTAATCAAAAATTTGTTGATATATCTGTTACTGAAACTTTTTACCAAAGTGTTAAAATTGAAAAATTAATTTCAAATGATGCTTTTTCTGAAATATAAAACCAATGACTAGCTTAGCTGAAAGTCCTCAAAGGGGAAAAGCTAAGAAATGAAATAATATTGTTCATGTTTCTAATAGAATAAAATGCATTAACAGGAGGGAGAATGTCAGAAAAATATGTATCAACTGTTAGAAAGACATATATGCAGACATATATAAGCTGTGTGGTCAGGCATATATAAATGTGCTCAAATCTATATGAAGAGCAAAGGTTGAAAAATAGTATGATATGTAATGCATTTAATTCTGTTTTACTAGAATAATAGTAGAAATAAACTTGCATATTATTGCTTGAAGCATAAGCTGCAGTGTGATTAGAAACTTGGCCTTGGCAGCTCGGCTGGCTCATTTCTGTCAGTGAAAGATTATTTTGCAAAGTTAGAAAATAATGAATCTGTGTGCATGTGTATCTTTTCCTGCTTCCACCAGAAGAACAGCCTTGTGCGCACTTTCAGAGATAATGTCCAGCTGGTGAACAAGAAAGAGACAAAGGGAAGTATTAAAGAAGACATGCACCCATTGTATTCGAACTAATCTAAGAGCCTTGAATTGGCTACATCCTCGGAAGGACATTGTGACCGACCAGGTGCTTTGCAAGGCTGTAATATTCTCATGGGAAAAAGATTTTTGAAAAACACTATCTCAGCACTTTTTCATAAGTTACTATGATGTAAAGACCCTGTCACTGACCACGTCAGTGAGGTGGGCAAAAGCTGATAGTAAAACCTATAAAATGTAATATGTTTCACTAATAAAGCTAGACAAAATTCTGTACAAGTTTGTGTATGGTTTTTTGCCTCCTAATGTACATTAGAGTAGTTGTAAATTAAATACTTGAGTCTCCTGCATTACTGTTTGTTATTGACTGACATTGTTTTTAAATGCCAAATGATTTTTACAGTCTGACTTTAACAAATTTATTTAACATATATATATATATATATATATATATATATATATATATATATATATATAAACGAACAAGAGTCCAGTGCCTAAATAAAAGTGCAACAGTCTATTTTAATAACTTAAAAAAGCTGAATAAATGAGCGCTTTCGTCTGAGACACAGACTTCTTCAGATGAAGAATTTATTCAGCTTTTTTAAGTTATTAAAATAGACTGTTGCACTTTTATTGAGGCACTGGACTCTTGTTTGTTTTTTTAGTTTGTACATTAGTTATTTTGGTGATTTTATATATATATATATATATATATATATATATATATATATATATATATATATATATATATATAAAATATATAAAATATATTATACAGTTACATAAATAGCCATATATATAAACATCTATGAACACACTTAGTGATACAGAAGCACTCTAAAGGAATTAGAGTGTACACAAAACATATGCAACTCTGGTATTATAACTATTAATATTAACCTAATTCACCATAGAAGGTATGGTTGTTGTGTATGTGAAGATTGGGGTGGGGGAGGAATGATGGGAATGCAATCATGCATCAAGGAGGGCCTGGGTCAGATGTTCAAAAAGTGAACTGGAGGGGTATACATGGAGTATGGGTACAATATAAAAAGGACACAAAACAAGAACCTTTCTCATTCATAATACAGCCTGTCATGTCACATTGCAACACCTAATTTCACAAACATATGAACATTAACATGTAGCAAACATATGTAAACCAACTGACTGTCACATTTGTTTTCAGTAGTGAGGAATGCCTGTAGTAAAATGTATATTCTAAACACCATCACAGCTGTACATTTCTCAGATGCCTTAGTGGTAAAGTCAGTGACTGTGGTGTTCATGGTCCCAGGTTCAAGGGCTGTTAAGTTATTTTGAGGGCCAGAATAAGGGCTGTTGGATGCACGTGGATTAAAGCACTCTTAAGCAGTTGTAAGCGGGTTTCCACGGGTTTGCGCAATGGTAAGTGGCGCTGAAACATGGTAAACAGAGAAGCGCTTCACAGGTTTAACCTTTGCTTATTATCATGCAGACCACGGGCAAACCTGCTTACAACCGCATAAATGTGCGTTATTTACACTTTCCCTACCAGTGCCTATTCTGAGAGGTAAAATAATAACACCTTCCAGGATTAGAACACACAACCATGTACTCCATCCTCAGAGTAACCTAACATTAAGCTACCTGGGGTGTACCTATACCAGTTGTGTATGCATACAGGTTAAAACACAAAAGGGAGGAATGTGTTGAAATAGGTCAACCCGCCATGTACCCAATTAAAGGTGTATGGTCATATATAGATATATATATACATACAGAGAGAGAGATATACATAGAGACATATCGATATATACAGGTCTACTTATATATGTAGATATATAGATAGGTTAAAAACATCTACACATCTATGGTACAAGCGGACTGCGGTGGTGGTGCTGCGGTGGCGTTGTCGCCTCACAGTAAGACGTTGTCCTGTTTGATTCTCAGCTAAAGCATCTTCTGTGTGGAGACATGCATGAATGGGTGTACCTTCGTTGAAGGTTGTGCATCAGAGCTGGCAACTCGGCACGTAAAAATCTACTGCCAATCATTAGCGGACCGGAGTTCCGCTGTGGCGACCCCTAACAGGATTAGCCGAAAGATACAACAACAACTACAACAACACATCTATGGTACAGATAAACGTATGCAATAAATATATATCTATATACATACACACACACACACACACACACACACACACACACACACATACACACACACACGCACACATATATATATATATATATATATATATATATATATATATATATATATACATATATCTATATCCATATATATATATATATATATATATATATATATATATATATATATATATATATATATACAGCATCCAAAGTGTTCATATCTGAGTATAACATGGACCATAGCAATCACACATTCCACACCCCCCAAATAATATGAACATAACATATGAAGAGTATATGCCAATACACTATTACAAATATGTTCTATGGACAAAGTCACCAACACAACTGCAATAACTGTAAATATCCATGACAGAAATACACAGACAGCTTTCATTTTGCAAAACTTTATTACATTCCGATGTATTGCCAAAAGGATTCAAGGACTAACAGTACCTGCATGCTATACAGGAAGCATTTAACAGTGTCTTAATGAATCGGCCTACAATTACCATAGTATCAGTCCACTAAGTATAGGTGTTCACATAGGGAAAGAACACCAACACACATATAGACTTTGTATAAAAGGGATTTCTACACACCTGCATGTGCTATGTACACCCAACAACATCTACCCCACAACCAAAATAATTACATCAATACATACTGTCATACTGTAACCAATTATTCAACTACTGTACATCTGCTGAAACCTTAACATACCTGGACACAGACACACTAACATGGCGCTATGTGAAATAGTTGCTGTTATACAATTGAACAGCTGCTGATGTAGCAGGGTTTGTATGAAATAATCCCATTTCAGAGGGTTGAAAGGTTCGTACACCAGGAAGTGTTACCGAGAACTGATTATCAGCACAGTATGATACACAGTAACACCAAACTAAATATGTCTGGTAAGCACATTGTAAACCCCCTAACATTATATGCATAGCTATGCGGCCTTGAGCTGGTCAAACAACCTGGCCAGACTGAAACATATGCAGAAGTATTAGGTACAGACAAACCCTGCACAAGTAGCAATGTTCAGAAATATAACAGCAGTACTCATATTTAGACCAAATCCAATAGGCATTACACACAATATATTACCGTTCGTCTCCATACAGCTGTTGCAATAGATTCCAAACAACACTTCCACACTGTCTTCCTCACAGGTAAGGCAAAGGGACAGTGCCCAAGTGGAGTACTCAGTTATACTCCACTGTAGTCATGGTATTGGCTAAGGCAGTAACAGGACAGCTGATGTGCATGTAATTAGCTACTTAGGAAAACCAATTGGTTATCGGCATAGCACATGTTACTGATCTGTAACTATAAAAGGTTGCCTTGTCACACATTCAGGCCATATGTATCTACCTGTAGGACAGTACAAAACACTGAAAGATGTACTGAAAATGAGTATTATACTAGACAATCACACCTCCAATTACTAAGAAGGTATGTATAACATGTAGTATGTCTGTGCATGTAGTACCTGTTCTGTAAGAATTACAGTGTAATCAATGCATATAGTGGAAATAGCTATCTTGTAGTGATGTATTGTTGAGCAGTAGTAATGCTTGTAGTATGCTATGTGCGTACTGCTGTAGGTCACAAGGCAAACTCCGCATACACCACAAGGGATGATATGGGCTTGGAACTCACCAATTTGCTTCCAGCCACTGTCAGTGTCAGGACTGGTCCAACAAGTTTGTGCTATAACAGGGGATAGTATATGTCAATATATTGTAACAGTCGACATATGTATGGGTGTATAAGTAAGATGAACATGTTAAAGGTGGGCTTACCGTGCAAATATGGTGCACATTGTGGGATATTGTGCCAATAAATGTGTAATGTATCTGAAGACTAAATACGGCTAGAGGTAAAAACAAGGTTCAGAAAATATATAAAGCAAAAACAGAAAAACTGCACCAAGTTAACACACAAAAAACAATGTTTATTCAAACCAAAAACCAAAAACAAAAAGGAAAAAAAAGGTAAGCGCTTTCGCAACTGCTGTTGCTTCATCAGACACTACTATAAAATAACAAGCAGCTTAAATAGGTGCATTCAATTAACTGAAAAAGCCAGTCACATGATGCTATGCAAAGACAAATAAAAGGTATAGTGAACTGCAAAAGGAGAAAGAAATACATTACACTACATAATCGCTAAAACTTAATAATAAAAGCACAAGCAAGTTAAAAGACAATATTATAAAAATATATAGCAATAAATACATAAATATATATATACACACATATATATATATATATATATATATATATATATATATATATATATGTATATAAAATACAAACTAAACACAAACTTAATGTTAATGTTTAAGCCGTCTAGCTTTTAAAAAAGGTTTCAGGGAAGTAGTACCATTAAGGCCAGGGTATTTCTGTGCATTAAGTCTAAGGATACATTTTTGTTTATAGCTCTCTGTATTATTCTCAATGTCCTCACCTCGTATACTACTAGGTATATTTTGAATAACAAAAACCTAAAGGTATGGGAACTATCAGTATGCATTTCATGATTAGCTAAAGCATTATTTACCTTACAATTAGTAATATCTGTAATGTGTTCCAATATTCTGTCTTTCAACATCCTATTAGTTTTCCCTATATAATATACAGGGCATTTTTGACAGAAAGAAAAGTGCACTACATCTGTAGTCCTGCAATCTGAATACTGATGGCTAGAAATAGAAAATGTTTAAGTTAGGTGTGTATAAGTATTCTTACTAAATATATATTTACAAGCAGTACATCTTCTGCAAGGAAATGTACCGATGCGTGTAGGGAAACTGAACATCTCAGAGACTTCCCTATTACATAGATGTTGCTTAAAAGATCTATTGTTCCTGAAGCAAAGTAAAGGAACCTCACCAACCTTTTCAATTAGCGCTGGAACTTCTTGTAACAGATGCCAATGTCTCCTAATAATATGTGTGTACTGATTAACATCACTAGAAAACTGAAAAACAACCCTGAAATCATTCTTAGCTGCCAAACTATTATCTACATTACGGCTATTAATATTTTCTCTAAGATAGGATCTACATCTAGTGTCCCTCAATTTCCATGCTTCAGATATTGTTTTATTAATATCAGATAATGAATATCCCCTTTCTAAAAAATCAGACTTAATACTTTCAAGAGCTATTTCTGCTTCTTTATCACTGTTGTGGAGATGCAAAGTCCTAAAAACTTGTCCCTTCAGGACATTCCTAGGGATATGCCTTGGATGCATACTAGTTTTATGTAAACATTATTTCTCCTTGTATGTTTGTGGTAGACACTACTATTCAATTGATTAAAATCAGACCTCCTGACCGTAACATCAAGAAAATTGATTTCTGTATTTGAGCTATGGTAAGTAAATCTCAGGAATTCAATTGTGGTATGTAAATAATCAATAAATCTAGGAATATCACAGCCATGTCCCTTCCACAACATAAAAACATCATCTACAAAGCGAACATGCCATAATACTTGCCAAAGGAAAGGATATCTACGGAAAAAATAGTCTGCTGCTCCCAGCACACCAAAGTTAGGTTGGCGTAGCTATTGGCACAAGCAGTGCCCATAGCTACGCCAACTTTCTGAAGAAAAAAATGGTCTTGAAAAGCAATAACATTATTCTCGAGTATAATTTCCAGTAGGCTGCAAATCAACTGAATTTTAGCAGTTGTAAGACATCTATAAACGGTAAGAAACTCTCTAACTCTGTCCACACCCCAAGAATTGGGGATACTTGTAAATAAAGATTCTATGTCCATTGTAACAAAAGTAAACTCTTCATCTCGTTCGATAGTAGTCATCCTATGTTGTATATGTTCCAAAAACATCTTAGTGTCTCGTAGTAAAGTATGACAGCCTTCCAAGAAACCATGCAAATTCCCTATTACAAAAAGTGTAATGTACAGTATTTTAGGCAGATCTATATTCTGTTCTACATAGCAGTTCTGTTATGTTATGCAAACAGTAATTATGTCTATTGGCAATTACAATACTCAATAACATGATACATATCATTTGTATTCATCTGACAGTTTAGCAGCATGATAGCAAAGATAATTGGAAGAGCCAGGTAACTATCCATGCACATAACACATGTAATATCCACCTCTCTAGTGACGTTTGCAAGCAATAACAGCTGTGCATGTGTACATTTTATGCAAATGTGTAGTGACCCTTGTTATATTGCTGGACCCCTCTAGTACCATTTGCAAGCAATAACAAATACTCAGTAACATGATACATATCATTTGTATTCATCTGACAGTTTAGCAGCATGATAGCAAAGATAATTGGAAGAGCCAGGTAACTATCCATGCAGATAACACATGTAATATCCACCTCTCTAGTGTCGTTTGCAAGCAATAACAGCTGTGCATGTGTACATTTTATGCAAATGTGTAGTGACCCTTTTTACAGGGCTGGACCTCTCTAGTATCATTTGCAAGCAATAGCAGCTGTGCATGTGTACATGTTATGCAAATGTGTAGTGACCCTTGTTACAGGGCTGGACCCCTCTAGTACCATTTGCAAGCAATAACAGCTGTGCATGTGTACATGTTATGCAAATGTGTAGTGACCCTTGTTACAGGGCTGGACCTCTCTAGTATCGTTTACAAGCAATAACAGCTGTGCATGTGTACATGTTATGCAAATGTGTAGTGACCCTTGTTACAGGGCTGGACCTCTCTAATATTGTTTACAAGCAATAACAGCTGTGCATGTGTACATGTTATGTAACTGTGTAGTGACCCTTGTTACAGGGCTGGACCTGTCTAGTATCCTTTGCAAGCAATAACAGCTGTGCATGTGTACATGTTATGCAAATGTGTAGTGGCCCTTGTTACAGGGCTGAGCCAAATGGCTATGTGCACACCTAGTGTCGTTTGCAAGCAATAACATCTGTGCATGTGTACATGTTATGCAAATGTGTAGTGACCCTTGTTACAGGGCTGGACCTCTCTAGTATCATTTACAAGCAATAACAGCTGTGCATGTGTACATGTTAGGCAAATGTGTAGTGACCCTTGTTACAGGGCTGGACCTCTCTAGTATCGTTTACAAGCAATAACAGCTGTGCATGTGTACATGTTATGTAAATGTGTAGTGACCCTTGTTACAGGGCTGGACCTCTCTAGTATCCTTCGCAAGCAATAACAGCTGTGCATGTGTACATGTCCTGCAAATGTGTAGTGACCCTTGTTACAGGGCTGAGCCAAATGGCTATGTGCACACCTACATAGAGTGGATATTGAGAGTAGAGACACACTGGTTGAACTACAAGGTTTGTTTAGCCCAACCTCTCATTGCCAACCTAACAGCCACTTGCACATACTGTATGTAAAGTAGTGCACAGTACTGGTAATGAAACAGGTTGCATATCATCTTTAACTCCAGTGTAACATCTGCAGTAGGAGTGTAAGATGTAGGAGACAGCTGCCCATGTGTAATAGCTGCTTCATAGGTGATGACTTACATTATCTGATTATATCCTGATCATGTTGATAGTGGCATCAAAGTCTATTGATACATGACTCTGTTTGGAGAGTGGGTGTCTGTACCCAACAGAGCTCATGGTCCTGGTGGATATGTGAGTATATACCCAGAGAAGGAAATAGACCTGTAGACACTTGCATCATCTGTAATCAACTAACAGAATGTAATGTGCTCCTCAGAGGAGTATTGCTGCTAAAGGTAGGTACAATGTTTCCGTAATAGCCAGTGTTGTCACGTCTATAACACAAATATTTACATGTGAGCATCACTGTCTAAAACATCTCCATAAGCAATACATAAACTAAATACAGTACTTGGTACTTGTAGCACTGAATGCTCATACAGGCATGTCTGCTAGTCAGCTACTGGTGTTTACTAATGTCAGATTTGTGTATATGGCCATCCTGGGGGAATGTAATCTCTATGCCATGTACACTGCCAAACCCACCTAACATCACGCCCCACACATTGTTTGGGATGCAGCTACAGGGGTAAGCTGGAAGGCAGCACAGTCTACAGCCATGACTGGACTGGACAGTTATAAGGTGTAGGTTAACACATGCATCTCATCAACACAACCAACACATACCCTTACCAGAACAGAGTAAGGACACCCACACACACTACCAGAAATCACACACATTCACAGACGCTTCTAAGTATCTGGCCAAACAAGTGATCTCCCATGCTGGAAGAGACAGACACCGAAATACACAAACTGTATGACATAATTTGCATAATTGTGCCACACCTCAGAACAAGTGGCTTGAAACATGCCCAACAGTACTCATTTGTGAATGCAAACTGTAGCACTATGTTACACACCAACCTATACGAGAGCATACCTACTCTCAGATGCCTGTCCGCCATGATTAGCCACATACCCATACACTCAGACCACCTTTTGAACTATACACATGGCTCTGGCATATTCTATGTTGTTGTGCAGGACCTGTGATGCAGTAGCCTGGACTGTGTGGAAAAACATGTAGGAACTGTCAGGACTTGTAGCCCTTGCAGTTATGTCCCTAGGCCTGGGTAGCATTCTGCCATTGGCCAGAATGATACTGCAGTACAGGGACAAAAGGATTGAATTCAACACTAGTCTAGTGTAGTTGTGCAAGTCAAAGGGTATCCAGTATCTGTCTGCCTGGGATTACATGGTTGACAGACCATGATGCTTTGCCAGACAGGGCCTGCACCTGTCACCCCTGGGAATCTGGATACTGCCTAGGGCTCATGCTTCCCCTATAGTACCTTCATCATGCACAGTTCAAGTGAAGGCCCACTGCTGTTACAGGGACAGCCAAGCAATAAACTGCAGATCTCGTAACACAATGATACATGTCAGAAACACTATATGGGCACACATATGTCAATCCCTAACATGGAGGACATATCTGTGCAGTGGCTGAGACATGTTTCAATGCTCCAGAGAGCACACCTGCATGACCATGTTATGACACATACCTCACCTCTTGCCCATTATTCTTTATTGGAACACACGGGCCGCAGGTGTGTCCATATTCCTGAAGGATATGTACACCCCCACGCTAGTTGCACTTGCATAACTTCAGATGCTTTATGCAGAGCAACTACCTTTGCACCAAAGTGGAATTCAAATTGCACCTGTTGACAGATCACCCACCATGCTGCGGATTTTCCAACTGTCATACTGTGCTGTAATGGGGAAGATTAGGTCTGAGACAGAACCATAATAATGGCTACTCTTAACTGTTCCATTATGAACTTGGAAGACTCCTCATGTACTAACACCTGCACTCAATGCACGTTGGATTCCATTGACCCCAATGACCTGGATTACAGTAGTCACACAAACAGGGCTAACAGTATACTACACATAGTCAGTTTCCAATGCCAATGTTATGATTCCTAAGAGCAGAGAGGTGACTGTCATGGCACCCATGCAGATGGACAATGCATGTGCAAATGCTGAATCCTACACAGATGAACCTTAAGCAGTCACATACATGCAGTGATTGTGCCATTGAAACAGAAGCAAGATTCAACCAAACACAAACAAGAAGGCAAACTGGTGGTACCATGCTTTAAACTGTACCACAGAAGGTAGTAACTGTTGCAAGAGTGAACACACATGAGTGTAGGTGATCCGTGGTCAGCCTTAGTAAGATGCAGTTGCACCATATAAAACCACACAAAGCTATTGTGAAACTAATCAGCTACATATTATGGGGCCAGGCACAGAGCATTCTATAGCTGTGTCATTAATCGTAATGGCAATGACAAGACCTACAGTGCTGCACAGCACTATGGCACAGGAAGTACTGCACCTACAGAAACAGCAACTGTTCATCCAGATAGGGTCTTGGAGAACCTAAACTCACTCCCACCCCCCCAACAGGTACACTTTATAATATATCCATGTACACTACAGGGCCCCTGTAGTAACAACTATACAGATACAAGCTGCACTCTCTAAAGCCATACATAAAGCTTTCATGGGACCTGTCAACATCCCAGGGTGTATCCTACACAAATGTAAGAACAATCATCTAACCACATACACATCATGTTTACTCATAGCTCTATGTCAGGTTGTGAACACACCGAATGGTGCCAGCAACAGTTATCACACCCCACAAAGGGGGGAAGCACCATTGATAATGGGATATAGTGCACAACTACCCTGCTGAGTCTGGTCTGTAAGGCCATGAACCGTGATCAACTTATTTGATGAACTCAGTACAGATGTAGATGAGAGTAGGGTTGATTCACACTGCATATCATGACCTTGCCAGGTCATAAGACACCATCACCTATACTGTGTTCCAGTTATACTCAGTAAACTAGGTGTATATTCATATGTTACAGGAATGGTTGGCAACTGGACTGCTGGCAGAACCAATACTACAGAAGGTGTCTGACAAATGCACACGCATCAAACCAGTGCCAGCCACAGTAATACAGGGTTCATTCCTGGTACTCCCTCTCTTTGTTATCTATACCACACAGACTAACACAGAAGGCATCAGCCTATTGATGTTTACAAATGACTATGAACTAGGAGCAACAGTTGACTTAATGTGTGCTGCATTCAACATACAGAAGGGCCTTAGTGTGTTAGATGTGTGGTGTGTGACATATGGCCACAATCTGACAGCTAAGTATTGCATTGTCATCCCCAATGTTACAAACCCTGTACCCATGAACTACTACCTAGGCAGCGGTCAACACAATGCCAACTGTGTGTATGGGATGCAGCTGGACAGTAGTCTTTCCTTTGATAGTTACTTCACCACACCAGACAGATAGTCATATGTGGCACCCCTAATCATGACAGGGTGCGATCCAGGAATATAGAGATAATTACACAGCCATACTCAACACCCATGTGACCCATAATAGATCATATATTTCCTTTAAGGTTTATTGCCCATGTGTAGATGGCTTATACTGCCCTTCCCAATCCCTAGCTGCACTATGTAGCATGCAGCCTACCCTGAAAAAGCCATGTCCAACCCAGAGGTGTTGGGCATGCTACACTTAACACATCCTGATCCCAAATAAACACATACATCATGGACATCCACCATTCTAGTATAAGGATCACAACATGCCTGACAGATCTCTGTCTCATACACTTAACATACTCTTGCCATACTATGCATCCCTGTTCAGCAAAGCTGCACATCGCCTCTCTCTGTGACATGGTGTGATGACCGCATGCCAAATATATCAGTAACCCTGTGGATCAGTTCTGTGGCACTGCTTGAACTAGCCACTGAAACGTACCTCTCTGTTGCCTACAGCTAGGTAACCTGTCTGCCTAGGCTCATAAATGGCCAAAGGCATATAGCCTACTAGATCACTATGACCATACATGCTATAGTTGATATTCAACCCTGAAAATACCATCAGGCTAGCTATTGTCCCATGTGTTACACACGTGCAACACAGGCAATACATGCCCGGATGCTACACAGCTGTACAGTGCCATGTAGATGTATATGGCAAAACACATACATGCTTGCAAGTCTGCAGAGTCACAGATCATGTCTCTATCAGCTATGTATGACTATATATGTGACATATACACAGCATTAAGGTTGATTGCATTAATGTGAACACATCCATGCATGTGCTGATAGGTAAAGACACCAGTACATGCAAACAGACTTGCCCATGTCAAGACAACATCCACATGGAGTATGAGCAATGTCATTACATGACACACACATATATGGCGATAACATCACATCACCAGTAAGTGTCAAATGTGTGTGATTTATACATGCCAGTGGTGTTAGTGTCATGTAGATTTGCAAAGACTTATTTGTAATCTTAATAAATGTGATACACATGTATGTTCAGCTGTACTTCTGTACTTCTCTGTGAGTTACTGTGACCTGTCTCCTTCATTATGTCTTAAAGGTATGCCACCTAGCAGGCTGCCAGCATACAGCCGTATGGAGGATGAGGTCCTCGTCCCATACCTCCTCGACAACCATACAACACTCTTCAGCCATGTGCCACAGGATGCACAGCAGCGGGATGCCATGTGGGAGGTACTCTAAAAAAGGGTAAATGAAGTTGGTGGTCACAATCGCACCTATCAGCAGGTGTGCCAACACTGCACTGACCTCATAAAATGGGCAAAACAGCATGCTAATGCAATCACCAGGAAACAAGGTGCAACAGGTGGGGGGGTGAACTCACCCAGCCCCCACTCACATGTACTGAGTAGCTACTGGACAACCTGGAGATGCCTGCAGACCTCCATCTACAAGCTTTAGCTGGTATTGTGGAGGTAGATGTCTCTCAACCACCGAGCCTGGAGTTGCCTGGTAAGTCAGTAGTGCACATATAACACAACTATATTTCACATAGTTACATGTATTACTCTACAATATGAAATGTAACATCATATGCAAGGCATGTATGCACACATGCCACATACTATAGTCTGCTACTCTATGTATGCACAGATGTGCATACTTTATAGTATAGTGTATTGTACTGGCTTATGTGCTAACATGGACATTGCACCTTTTAGCTATCACACAGGTGTGGATAATGATCTTACTGCTGTGACACTCCTGTTTAGGTACCTCTGGCATTTTGCAGTGACAGCAGCCTGTGTCAAGTGAGAATGTTATTATTTACCAGGCTTGATAATGCATGGATCATATTAATTGCATGCTATCTGCCATAACACACATACACATAATGTATGGTGGTCCTGTTAATAGACAATGGTCAGACCTGTAATGCATTACAGTGGTTACCCATGTGAAACATTTGAAGACTATATGAAACACCTACACTAAACCTTCTAAACTGTTATTGCCAGATGTATGGACAACAGTGAATACAATGGTGGAGGCGTCTTTCACTGTAGGGACAGGTACAACATATCATCATTACACATGCTGGGAATATGAACAGTACTGTACAGAGAACATATGTGTGCACACACTCTAAATGTGTTTGAGCTGGAGTATGAGTGGCCCACAGGATTCTCCCTTATGGATTATACCCTTGCTATGAATGTCACACAACGTAATGTGCTATCTGACATGTCCATGACATGTAGTTAGCTGACTGCAGCACTGCTCAACTATCCTGCAAAACATGATGTCTCACATCCCATACATACCACCCTTTGTTTGCATAACCCTGTCCTCGGTGGAGCATATTACATCTATGGGTGTATGTCATATGGGATTACACTGACATGTAAAATAAGATGACCATCACAACCATTGGACAGAACATGTGTACACATGGCCATAGAGGATGACGAGAGACATGAAGCAACACACACAGTAGAAGTGATGTACATGTGTGTACACCGTGTTGTACATTGGCTCAACACAATACAACTATGGCCTTTGTGTAATGGTGATATTGCAGATGTGAATCACTAAACATCATACAGGCCTGTGCACAGCTTGTGTCGGCATAACATGAAACCACCGCATAACATGTCTTGAACATCTTGAGCGTGTCACGACATGAAAGCATTCACTTAGACAGTATCCAAATACATACATGTGTTGCATAACATACACATACAACCTCATCAGGCCACAGATACAGTACATTCACCTTGTTGGTGACAGACATCACTGTCATGCATGCTCCTCATGTGTGTGAGGTACACAGATGGCATGCTAAGTTAGCCATGTGCGGGCATAGTTGCCAGGCATCAGTAATATGGTTGCAGATGTGCAGGGGTGTCATCCATATACCCTTCTGTGATCTGTGTCATACATTCCACATTAGGGTTTAGTGTGTATACACCTCAGTGAGGTGGGTCACATTCCACATTAGATATGTATTGTATGTGAACATAGTCATGGCTATGAACTGTTTCAGTAGCTCACACTGTATAGCAGTTGTGAAGCCACATGATGCCCTGAAATGGCTATGCACATCAGCTCAATGTGCAGTATGTCACTGTATATTTGTAGGGCTGACAGACAACATTGCATCAGCTGAAGGCCCATGTTAGTATAACACGTCCCTGCATTGGGACACCATTACCGGACTGTAGATTGGAAAGGACACCATTGTGTTACACATGTATGCATGTCATTCAACACGTCAGCAGAAGACATGTCATACTACATGTGATTGGCAAGGTCATATGCCACACAGCAGGCCGGTGTACTGTAAACATGTGCTGGTTTGTGGTACCACTGCAAAGCAGGGACAGCCATGTCAAACGTGTGTACAGCCACATTCACAATGTCTAGACTCAGCTCAGGGGTAGGCAGAATAATATTGAACAGACATGCACTTCTTTTGGGGAGATATGCAAGCTAGGGCTCAAGCAAACATAGTGTGCAGTCGACATACCCTTCTGCTCATGTCCTCACACATAGCGGTGGTGGCCAACACAAAGCATCAGTGGCAGATGTACAAAGGTCAGTGATGGTCTTTTAACATGTGGTGTATGTTGCACAGACCATGGCAGTGCATTGCAACAGTGCAAAGTGCATGCATTGTGTTGCAGGCATGGGGCATAGGCTACTAACACAAATGGTGCAATACAGGTATGTATACTAACCACCACTATAATTGTGTAAGGTGCATGCCATCTACTGTAACACATGCATGCTGTTGTGTGCAACTCAGGGATGTATGATACTACCACTATAATTGTCTAAGCTGGAACTATAATTGTCTAAGCTGAATGCCAACTGCCATATCACATGCATGCAGCATTTGTCTGTGTATCTGTGTGTCTGTGTGTCTGTCTGTGTGTTTTTGTCTGTCTGTGTGTGTCTGTCTGTGTGTGCCTGTGTGTATGTCTGTCTATGTGTGTGTGTCTGTCTGTGTGTGTGTGTGTGTGTGTGTGTGTGTGTGTGTGTGTGTGTCTATCTGTGTGTGTGTGTGTGTGTGTGTGTGTGTGTGTGTGTGTGTGTGCATGTGGCTGTCTGTGTGTGTGTGTGTCTGTCAGTCTGTGTCTGTGTGTGTCTGCTGTGTGTGTGTGTGTGTGTGTGTGTGTGTGTGTGTGTGTGTGTCTGTCTGTGTGTGTGTCTGGTATAACTTGTAATGTACAGTTCTTGTCTTCCCCTCACAGGTGTTGATGTAGGTGCATTGCCCTCCTGCAGTCTACCTGATGTTAGTGTCCCCACAGACTATAGCAGTGATGATGATAGTATGATTGAGGCACAGGCAGGGTTGTCAGGGGCTGAGTCTGTGTCATTGGTTGCCATTCCACTTGTATCCCCCTCATCCTCGCACACAGTTCCCCTGCTTACACATACCCCACCATCACTGGCCATAGAGAAAGGACAGTTGGCGGGAGGTAGCATGGAGCAGGGAAGTGTTGAGACTATGGAAGGTGTGCCTGCACACCATGATCCCAGTTAACTGACTGATGATGTCCCACACAGGCATGTGCCCAGCGCTGCTCGTAGGAAGATCACTGGCCAACATTCCCCTGTGAGACAAAGCACATCAGCTGGAGTCTCCAGACACATATTTCTGGCTGTAATGGAGGTACAGGCACATGCTGAATGGCACAACAGAGAAGGTCTGAGGCTTCAGAGGGTTGTTGTCCATTCATTAACTGACAACATCCAGGCACTTGCAAATGCTCACCATCATCTTGCAGATGTTTTGGATAGATGATTGGGTGACATGGTTGGAGACCTTGACCATGGCATGTCAATCCTCAAGCGTGGAATGTCTGTTCTGGAACATCTGGTGAGAGTGAGGCATCGGGCACACAGACGTAGGTCAGCTACAGCACCTGTTGAAGGTTTACGTGAACATGCTACTGCACATGCCTGCTCCCATAGTGACAGTAGCAGCAGCAGCAGTGCAGCTGGTGTTGTGCAGTCCACACCAGGACACAGCAGGCCACGTGCACGTGGTCCTGGATGATCCAAACAGGGACATGATTCCAGGGGACATGTGTCATCAGACAATACCCAATCTGGACCTCTGCCTGGTAGTGCCCGTGCAACCCCTGGCAGGCGCTGGTCACGTGGCCTTGTCCGGACACCGTGAACTGTGAAACCTGTCTTGTACAGTCTGCAGCTGTCAATAATACCCCTATGGAGACCAGCCACATGCCAGACCTGTATGCATGCATAAACACACACACACACACACACACACACACACACACACACACACACACACACACACACACACACACACACCGGAAACAAATGTAGGGCACCCTAACACACACACACGCATAACATCCACCCACACCCAATGATATCACAGGCCCTAACACACACACACATGATGTCATCCAATGGCACAGCCTACACCTCTGGCAAACATTATCACCCTGGGCATATGATGATGCCTGTGCCGCATCTCTGTCATCCACACCATCAGTGCAGGGACATGCTCATATGGTCTGATGCACAGGGTGAACATACTAGGTAGACAATTGTAGATTAATATTGTTGAGTAGTGTTGACAGGCAGCAGACATGCCATGTATTAAAGTTTTAGAATGCATTTTGTATGTTTGACAGTATGTATCATGTGTAACAACACTAACAACATGTTGATCTTGATGTTCTGCCTTTCTCTTTCAGGTGTAGTTGCATGTGCTGGTAGATGTCGGTGTTTGCGGTTAGTGTCCCATATGTACATGTTGACTGACTACCCACAGGTCAGTATGACAATACCTGCATGCACTTTGTAGCTTCCACATCACAGTTATAATCTCCCATGTTTCAATTATGTTTACTGTTCGAATGATCCAAGAGCATGATAGCTGTGTAGTAAGCTACTACGTTCAGAGCCATCACGTCTATAGTGGGTGACATCACAGGTATAGTTACCTGGAGTGGGAAGGAGGTAAAAGAGTCTTATGGCAGATGACAAGGGTAAAGGCCAGTGGAAATAGTGGCTTCTCATTGGGAAGCAATAATACCCACTGCCATGTCAGCATGCAAACACAGACACACTCACACACTCAAGGATTCACAGACACAGTAACACACACACAGTTGCCAGTGTTCAGATGAGAACCCTGCCTACGTGCATATTATCATTATAGTACTACACAACTACAAGATGCACCACAGAGATTACACATGTACAGGTAGTCGGAATGGCCTAAGATCGATGACATCAACAGGGATACTACAGTGCAGTGGGTGTATGTGGGGAGTGGGGTCCATCAGTAGGCTATGTAACAAGAGGTCACACCCCAGGGTGTGCATGTTAACAGGTGGTTAGAATGATGTCTAAGATTGATGATATCAACAGGGATACTAGTTTGCATTGATTGGATGGTGGGAGGGGGTATTAACATTTCACTATGGTAAAATACAGCCTCACTCCAGGGACCGGACAGCCATACACACACACACACACACACACACACACACACACACACACACACACACACACACACACACACACACACACACACACACACACACACACACACACACACACACACACACACACACGCACACTGTGGCATTCCCAAAGATATACACCTATGTCACACACATACAGCCACTTTACATGTGTGAGTTTCAACCACCTGCCTGTGCCTCTCTTTCTACACTTCACTCTGTACCGATGTCAACAACAGTGATCAGGAGAGTGAAAACATGTGGGATGTATTCCCAACCATACGTGACATACACCCACACATGCCAGCACTGTGAATCA
The DNA here is from genome assembly GCF_019279795.1 of Protopterus annectens. NCBI lineage: Eukaryota > Metazoa > Chordata > Ceratodontiformes > Protopteridae > Protopterus > Protopterus annectens. The sequence continues at coordinate 559,901,983 of NC_056735.1, forward strand.
AACACCTGCCTATCTCATGACAGGTATTATAGACGTACAGCACTATCGCATTCGCTACAAAGCTTACTGACTCTTTCCTTTGCCAACTGTGCTGATATATGTGTAATATATGCACAGGGGATGTATTACTGTTGCAGGTGTCATGAGGTCTCACCCTTACTGCATTCTACATTGTCTGTCTTCCACTTCAATTAACAAAACCTGATGTTAGCAGTTACACAGGTTATTGTAGGAATGGTTGTAACATACCAGTGAGCTGTCCTCAGTAATCATTCATCTACAAAGTAGCCCTACCACTTAGTAGTCACGTCCAAACATCTGTCCATACCTAATGTATAGCTTACTGTACTTAGAGCATATCACCATATACAGTTGGCAATGTTGAGGTTGTTTTGCAACAGTATGATGTACTAAGACAACAGTCACCTTCAAACATCAGACACTGCACACACATGGAATCTACACAAACATCAATACATGTACACATATGTGGTCTACATCAGTAAGTGCACTAGCAGTAGAAGAGGATACATTCCACACCTTCCCCACACCATGTGTGAAACATAGCTGAGCATTACACCTTAATGGAGGTTGTATTCATGTACTGGTAGGACACAACCACCTTCACCGAGTAGCCATGTACATATACGACAACAGCACATATCAGCAAGACACACACAGCATTATTCCATGTCATGCTCCTATAAACTGTTCCTTGACAGTGCCATGGTGAAGCTAGGGCACTGTAATGGTCAATAGTGAGCACATCATATTTGCCACAAACACCTCATGTTTACTGGAAGAATTCCAGATAATGTGCTATGTTAGAGCTAGGCAGTACATTCATTCAGGCATGTGCACAAGAGATGCCTCTTTTTTGTGTACACGTCAGTTCCTTTGGAACCCTTCTGTGTCACAAAGGGTGTTCAGACATATGTGTGTGTGTGTGTGTGTGTGTGTGTGTGTGTGTGTGTGTGTATATATATATATATATATATATATGGCTATAGCTGTGTATATGCATATATATATATATATATATATATATATATATATATATATATATATATATATATATATGTGTGTGTGTGTGTGTGTGTGTGTGTGTGTATACACATCCCGTAGGTGATATATATGTGTGTGTGTGTGTGTGTGTGTGTGTGTGTGTGTATATACACATCCCGTATGTATATATATATATATATATATATATATATATATATATATATATAGAGTTATGACAGTTGTACAGATGTAGAATTGACTTTGTTGTTTCACTGAGTACACTACATTCAAGCGTACTGTACATATGTACACAAAGTGACTGTTTCTTTTGTTTTCAGTACTATGGAACACCTGTAGTAAGATGTGCATGAGAAACTCCATGCAACATGTCTACAACCTAGATGGCTTAGTGGTATGTCCATTGACCTCAGTATGCATGGTCCAGGCTTCAAGACCTGCGAGCCTTTTTAATACTGTCAATTAGGACAGTATAAGGCAGTTGTAAGTAGGTGTAAATGTGTTTTCGTGACAGCAAGAGGTGGGTACACAGATGTACAACACACAGTACACTTGAAATGTCCTTCTTTGGTAATCCTGTTGATGTCACCCACCTACGAATACAACTCTGGGAGTTCTGCGACCCAGTAATCTCCATGGCATGTGCTGTAACTGTGCAATGCTGTAGCATGTTAAACTATTTTGGTAGGTGTTCTAATCCCAGACAGGCCAGTCGTGTGTGTGTGTGTGTGTGTGTGTGTGTGTGTGTGTGTGTGTGTGTGTGTCTGTCTGTCTGCCTGAGAAAGAAACAATGCTTTTTAGAGTATGCACACTCTTTACAATTCAAATACTCACCTTTGGCAATCCTGTTGATGTCAACAACCTAGAAATACACCTCTGGGAGTGCTGTAACCCAGTAATCTTTGTAGTGCATGCTGTGACTGCATAATGCTGTAGTGTGATGCACTAGTTAGGTAGCATGTGGTGTAACTGCATATTGCTGTAGTGTGATAAACTGCTTAGGGAGAGGTTCTATTCCAAGACAGCGCAACTGTGTCTGTCTGTCTGAGAAAGTAGCAATGCTTTTTAGAGTATGCATACCCTTTACAATTCACATAACCACCTTTAGCAATCCTGCTGATGTCACCCACCTAGAATTACACCTCTGGGACTATTGTAAGCCAGTATTCTCCATAGCGCATGCTGTAACTGCGTATTACTGTAGTGTGATAAGCTAGTTAGGTAGGAGATCTATTCCAAGAGAGACCAACTGTCTGACTGAGAAAGTAACAATGCTTTTCAGAGTATGTACACTCTTTACAATTCACATAACCACCTTTGGCAATCCTGATGATGTCACCCACCTAGAAATACACCTCTGGGACTTCTGTAACCCAGTAATATCTGTAGTGCATGCTGTAACTGCATAATGTTGTAGTGTGATAAACTGGTGAAGTAGGGACTTCTAGTCCAAGACAGGCCAACTGTGTGTGTGTGTGTGTGTGTGTGTGTGTGTGTCTGCATGCCTGCAAAAAAACAATGATTTTTTAGAGTATGCACACTCTTTACAATTCACATAACCACCTTTGACAATCCTGCTGTTGTCACCCACCTAGTAATACACCTCTGGGAGTGCTGTAACCCAGTAATCTTTGTAGTGCATGCTGTGACTGCATAATGCTGTAGTGTGATACACTAATTAGATAGGGGTTCTATTCCAAGACGTGACAGGTATGTATGCATGTGTTTGACAGTCAGAGCCTGTGTGGAGGTGGCTGTGAGTGTCTAACCACTGGACATATTGGGGAGTGTGTTTTGTAGTTTCCTATGGGGTGTCCATATTATATGTCACAATGTCCACCTCACAAGGAGTACAGATGTCAATCACCCCAAGGGACTGTGTTGGCAAGCCATACCCTACATCTGGCAGAAGGCCTGGTGAACAATGTATGCAACCCTTCTATTACTCGGAATACGTTCTGAACCCATGTTTCATATACAAACACACTTACCTAGAATATTTTGCATTGATGCTAGTACTCTGCACATTGATGGCAGATAGTAGGTATGGTGTGATTGCAGGGGCATGGCACCCTGTCCAGCAGTACAATAGGCACATGATTGCGAACAATGTGCCTTCACTATGTTCACTACTGAATGCCTGCAACATATGTGGTGCCATCAAATGTGATCCACAGAGGCTATACAATGCCTTACACATGTGCCCTGTATGGACTGATGCCACTGACACCAGGGAATACCTGTATCTTGCTATCAGTGCATGTGTAGGGCCAACCTGCTGTCTATAAGCAGGTCCTGCCACACCAGGCCAGTATTGGCATATTTGAGGATAACGGTCTGTGTACACATGTGCCAGCCAAATCAGGGGCACTTGTACATGCCATTGTACATTATTGTGGGATGTGCACATCCCAGGCAATGTCCATGTCAAGGACTATCAAACACAGACATGGCATGCATTGCAAGGCAATGGCCATACACAATGGTAACCAGGAAGTAAGGACAGTTCATACAATACCTATCTGTGTGGGACATTGCAGACACTACACCCCTGTACCACACTGCATATCATTGTCGGGTGGTGTGATGCCAAGGATTACTCCTCACCCAGTCTTGTACAGCCATCTTGCACAGCCAACCACTACACACCCATGAAGCAATGCACACATGCATGTCAGTACTGGTACCTTGTGTCTGCGTGTGGGGTATGGTGCTCCCAACCACAGTCACACCCAGTATAACTCCTATTGGCATACTGACTGATGTCAGACACGTTCACGTGCCCTAGCCCATAGAACCTCCGGATATCCCCTGTGGTGCTTGTAGTACCTGTGCATTACTACAGTGTGCCTAACTAAGTAGTTAGGAAGTATATTTGTGGGCCTGGCAAAGTGTGGTAATGTGTCTGAGTCCCTTAGAGAGTGTGGTTGTGTTGACAATGACATCCGTTCATGTGGACAGCCATGCATGCTACACCTAATGTATGTCTACTATATCTCTGTTGCAGATGTCGCTTACCAGCACACATATATGTTCTTATAGCACACCAACATGTCAGCTTTGTGGCACATGGAGTAACTGCAGGAACTTGTAATAGTAATGACTAAGACAGGAGTTTGAACCCCTGTACTGGTAGATGTGTGACAGACAATGCTTAGGTTTTAGTCTCCAGGCCCTTCTCTGATGTACTTTGCCTCTGTCTGTCCCTCCCACACACTCTCTGGTAGATGTGGAGTTGTACACCTGCTCAGCAGCAGCTTGTCTTTTGTAAGTGATGGCCATGATCAGGTGATGGCCTCTGCACCTATTGCAGTCCTCCTATAGTTGATTGCATTTGGAACAGCTGTCGTGATGTTCCCATAGCCAATCGCATGGAAACACAGTACAATATCTAGGAACATCATGTTGGTGTTTGCCCATGACATTCACTGTGAGTGGAACCTGGATCAGGTGTTTGGTAAATGGCATCACAGATGATATCTGGATGTTCCTCAAACAATATACACAGTGTAAAATAGCCTAAAGACAGGAGGGTGATGTGTCAGACATGAACTACAGCATGTAAGTGTAGCTATGCTTCATTGAAACTACTGCCAGTTGAACAAGTTGTGTGTGGTAATGGCTATTCTGCATGTTTTAAAACTGACAAGAAAGTGCTATGTCTGTGAGGGAACCCCCATCTGTAGGGCCATCTGTGGACTGGTCAGTGTGTGGAACCATTTTTTCCTGTGTTACTCACTGAATACACATCTGTGAACTGCAGAATCATAGTGTGAGGACTGCAGTCAGCACATGGTGATAGTGATGAGAGTTACTGCCATCGCATCCCTGATTGGGACATATGTCACATGAAACAGTGGTATGACAGCCACTGTCTGGGGTTTTTAGTGACATGCCAATAATGGGCCACTGTTCATAGCTGCAGTCACAAGTCTTCTACACTTTCTACAGATGTCATGCAGTATATATGCATGTGTTGTGCTCCTTCTGCAAATGTATACCATCTGTTGTGTTTGGTTGATGGTCATATCTATGCATGCTGCTATAAGTAATGTTGAATGCTCTTGACTATTACTAAGTCATATCTGTGTTAAAACTGCAACACCATAAGCTGTATGGGTTTTGAGGTCCCGGCAGAACCTCCTGTCCCACTTCAGCTGGCCATGGCACCAGGCATCAGCACATCTGACGCCCAGCCTTGGACCTCCACCTCTGTTGGCTCTGCACCATCTTCTGGTGGAACCACCATTGAGGATGGGGCTTGTTCCCCCTGGGAGCAGGTCCAGACAGGAACTTGTCTGCTGTCGTACAGTCCCAGATGTGGTGCGTAAGGGGGCTCAATAAGGGGTTTTGAGGCCAGATACGCCAGCTCGAGGGCAAAGTGTCACATTTGCAGGGTGAGCCTGCCCCTCCTAGACAGCCCCCAGCACAGCCACCTTTGTGACTGTTTTGGTGCAGTGGTGGCTGCCCATGGCTGGGGACCTACTTCCCACTGTTTCCATCTGGAGGCTCATGGGTTTGTGAATGCCAACCCCCCCCCGTACAAGGTGTATCCCCCCCATGTGTCATATACTGACCCTGTATGCTGTCTTGTCTGTCATCCTATCCAACCTATCCTCCATGAGCATACCTACTCTCCTTCCCCCACATCCCACTCTCACCCTATGGAAACAAAAGGCCAATCAGTTCCTAGTACAACATTTGCCCCATACATAGCTGTCCATTTCACATATGTGTCCACTGGACACATGTAACCCTTTTAATATGCATCACAACATACTACAGTTGTCCTCAACCCTGTCTCTCAGGCACATGATCCTGGTATGCACATGACTCCTAAAGGTTCCAGGTGCATGTGATGCAGATGACCCCATTGTACACACAACATTACTGGTCTCTCTATGGTTACCCCATTTACCTTTTTCATCATGATGATGTTACACACAGCACCGTGCAAAAGTACTGTTCTCACATAATGATTGGACAGGAACTATTCTGTTAATGTAAATAAAATACACAGAGTGATGTATCTGGCCAATGTACAAATGTTTGCATGTATTAATGACACATGTCTGTCTGAGGAAGTCTTAATATTACTTAGGACAACACCACTACATAATACAGGCATTGCTGGTGTTTCCCTTTTCATTCCTTTGTTGTCACATGGGATGTTCTTGATATATTTATATATATATGTATGTATCTATATCTGGACATAAAGATACACACATACATCTACATGATGGAATACATTTCCTATACTGTTGAATGACTGTGCTGGATGATATGTTTGTGATAACATCCAACGTCTGTATATCTGCCATGGCTTAGCAGTAAATCTCATTAGCTGTGTGTGCAGGGTCTTTGTTTCGAGCCTTGCAGAGGCCATTTATTTTGTTGCTGGGCAGAACAAGGCCATTGGATATGGAGTGATTAAGGCACATTAAAGCAGTTGCGTGGATCTAGGCAATGCTAACCTCTGATTACAGTTTCTTACACTCAGTTAGCCTCTACATTGCTTCACCAGTGTAATACTTGCATACCGGCGGCCAAACAGGCTTACACCCACTTGCTCCCACACTTGCAGATGCACTGCATTTGGTGTTTGCATCTGACACTCAAACCCCTGGGTGGGAGTGAGGACTATGATATTACCTTGTGATGCCTATTACATCAGATTACATGCCTACAGTATTGGGAATGGCTGCCCATTAGACAAAAGCATGCCGTTCGGCTGTATGGAATTTGCGGCCTGTCCAGAGTTTGATTCATATTATTGGTGTGTTCCTCTTACAATCTGCACCTGTCTGGCTAAAACATGGGAACTGACACTCTTCAATACAAACAAGTATTTGGGTTTTGGAACCCACATCCTTCAGCTACTGCATACCTAATATTCTATCATCTTTCTAAGGTTGTAAGTGGAATATGTGCTTTCTGTCCCTATCAGACCGCTCAAACGACGGGACGAATATCAACTGAATCAGGGATGTGTCATAACAACATCAGGGACACATTTAAATTTTTAGTGCTATTAACATGACACATTAACAGACTCAGAGCATATGAATTCATACACATTTTCTGACGTAAATGATGTTTATAACTCTTAACTGTTGTCATTATTCATTACATGTAATTCACCACCTTTCCTCTAAAAGTCACTAGTTTCAGGAGGGATTAGGTGGGACAGAGTTAGAATTTGAGTCAAAATCAGGAACGTCCCTGGAAATCGGGGAGAGTTAAGAGATATGGTCCCTATTTGTTCCCACAATGGTTTATGTCCTGTCCAGTGGGATTGCTCTTAGAGGTTGAGAGGTATGGGCGTCAGCTATGCCCATTTCAAAATATTACTTACATCCCCGGGATGATCCTAATATGACTGTGCCAGCCAACACCTGCACACCTAGGCCCATAATTGCATACCCATAGTTCCCCCACCTGACCCTCCTCTACAGCACTCATCCTTACTGTGGGTGCAGGTGGGGTATAAACACACCAGTACACACTGCCCACTCTATGCATGTCGGGACACGTCATACATTGTGTCGACCCATGGGTTATCAGGCTTGCACAACCTACTGGTTCGTGTACGTCTACAGCCTGGTTTGATGAATCATTACTGGGACTGACTCCGATGATCATTATATTTTCGGTGTCCCACAAGAGACATCAATGTCTTTGTTTCAAGATTAGACCAGGCAGGTCTCTCCCACTGGTAGTATCCTGGTGGTGGTCTGGGAAGCAGTGGTGTGTTTACTTTTATTGTGTGTCTGTCTGTCTCACCGGCCTAGCTTTAAGGGGGGGGTTGATGCTATGTGTTACACGTTTGTTTATTGGACCCCTCACCCCCATATGCACGGCCTGTGAACATATGTAATTTGTAAATGCTGTATCATATCCTAGCTATATACATGTATATATTTACATTCACATACATATATATATATATATATATATATATATATATATATATATATATATATATATATATATATATATATATATATATATATATATATATATATATATATATATGTATACATATATATATATATATATATATATATATATATATATATATATATATATATATATATATATATCTGTATATGTATGCATACATGTATATATTTATATATTGATGTCTATATATATATATATATATATATATATATATATATATATATATATATATATATATCAAAAACAACATATGGGTCTATGGGTGTCTGCATATGTATATATCTATATGTGGGTATGTATACGTATAAGTATTCTGTCTCTGTATGTATACATTTGTACTACGGAGAGGGAGAGGTTTATCTCTATGTTGCTATGGGTAGATATGCACACACATACCTCTACATATATACATCTACATCTGGTTATTCCGTTCCTTGCTATATAGATTACACTTTGCTGCAGTGGGACTCGTAGTGGGTGTGGCTGCTCGTTGGGTGATGCCTCTGCCGAATGAACACATTTGCTTACATCCCTGGGGCTGTCCATATAGGCCCACATCAGCCAACACTTGCACACCCAGACCCATAGCGAGCTACCGATAGTTCCCCCACCTCCTCTACAGCACCCATCCTTACTCTGGGTCCTGGTCGGTTCTGAACATACCACTACACGCTGCCCACTCTCCACTTCACAGGACCCATGTCATACAGTTGTCTCGACCCATGGGTCATCAGGCTTTCCCACCCTTGTATTTCGGGTATGTATACACCCCAGCCAAAATGTTCGGTGTATCACCTTCTTTTGGTCTTGTCAATTTTTGGGGTGTCCCGCAAGGAACGCTCCTGTCTGTGTTCCAAGATTAGATTTCACGGGTGCACTGTGTCCCCCTCCATGGTTGTATCCCGCCTGTAGTCTGGGCAGCAGTGGACTTTTTACATTGTTTGCAGGTTTGTGTGTATGTTTCCTGTGTCCGGCTGGGGGGGGGGGTGGAAGGTCATGCTACGTATTTCATGTTTCTTGCTTGGGTCCCTCACTTCCATTGGCATAGCCTGTGAACATATGTCATTCTTGGGTGCTGTTTCCTATCATAGCTGTATATCTGTATATATCTACACACACACAAATACACACACACAAATACACACACACACACACACACACACACACATATATATATATATATATATATATATATATATATATATATATATATACATATATATATATATATATATATATATATATATATATATATATATATGTATATATATATATATATATATAGATAGATAGATAGATAGATATGTATACACACACACACACACACATATATATATATATATATATATATATATATATATATATATATATATATATATATATATATATATATATACATATATACATGTGTCTGTAATGCAATGCATACCCCGCGCAAACGCACTTACACACGCTTACTGGTGTTTATATATGCTTAAACCTGCTTACTAGTGCCTTATTCATTATGACACTGGCACATCACTCCAGTTCACTTTTAATTGTTATTTTGCAGGTTATACAGCTGACAGATGTCGAAGCATGTTCATGTACAGATTACCGATGGTAAATGGTATATGATGTAGTGGGATTCGGAATGGAAATGTCTGTTCGTTAGGTGGTTGCTCTACCCAATACACTATTGCTGTGCTGCTTCATTTGCATATATACCCATATACCCATGGCTCCTGGTTCCCCAAACACCCACCCCAATGCCTCCCAAACACTGCAGTCATCCATTCTCCAGTTGGGTTCATGGTGTATCCACACAACTACACATTGGCCACTCCTTAATCCTGTAGACCCATCGCACTGGTTGACTCACTCCATGAATCCTCAGAACTCCCAAACTTTTAGTCTACAAACATTGGTGACATGAGCGACCAAAAGAACACTATTCACAATTTTTGGGTTGTCCCACATGGGAAACGCATGTCTTTATGTCAAGATTAGACTATACTTCATTACATCCTTACTCCCGTTAATATGACACTTCAATAAATTAATAAGTATGACTTTGTGGTAGCGCAGTGCGGTGGTGGTGCTGCAGTAGCATTGTCACCTCACAGTAAGATGTTTTCCTGTTCGATTCTCAGCTAAAGTGTCTTCTGTGTGGAGACATGCGTGAATGGGCGTACCTTCATTGAAGGTTGCACATCAGGGCTGGCAACTCGGTATGTAAAAATCTGCTGCCAATCATTAGCGGACCGGTGTTTTGCTGTGGTGACCCCTAACCGGCAAAAGCCGAAAGATACAACTATGTGGTAATGCACACGTTACACATGAGAGCCTAATTATGTACGTGTTCAGCATATTTCTTTTACAAATTGACCGGTTTAATAATTGGCACTGCCGTAGCAAGCAGATCACAGGAATGATTCCACGTGTGGGAAAGTCCTCACATTTGATTTTTTTCAGCACAACACTTACTTTGGACATTGTACACACTTCTGCGTTTTAGCAGTTTCATCCCTTCCCTCTTATGCACAACCTATTATTCTATCTGCTGTCGAGGTTTGTAAGGGCACATTCAAGTTATTTATGTCTGCAAATGGAATGAATGTGTTACAGAGAATGCACTTCTACATATAGATGTCTGTATGCATGTATGCATATATACCTATAACAAACTCGCTGACCTCCACGGGGTGGTCCAGTTAGAACCAGCCCATCCAACCCTGGCATGCCTGAATCCATAATTTCATACCCAGAGTTCCTCCACCCCACCTGAGTTCAACATACACGCATACCATCCATTGTCCAGTTGCTATCGCAGCCCTGACACACCTCCACACATTGCCCTCTCCCGAGCGTTAGGGGCCCTATACATATGTTGTCCCAACTCATGTATTCTCAGGCTCTCCCCACCATTTAATCCTTGAACATACCTGCCCTTGCTTGTGTAATGGTCGGATGGCCAAATAGTCTATCAGTTTTTGGGTACTCCCACCAGGGACTACCCTCTGTGTATAAAGTAAACTTAGCAGATCAACAATGTTACTCCCACTGGTAATATCCTACCTGTAGTGTGAGTAGCAGTGCTTTGCTCACTTCTGCCCAGCTTGATATGACATATGCTGACAGCACTATATAATACTGGGGTTGCTGTTGATTCCCTTCTCATTCCTTTTGTATGCTTTATTATTACATCATTCTTTCTTCATATTAATATATATATATATATATATATATATATATATATATATATATATATATATATATGTGTGTGTGTGTGTGTGTATGTATATATGTGTATATGTATGTATATATGTATATATATATATATATATATATATATATATATATATATATATTATATATCTACATACTTATATACATTTCCTATGCTGGGCACTGCTCAGACCCACACAAGTGCACTCAGACTTGCTTACTGGTACTTATATATGTTTATTGTTGCTTATTTGTACTTACACCTGCTTACTAGTGCCTTATTCATTATGACAGTGCCACTTTGATTGAATGACATTTAGTTAAATATCTCATGAGATACTCTTATGTCAGTTTTACAGCAAAACAACATTCATTCCACATGGAAAATGATATGTGCTATTGTTGGGCTCGAACCGTGAATGCCTATTAGTTAGGCAGATGCATTAAACACTACACTATTGATGTTTGTGTTGATTCCGCATGTTTTTATCTATTTGAATGAATTTAATGTGTAAGCTACGCTCGGCGGAGGGCAGTGATGCACAAACACGCTGCGCTTTGCATACACCTTCGATATTGCAGCAATTCAAATGCATAATAGGGACATGGGGAATCTAATTGTGAAAGTTCTAGAGACAGGGCTCAGCATTCCACTACATGCTTGTGTGTTTACTACTTTGATTTTATTTCACTGTTCGTGGACACTCTTTTTTGCCTAGCATACATTTTGGTATCCATGGACACAGAATTACTGACTTACTATTAGGGGCGGGCTCCACTAGTAGGCATAGTAGGATGTGCAACTGTCGGGGCATGTTTCCGCCTCCATAGAGTACTTGTACATGCCGCCTGCACTCGCACACATTTCCTGTGCACGTCGAGGGAGCGGCAGCGCACCCTTATACATATTCATATGGTGCTGCTGCACCATCTGTAGTAAGGACGTTTGGTGCAAGGCTAAAACTGTCCTTGCGCCGAGCTACTTGAATCCCAGGGACTGTCTCTTCTCTTGGACAACCTGACCCACATATCCTTACATGCTTTCACATTGCTCTTGTCTTTCTTTAAGATCTTTCAATCTCAGCATTTTCCCAGATTTAGAAACTGTGGAACAAATCTGATGAGTGTGGCTGATGATTGTAGCTGACTGATTTTGTATGGGTCTTTGGCACGGAATGGCTTGTAGAACTTCATCACCGAATCCTAAATCTAAATAACTAATGTTAAAAGAAATTTCTGTAAATCTCAAGCCCTAGTCCATATAATCCAACTCTGAAGAATTATAAAGATACAAAAGAATGATGAATAATGGTAAGTAGGCAACTTCTGTATTTGGCCCAACTTGTAAATGTGTATTTAAACTTTCTTTTCTGCATTAATCTGCTTTAGGATACTGCAGCACACATTGAATTAAGCAAATTAGTTGGTCATACCCTGCTTTCACAGATGTATATCTAGGAGATTATACCTATTTCTAGCATTACATCAGCATATTAGAGTGAGTCACTGGAACATTTCCTTGTTATAATTGTTCAATTTGTAAAAATATTTATATACAATGAGCACATTTTTTCATTTAATCACCTGTTATAAGCATCATGCATTGGGTTCTAGTCAGAATGTAATATATGTAGCTACATATAAATTATGTAATGACTTTTATTTAGGAATTGGAAAGCAGTATGACAGAATGCATGAGCATTATGCAGTGAAAAAATAATTGGTTTGATAAGATGTGTTTTAATATATGATAGCAGTAAGAGAATACTGTACTTTTTCAAATTTATGGGCTGAACTGTATGGTTTGATCTACAAAAGTGCTAATAAAGTAGAATTAAGGGGCTATCATTAGATAACTTGTCAAGTGCTTCACCTGGAATTATTGATCTTGTTTCTATAAGGACATTATGGACAACTCAATCTTTCAAACACTGATTGTTGTTTGGTATTTGTGGGTTGATTTTTTTTGTTTTTGTTTTTGCAAAAATAACATTTACTATCAAAATCATAATAAGCAGCATTACATCCTTTATGCAATCCTCATGCATGCTGCCCTTTCACTTGTTCACTAGTAAATGACCAGTTATTTATTTTTAATGTGACAAACAGGACAAAACAAATGGCACCAGTCAAAATCTTACTTATACATCTGGTTGCAGCCCAAGAAGAATGTGATAATTTGTCTCATGAAATGTAAAAGGACTGAAAGCAAAGACAGATTTATTTTATTGGATCCACGTAAAAACATATTTAAGACTTTCTCTCTTTATCATGTTGTTATAACTCTCTATCTATTTGAATATGTAGATATAGATATATAGACTGCTTCTCTAGTTCAGTGTTCTCATTATTATGCCTAAATGAGTCATTTTCCTCTGGTGTGGAGGTTTGTCCTAGATGCATTGAGGTTTTCATTTTATGTTATTTTATTTGATAACAAGGTGAGCCTCCTTGACACAAATGTCCATTTTCAGGGGTGACTCAGGAGCACTGTCATGTTAAATGACTTGCTCATATTCACACAGTAGGCAAATGTGAAGCAGCTCAGTAACAACTTCTAGCCTTAATTCTCTTTGAAAGCAACCATATTTTTCAAACTTCAAACATGTGCTGCTCAGAAGATTTATCATCTATTAAAACAAATGATTTATACAGTAGGTATTATAATTCTTATTTGTCTATTTTGCAGGCAGCATTCAGTCATAAATGTTTTCAGAATTAGACAGGAAAACATGTTAAGGGCAGTTGCCGACACAGCTAAAGTAACATAATAAAAACGTAAAATGGATATAATCCAAATGTATATATATATATATATATATATATATATATATATATATATATATATATATATATATATATATATATATATATATATATATATATATATATATATACATAGCTACAAATGTTTTGTTTGATGCACTTTAATTCAACTTTCCATCCACGAAGGACAAAATAACTTTTATGCCATATGTTCAGACTGAACTGCGTTATTTGGCCTCATAACTCAGACAGATTACAGACAACATAGATTATGCAGTAACTAGAACACTAGTTAAAAATAATCTTCTTATACTTAAAGATTCTATATAACACAGATGTAATAAATAAGTAATGGAATGTTAAAGTTTGAAGATAACATAGGTTCATAGGTTCATAAGTTCATAGGTTGGTACTAGGCTATCTGCCCTAGGGCCTATACAAGCCTAGCCATAATAATTCCCTGGATATTTCTTCCTGCAGTATTTACTTCCCTGGACCCCTGTCTAGCAGGGTGACTGATGGTGATCCCAGGGGTGAATTTCCTATCTCCCATCCAATTGTCAAGGTTCCTTTTGAAGAGTGCCAAGGAGCCGCTCTGATTGACATGTATGGGTAGTCTATTTCAGAGTATGGGGAGTCTCTGGGTCAGGAACTTATCCGTCCAGCATGTTATGTTCATTGTGATGACAAGATTTAGATCCCTGGAGCGTGTGGCTCTGAGGGATTTGGATTTCTTTAAGTGGAGCATGTCCAGCAGCTCAGGGTTTGACATGGCCTTGCATATTAAGCAGAGACCGCCTCTGAGTAGACGATATGTCACAGAGTTTAGCTGGAGTTTTTTTAGATGGTCAGTATGGGGCATCTGCTTTAGGCCTGTGATTCTTTTAGTGAGGTATTTCTGCGGCCTTTCCAGCTGTTGCAGATGTCTTGTGAGGTACATACCAAATGGGGCATTGTACTCTATAATGGGTCTAATGAGGGATGAGTACAGTGGGACAATGACCTCTTTTTTCTGGATGAAAAGCCCTTAGTGATGAGGTGTGCCACATTGAAGGATTTTCTAACTGTTGTGGTGATGTGGTTATCGAAGATGAGACCACTGTCCACCTGTGTCCCTAAGTCTCTCATCATACTTTTGGTGTTTAGTGTATTGCCACCTATGTGGTAATTCATGGGTACATGGTTTTTCCCAAAGGGGATAACTATACATTTCTTGGCATTAAGCTTGAGCCCATGGATCTGGCACCAAGCATCTGTTTCTGTAAGGCCTTTTTTTAGAATATCCACAACATTTGGGCATTCAATAATGTCTTCCAGTTTGCAGTCATCTGCAAACTTTGTTAGCCAGAATCCCTTAGTGTTGGCCTGTACTTCAGAGAATTAGATGCCAAACAAGAGCGGTCCCAGGACTGAACCCTGAGGTACTCCACTTGCCACTTGTCTGGAGCTGGATTTGGAGTAGGCTACTTTTACAGTATGGGTTCTGTCAGTAAGCCAGTTGGCAACCCATTGAGTGATGTAGGGATTTAAACCCAGCTTAGTAAGTTTATCTAGTATTCCAGAGTGGGGGATGATGTCGAAGGCCTAGGCGAGTTCCAGATAGGCTGTGTGGACCACCTTACCCTTGTCCACAGCTCTGGAGACTGATTTGATGAAGTCAATCAGGTTTAGCAGACAAGATCGGCCCTTCAAAAACCCAAACTGGGTGGGGTCCAATGTTTGAAAGTTGCCAATGTCTTTGTTTATAAGTTCCATGATAATGCGTTCCATGTCTTTGCAGATCAGACTCATCAGACTGGTGGGATGGTAGTTCCCATGATCCAAGGTGGATCCCCCCTTGTGGAGTGGGATAACTGTAGTCGTGTGCCACTCAGTGGGCACGAAGCCTGAGGTGAGGCTATGATTAAACATGACACTTAGGTGAGGTTCCAGTTTATTAAGTAGTTCATGTAATACACAGCCCGGGATTTCATCTGGTGCCATGGATGCTGTATTCTTAGCTTTGGAGAGTGCGCTTTCTACCTGTGTGGCCATGATTACTGGAATTTGGCAATCTTTTGGTATTGAGATGGGCCCTTTAGGGGGTGAGGGGGGGGGTGATGTTTGCACTAAATTGATCTGCCAGGATATTGGCAATATCCTTGGGATCAGTATATCTAATGCCATTCTGTTGTAGCTCAGAGCATATCTGAGCATTGCCATTTAGATTCTTGATATAACTATAGAATGCCTTGTGGCTGTCTTTGGAATTTTTGGCAATTTTATTTTCGTAACTAGCTTTGGAGGATTTTATGAGGGATCTCAGCTTCTTACTGAGGCAGGTAAGGGAGTTTTTTGCATCCTGGGATTTTCCTCTTTTCTGCAACAGTTTCTTTCTTCTGTTGTATAGTTTGTTTATGGCAGGGGACCACCAGATTGGCTTCCTTTTTTTGGAGGAGAGCGTCTTGGTTCTATTTGGGATGGCGCAATTCATGCATGAGTGGATGTGTTTGTACAGTGCCTTAGTGTAGGATTTAGCAGTCGAACTTTCAGCTCCCATCAGCATGGCTGTCATGAAGTTTGTCACTTCTGACTTGAGTAGCATGAAGTTGGCTTTGGAGAAGTTTTTTACGAAGGTTTCCTTATTGGGGGGTTGGGGTGGGATGTGGATGTCAAGAGTGATTTGCTTATGGTCAGACCTAACCAATGAGGGGATGACCACTGATGTGGAGCATCTATCTCCCGTGTTGATAATGACCAGGTCTAGGATATTGGAACCCCTGGTGGGACAAGGGAATAGTTGATCCAGGGCATTGGAATTTATGAATTCCAGGAACTGTTGGGGAAAGGTGTTGGTACCCGAGTAGTTTTCTCAGTTAATGGCAGGTCAGTTTAAATCCCCCAGTATTAGGGTGTTTGTTTGTATCATAATATTGTATAACACAAAGGCATTGTGATGGAAGTGTAACTAAATCATCAAGAAACAGCAACTGTAACAATATCTTCTTTTTCTTCAGCATAACTGTATTCTAGTGACCAATAAGGGTAATGCAGTGTACAGGAAAAGACTAATGGTGGGATTCAAGAATGCCTACATGATGGATTTCTACTTTATTCACATTGTGGCGTGATGCACACATGGAAGCAGGATCTTTTAAATTCAGTTACTGCTGTTTAGCGGTGCACACCCATACGCAAATAAGGTAAGCACCGTGGCATCCTAATTACTGCATAAGCAGCTGAAATGCATGCTAATCAATCAACACAACTCATCAGAGCTATTAAACAAGCTATAAAGCAACCATGTAGATTCTGTGCTGGTATTCCCTGTGAATTCCAAAACGTTTGGAATGCAGCAATGGAAAAGAGTCTACACAGACAGAATAAGAAGTAAAATGTTTGAGATTTGTACAGGACTGACCTTAATATGTGACAGTAGGCTGGATGCAACAAAAGAGGAGTAACAATAGCACATACATCCTTTTTTTGTGAAATAGCACAAATGCAGTTTTTCTCCACCACCCCCAAATGAACAGTACACTTGTAAGTAATGCAGTCAGATAAAAGTGTACAAGTGTGTGCTAATAAAAATAATTATAAAAAAATAAAATAAAAATAAGCAAACTATTCATAGTTACATGTCATCATATGCTATATGTAGATGATGAAATGCAGGCATATCATCTAAATGTCAGTGCTCCTCTGTGTTCAACACATAAGCAATTCAGCTACTCTTCAGTTTCCCTATCTACACAGTTGCCTTTTGGTGCAGATTCTGGTCTGTCAGCATGGTGAAGATGCAAATGAGGTCTGAACTCATTAGAATTCCTAAATCTCAAATCCTTGCCTCGATGTTGCAAATGTAAACATCATGCAGCCAGTCCCTCAGTGTATGGATGGCAAATGTGAATGATTACATCAGGTGTGTGCTTCAGGTTAGACTTACAAAGTGTTACATGAACACCTGTCAAGGTTAGAAATGCAAGTAAGCAGTGCACGATTCACAGGTTCTTTTTCATTAACATCCAACCTCCTCATCAGTTTTTTATTATTATTTTATTATTTTTTGTCCATTGTTTGTGCAATGTGGTCCTTAGTGCAATCATGGGCAACTGAAGAATGAATGGAAGGTTTGGCTATGCTTGTCTTGTTTGCATGGCATTGCACGGTGGGCAGAAGGGTGACCGTCAGAATAACTAATATATAAGGGAATGTCATGTAACTCTTCCAGTGGCAACATTGCTAAATTCTGATAGTATTAAATCTCTGGAATAAACTTGCTACTTAAATGACTCTGTAGCAGCAGGTATTAATGCAGTGATACGTTCATTTTTGGGGTGAGATGGTCCTATGTTTGAATACAGCTGTATCTAATTCTTTTAACTACTTTTGCTTTACCATTGGTGCAATTTGGTGTGTGTTGCACACCATTGCACAATGATGCATTAAAGAAAGGGAATGGGGAAGATAGTACAGTGGTGAAATGAGGATGCTAAAGTCTGACAGTTAGTATTGAGTCTCTGGAATATACCTGCTACTTAACTAACTCTGTGGCAGCAGGTGTTAATGCAGTGGTACATTCCTTTTTGGGACCAGATTGTACTGTGTATGAATTCAGCTTTTAACTACTTTTGCTTTACTGTTGGTGCGTTATGCACACTATCGCACAACAATGCGTTAAAGAAAAGAAATGGGGAAGATAGTGCAGTGGTGAAATGGGGCTGCTAACTTCTGACAGTATTGAGTCTCTGGAATACACCTGCTACTTAAATGACTCTGTGTCAGCCCATGTTAATGCAGTGAATGCAGTAATGCACTTAATTTTGGGGCTAGATGGTACTGGATTTGAATACAACTTAACTGAACACTAAGCACTTTTGTATTAATTCTGCTGCTCACTGTTGTGTAATGCACAACAGTGAGCAGCAACATTAATACAACAGTAAACAGCAGCATTACACAACAGTGAGCAGCAGCATTAATACAAAAGTACTGTTGTGTAATGCACACCATCACACAAAAAAGCATAAAACAAAAGAGATGGTGAAGATAGGACAGTGGTGAAATGGGGAGCAAGCAGGGGGAAGAACAAATGGAATGCAATACAGGAATGTGCAGGAGGAAGGGGGGGACAATAGCTATCCATCTCTTCAACAGTAAAAACTGGTAATATATGCAGAATATTAGCTAAATTTGGACTGTCACCTCCAGAGATAGGGGTGACCACAACACTGTCATGTTGTATAGCCAATTGTACTGAATCAAGTGTGTAAAGAAGACATGTGTGAAATGGGCAGCTATGTATGGGACAATTATGTATTTATTTATTTATTTTTAATGGGATAGGTGCCAATTTTTTTTTTTTTTTTTTTTTGAGAGAGAGTGAGAGAGAGAGAGTGAGAGAGGAATGGTGAGGAAGGGACGTAAGTATGCCTGGGTCTGGTAAGTTGGGTAGGTGAGGAAGCAGTTAAAGACAGACAAAACAAGCTAGACAAGACATAGGGATAGTGATGGACACAACAAGTCTTTGGACACGATGGATGGAGTGAGGGTGGGGACATCCAGGACTCATGGATGTCAAGCTGGTTGACAGAGGGAATCAAATCCTCACACACAGAAGTGTCATCACTGCCACCTCACTCCACCACTGCAGCAGCACTCAATGTCTCCATCTCCTTTTTCTGGTCTTGTGAAAAATGAGGACAAGCAGCCCCTCCATTCTTGAGTAGGCATGCATGAACAGTGTGGTGCACAACCTTATGCACCATCCCTGACAGTTTAGCGCAGGTGATAAACTCACCACCCCTGCCACTGCTCCCAGAGTGAACCACTGGCCTATCTTCCAGTACAGAACTACCTGAGAGGGCAGGTAGTGCAGAAGCAACAGAGGTGGTGCTGCCAGGTTAGCTCCCAGACATACTAGGCAATGATGCTGGGGCCAGTAGAGTGGGGCCTATGCATCCTACTGTGGAGCATTTTGTGATGTAGTACACATGGATGACATGGACACATTCTGATGACACATAATAAAATAAAACAAACAAAAAATAAAGATAAGGGTTCAGGTGAGAGAAAAAAAGAGACAAGATTAGTACTGTCATATGTAACATTGATACTGTCATATGTACCATACAATACATTAATACAATTGTTTGACTCTATTAAGTCTACCACCCCCTAACAAATATCTTATTACATTTAAGTCTAGCACCTCCTAACAGATGCACACTGTATGACAGATTACAGTGAGTACACATTTACATGTGCATATACTGCATATATGCATGTTCCAATTATCCAAATTACAGTTAACAGCAGGGCATGCGTGCCACTGGTATAGAGCTTTTACTTTAAACCTTTAAACTGCACATAGTGTCATTGAAGAATTAACCATTATTGTATAGTTGGGAAGTGTGGTATTTGAATCCATCACCTCTGACTAAAGTCTAATATTGTACTCTTGGTTTGTGCTAAAGACTAATGCATGCATACTTTTTTTTACAGTTGGAATATGCATGTTCAATTTGATACAACTGTATAAAATACCAAACAGGCAGTCTTTGCTTGTGCTACAGACTATTGCATGTATACTTGCTTTTACAGTTGAAATATGCATGCTCAATTTAATACATTTGTACTCTGACACATGCTGTGTGTAAGCCATTCTATGTCATTTGCCTTATAATATGTGAGGATATGAACTGGGAATTATATGAAATGCAGTTGCCAACAACTGATGGGCAGGTTGGATGGCACAAACAAGTACAGAGTACTCTTTTGGGGGGGTGAAAGGTGAGTTACTGTTATAGGATGTACAAGGGTACACTGCTCTTTTGAGGGAGGGGACAAAGCTGAGTTACTGTTATGACACAAACAAGCATAGACTGTTCTTTTGGGGTGAGGAGAGGTGAGTTGCTTTTATGGCACAGACAAGAATGGGCTGGATGAAATACGGCAGGAAGTTGTCCAAAATGTGAATGCTATGGGTGGCCACAACAGAATATATGACCAGGTGCGCCACAAGACCACTGACATAATCACTACTGCATGCAGGTGAGCAGCTGTAGTGGACAATGACCAAATAGCTACTGAGGGAGGGTCTGCTTTGGACCCCCCACTAACCCCCAGTGAACAGTTCCTGTCTAATATCAGAGATCCAGACAACTCCCAGGAGCGTGCAGGACAACATGTACTAGATGTGAGTGCAACACCTTCCGAGACAGCAAGCACATCCCAAGAGGACCTTCCAGGTAGGCTTTGTTATCTGATCAGCTGAATACTGTTGTATAGTAAAACAATTGAAATGATTAGGTTAATTATGTGTCACATGTCTTTTTTTGGGGCGGCGGATTGAAGATTGCTACAGCTATAAGCTAAGGTTGGAGTCGTCAGCCACATTCTTGTTGAGATTATACTTAATGCACATATAAAAGGGTAAATATATTACCCCCTGTCTTACTATTAATTGTGATAGGTGATGATGTTACCCTTACCTCTTGCTTAACTTCCTATGTACAGCGCAATATATTTTCTGCAGATGGTAAGCTAAATATTTCTATGTCAGTACTGCTGAGCAATTTAAAGAAATATTTTAGTGTGTGATTTTGATCTCAGGCCTCTTGTGTTTGTTGCTGTACTGTCTGTAACAGTGGCAGAACTGTTAGTATATATTGCACTATAGTACTGCAGGTATTAATGTATTCCTGTGTATCTTGCTTTTTTCCCAGGTGATCATGACAGTGGGAGTTTGGGCCCTGTGCCACCTGATGTCAGTGTATCAGCAGACTCTGATGATAATGGTGGCCAAACTCAGGCACAGTCGGAGAGGGCAGAGGTTGCATCTGACACAGACATTGGTATACAGCCATTCCCTGCATTTTCATTGGACACAGCCAGTAGGTCTATGCCTACCCAGTCCACTGAGCCCACAGATATTGGACAGGTGGAAGGCGAGGACATTGATCTGGGAAGTGTGGCTACTGCAGCTTCAGTAACTATTGAGTCTGGCCATAGCCAAAGTGTAGGTGAAGTACCACACAGGAGAACTGATAGGGGTGCTTGGAGGTGGGCCTGCTGTCTGCCCTCCACCTGGTGCAGGTGTCACTTCCCATGCTACTCAATGTATATTTAGGGCCATCATGGAGGCACAGGCATATTCCTATGGTCTTGCTGGTGAGATAGATGTGTATCCCAGAGACTACCCCACCTGTGGAACAGGTCCCCCATCCATGTGAAGCTGAGTTCAGCCCTAAACCAATTCATGTGTAACTTGGACAATTGGCTGGGAAACCGGAAATTCATCCCTGATTTGGCACCTATGTCTCTAATGGATACAGATAACCTGTAAATGGTTCATCTTCTAGGCCCATGCTTACACTTATCAAGGGTATCAGAACTTGTCAGAGATTTGGGATGCATAGATAGGCTTAAAAAGGCCCTTGTGGTTGTTAGCTTAGTAAACACATATGAGCCTATGAACCTATGACATGCTCCAAACAAATGATCAGGATTGTGGATGAGGCACAGTCTGACATGCATGACTACCTCTACCTTGTTGTCCATTCAATGGATCAGATGAATGACATGTTGGAATGAGGGATGTCTGTGATAGACTGAGGGGTGTCTGTCATGGAAAGAGGAGAGTCAGTAATGGAATGTCTACTGGGAGGGGAATGGCATCCTTGTGGGCATAGGTCAACCACATCATCTGCTGTCAGCCAATGTGGCCGTGCCTGATGGTGCTCCCTAAGTGGCAGTATTTCCACTGCTCCATCAGTGAGTGTAGTGTCCACACAATTATGTGGCAGTCCATGGGGTCATTGTCCTGGGCATTTGCTTGAAGGCAGCTCATCCAGCAGACATTGGTCACATTCAGTTTGCAGCACTGCATTTGACCTTAGGTGTGGAGGCACCAGTGCAACTCCTGGCAGAGTCAGTTCTCTTGGTTGAGGATGACAACAATGAACTTCCACCTCTACCATACACAGTTCACACCCGTCCAACAAACCAAGATGTAGAGCTAGCACAGAGCTTGGCTGTGTACATGCAGATGCTCACACACCAGTTTCACCTAAGGGACCCCTACAGACAGACACACACACACACACACACACACACACACACACACACACACACACACACACACACACACACACACACACTCCAGTTCCTCACTTTGACTCATTGGCCATTTGTTGTTTTATCTCAATGTCTGCCTTCTTCTCCTTCTTACTCACATACACACTCACAGACGTTTTGTGTCAGCCTAGGCTCCCCCCCCCCACAACACCCTGTGCAAGTAATGATAGCTGTGCCATATCCCTGTTTTCTATTTTTTGGATTCATGAATACAAAAGCTGTGTATGATGCTCAGGGTGCATAGCTAACTTAGTACTTAGTATATCTGCATGTGTATTGTTGAACTGCTCATTGTACCTTTGACTTACATTAGCCTTGGAAAGCCAGACAGTTCATAGCATCAAAATTTCCCAACTGTGTAGTGAATGCTCTTGTAAGGGTTGTGAAGTCAGAAACTGCAATGTGTATCATTACTTTCTAACTTCTTTCTTTAATGATTTTCCAGGACAAGTGTATGGTACACATCACAAGTCATGCAATCATATTCATATCTTAGGATTGTATGACAGCACTGTAGTCAAACCTCATCAAAACAATAAAACATTATAATGACCTCTTTTGCATTTGCCTCAACAGACAGATGCAGCAGCTGGAGATAACGCAGGGCTTTCACAGCAAGATAACACAGGGCCTACAAACCATGCCATGATGTATGTGAATAGATTAAAAGCCATGTCACTGTAATCTGTCTTGTATAGGATGAGGTGACTTTTGCCTTGTCCCCAGGCCAGTGTTTGGCCATGCCCTCGTAGGATGACTGCATATCCAAACATCTGATATAGCTGATGACATCAGCAGTGTTTGTTGACAATATGTTAATAGTGTTCCACATGCTGTGGTAGGAGGCTCTCTATAATGTCAAGCAAGAGCGCACACACACACACACACACACACACACACACACACACACACACACACACAATTGACTGCAGTGAGAGTAGATTAGAACCCCTACCTAAGTACACAGACTACAGAACACAGAACTTAACTCAAGTGGCAAGGCACAAGTCTGACTTTTTCTCAATAAACATAAGATGCCACCATCGAAAAATTATTTTGTTTAATTGGCTGACTGATTAATAGGAACATTGATAGATTAATTGAAGTAATTATGATTGTGCTGCATGTATTTAAGGATGAGGGTGTTGTTTAGAAGTGTTCCATTAGAAGGCAAGAAGATGAGGTACCAGAACGTTTTGTATGAATAAAAGGTTTGTCCTTGGAGTGGTGTTCCTGTTTTTGATGGTGGCATCTTATGTTTATTGAAATTTTCTTTGTGAAGGTGTTTTTTCTTGGTTTTTCTTGTTCCTGCCATGAATATGGGAATGAATGGAGCAGCAGTTGTTGCAGCCGTTGCAGCTGGTAATTCTTTTGCCGATTTGGTTCGTGACCATGAACTCAGATTAACCTCTGATGACTTCTGGACTACTGCAGTTGAGAATAGAGAATGAAGAAGCAGAGAGATTTAAAACATTGGCGAGACTTATGGTCAAAGAGGTAACAGCTTTTTTTGACCTTAAATTATTGTAAAAATATCTATCATTGAATATCACTCTTAGGGGGCTCCGTATTGATTGGAAACCTGCTGGGGGTTTTGCCGACGATGAAACTGATTTGCTAACAGAATGGAGACAAGCCTCACAAAATTGCACACTTGCCTGGTTACGTGTTCTGGCTAAATGGAACACTTGAAATCTGGAAAAATTGCAGGGGGATATCATGGCATTGCAAAATTTTCTTATGAATGAGATTTCCCCTTGCAGATATCAGGAACTTTTTGCTGGTGTGAGAGCAAGCGTGCAAAAGGTAGACGCAAATGTGATTGAACGCAAAAAGAAAAAACATTTACGAGACATCAATGACTTTGAGAACAACTTGGTTTATACCTACTCATGCATGGGGCGCAATAATAATGTTAGGAAGAGCAAACTGACATTTTCAGCTACTTGTGATTCATCGGCATCTTCTGGTGAGCAGAGTTTAACTAGAAAAAAGTGTCTCTTTTGAGGGTATCAGTTTGGCGGACTCTACACATTCAAAAAACAGTGTGGGGACACAACAGCCCATTCAGCAGTCACTAGCATGACTGAAGAGGCAACGTGGGAAGAACAACAGGTAAAAGTTGGAGAATATATGCCCGGCCCTGAAGCAAGATTTGGACATTTAGAGTTTGTGCTTGGACATGATGTGAATAATGTTAATAATGATGCCAATAACAGTATTGGTAATGATTCTGCTGTCTTTAGTGATGGTGAAAAAGAAAATAGCATACTAAAAATTGTTAATTTATCCTACACTGTTATTTCTCATGATGTTAAAAAGGTACTCTTAAAGGGAACAAAATTCATTCCCACCAGAATTCCATCACTTGCTGACATAATACTGGAAATTAAAAAATGTTGTCGCAAGTTACATTTAGGGGTATTTTTCATACTAAACAGAATGATGTTAGCCATGAAGTACAACCAAATGTTGAATTAAATATAAATGACAGTGTTTCTGATGATGACAAATTGATGGACCTGAGTATTTTTGATGGTGATGTGTTTTTAGAATAAATGGAACTGGGTGATGGAATTATGGGTACTAGTGAAAATTTTGTAGCTGAAAATGAACCTTTTGTCACAGGTTATGGACACTTAGATGTACCCAGTTCAATTTCTAATAGTACTTTTATGCCACCTAGAACTAGTAGTGCCATTAACATCTTTGAAAACTTGGTGTGTAGTAAAGTTGAGAAGTTTTACGGTAGATTTGTTAAGACTTTCAAGTCTTTTAATCTCAGTAAATCAGAATGGGAGGCAATACAGGAATTAAGGACTAATTTGGATAAGGTTGTAATCAAGGTCACTGACAAAGGAGGCAACTGGGTCGTAATGAAAGCTAGTCAATATGATGAGATGGTATTAGAGTTGCTATATGACGAAGAATATTATGTTAAATTAGAACATAATCCCATCCAGAGATTTGTAACTGAATTTAAAGATATTTTGGAATGTGGGGAAAGACTTGGCTTTTTGAAGCATAAGGATGTTAAATGACTAACTGCTGGAACTCCTAGACATCCTTTTTTATATGCATTACCAAAGATCCACAAAAAATTTGTCAAACCCCCTGGTAGGCCGATCATCTCTGGTAAAGGGTCTTTCTTGGAAAATGTCAACATTTTTTTAGACTTTCATATCAAAAAGCATATAAGTACCATACCTTCTCACATTAAAAACACTCAAGAAATATGTCAGGACCTGTTAAATTTTGAATGGAAGGATGACTATTTCTGGGGAATGGCAGATGTTAAGGCCTTGTATACTAATATTGATAAAAAATGGGGAATGGAGGCTGTTGCTAAAAAGTTGGGAGAGGGACCACGTACTGGTTTTCTTTTGACTGTTTTGGAATTTTGTTTGACTCAAAATTATTTTAGGTGGAAGAATGATTTCTTTTTGCAAAAGAAGGGTACGACAATGGGGACAGCATTTGCCCCCTCTTATGCCATCTTGTATATGGGGGACTTTGAAAATCAGTTTATGTTGCTGGATGATTATTTTCTGAAGAATGTAGTTTATTATAAGAGGTATATTGATGATTTATTATTTGTTTGTAAAGGAAATGAAAGGGAGTTTTTGGATTGGTCACCATTAAAATCCCTCCCAATTAACAAAGCAGTTGAATACTTCAACTCAACATTTCTAACGATCCTTGATCATCACGCCCCAATACGCTGTACAAGAAATAAAACTAAACCTGCTCCTTGGCTCTCAAACAATACTGTTATTTCTCATGATGTTAAAAAGGTACTCTTAAAGGGAACAAAATTCATTCCCACCAGAATTCCATCACTTGCTGACATAAATTGGACATTAAAAAATGTTGTCGTAAGTTACATTTAGGGGTATTTTTCATACTAAACAGAATGATGTTAGCCATGAAGTACAACCAAATGTTGAATTAAATATAAATGACAGTGTTTCTGATGATGACAAATTGATGAACCTGAGTATTTTTGATGGTGATGTGTTTTTAGAATGCATGGAACTGGGTGACGGAATTATGGGTACTAGTGAAAATTTTGTAGCTGAAAATGAACCTTTTGTCACAGGTTATGGACACTTAGATGTACCCAGTTCGATTTCTAATAGTACTTTTATGCCACCTAGAACTAGTAGTGCCATTAACATCTTTGAAAACTTGGTGTGTAGTAAAGTTGAGAAGTTTTACGGTAGATTTGTTAAGACTTTCAAGTCTTTTAATCTCAGTAAATCAGAATGGGAGGCAATACAGGAATTAAGGACTAATTTGGATAAGGTTGTAATCAAGGTCACTGACAAAGGAGGCAACTGGGTCGTAATGAAAGCTAGTCAATATGATGAGATGGTATTAGATTTGCTATATGACGAAGACTATTATGTTAAATTAGAACATAATCCCATCCAGAGATTTGTAACTGAATTTAAAGATATTTTGGAATGTGGGGAAAGACTTGGCTTTTTGAAGCATAAGGATGTTAAATGACTAACTGCTGGAACTCCTAGACATCCCTTTTTATATGCATTACCAAAGATCCACAAAAATTTTGTCAAACCCCCTGGTAGGCCGATCATCTTTGGTAAAGGGTCTTTCTTGGAAAATGTCAACATTTTTTTTAGACTTTCATCTCAAAAAGCATATAAGTACCATACCTTCTCACATTAAAAACACTCAAGAAATATGTCAGGACCTGTTAAATTTTGAATGGAAGGATGACTATTTCTGGGGAATGGCAGATGTTAAGGCCTTGTATACTAATATTGATAAAAAATGGGGAATGGAGGCTGTTGCTAAAAAGTTGGGAGAGGGACCACATACTGGTTTTCTTTTGACTGTTTTGGAATTTTGTTTGACTCAAAATTATTTTAGGTGGAAGAATGATTTCTTTTTGCAAAAGAAGGGTACGACAATGGGGACAGCATTTGCCCCCTCTTATGCCATCTTGTATATGGGGGACTTTGAAAATCAGTTTATGTTGCTGGATGATTATTTTCTGAAGAATGTAGTTTATTATAAGAGGTATATTGATGATTTATTATTTGTTTGTAAAGGAAATGAAAGGGAGTTTTTGGATCGGTCACCATTAAAATCCCTCCCAATTAACAAAGCAGTTGAATACTTCAACTCAACATTTCTAACGATCCTTGATCATCACGCCCCAACATGCTGTACAAGAAATAAAACTAAATCTGCTCCTTGGCTCTCAAACAATACCAGGCAAATAATCATTCATAGAAAAAAATCTTGGGCTAAATGGCGAACTACTAAGAACTCTACAGATCATCTAACCTTCAGACAGCAAAGAAATAACACTAAAAAAGCCATCCTACTAGATAAAAAGAACTACTATCTCCACCTACAACAATCCTCCCTCAAGGAACCTCAGAAGTTTTGGTCTACTGTTAATAAAATTCTTTATCTAGGTGCAACTATTACCCCCATCCCCTCAGGTGCTAATCCTGAAAACTCAACTGAAACAGCAAATGCCTTTAACTCTTTCTTTACCAATACTATCCAAACTCTGGCTTGCCAACTATCCCCCAATATCTCACAACTACAAACTTCCACCTCCAAGTCACCCCCAGTATTCATGTTAGAACCAGTACCAACATCATATATTCGACCCCTTCTCCAAAAGCTAAAAGCAACAACCCCCTCTGCTGATAAACTCCCAGCTGAATTCCTGCAAATAGCATCTAAAGTCATAGCTTATCCCATCTCCATATTGATAAATCGAACCATAAACGAAGGTATTATCTCATCCATCTGGAACGTTTCTCATATTATCCCATTACACAAAGGTGGTAGCTCCAACGACACGTCCAACTATCGTCCTATAGCCCTGCTCTCTCCACTTGCAAAAATAATGGAAAAGTGTGTCCACAAACAGCTAATGAACCATCTTCCCCATCACAACCTACTAGCTAACTGTCAACATGGATTTTGACCTTTCCATAGTACCTCTTCTGCCTTGCTTTCCTTCACTAACTGTATCAACGAGAACCGCAGCAAAAATATCCTCTCCTCAGCAGTCTTTGTTGATTTATCAAAAGCTTTTGACATGGTTAATCACCAAATCCTTCTTCACATCCGAAAATCCTACTCACTGGATCCACTTTCAATGAACTGGTTCACATCCTATCTAGATAACAGACAGCACGCTGTACTCTGGCAAAATAGACTATCAAACCGTCTGCCCATTACATTAGGTATTCCACAAGGATCCATTTTAGGCCCTCTCTTGTTTTCCATCTACATCAATGACCTCCACTTAGCCATCCCTCTCTCCACATGTATTCAATATGCAGACGATTCTACTATAGTCTGTGCAGCCACCTCTCAAGCTGAACTTCAGGCTCATACACAAAAAGCGTTTAATATAGTAGAGAACTGGTTCTCTGACCGCTGCCTCCTACTAAACCCCAACAAAACTAAACTTTTACTCTTTACACCAACCCAAAAGACTACCCCTGTACACTTCAGTATCACATCAAATAATGGCACCCTTATTTCTCCTGATCTTACCACTAAACTCTTAGGAATCACAATTGACAACAATCTCAACTTTGATACCCACATTAATGCCACCGTAAAATCAGTTAACCATAAATTAGGATCCCTCTACAGAATTAAACCTTTTCTTACACCACTGGCCAGGTCCACTATAGCTAGAACTCATTTACTCTCTACTCTTCTTTATGCCTCTTCCATTTGCACCAACCTCTCTAAAAAGAACCTTCACAAACTAGCTATATCCTATAATAACATTGCCAGGTTCGCTACAAGCTCCCCTTTTAGAACTCATCACTGTCTTAATCTGAAACAACTAGGCTGGTTAGACTTTCTTAATCAGATACAATTTCTGCAACTTACAATAACATACAAGGCCCTTTGTCAACCCCATAATACTCCCACACTCTCTAGCTTCATTATACCATACAGTAATCTCAAAAATTTACGCTCCTCTAACAAAATGCTTATGCAAATTACTAAATCTAAAAACTTATCAGGTGATTCCTTGTTCTCTAACTGTGTCGGAAAAGTATGGAATCAATTACCAGCCGACCTTACATCTCTGTCCTCTCTCCCACTTTTTAAAAGAAATCTAAATCTATATTTCAATAATCACTGGTTATGCCCATGTTCTAACCCTGACTAACATTCTCTTGACTGTAATCTTTTACCTTTCTCCTATTACAACCTTCTTAGATTACTTCTATACCCTTTTCTCACACATAGAAATAAGTGTTACTAGTACACCCTTCTAAGACTTGCTTCCAGTATTTACATATTACTATTTTTTATATTCTTTTACAATTTCTTTAGCTTACATGTTTAGGCTAAATTTGTTACAGCATAAAATCTGCCTTAATCATATAATTATTGATGTATAAAACTGCTTCTATACTATTCTCTATTAATTGTTTGTATAAATATTACTGTATAAAAATGTTTTTATGTTATTCTCTATTAATTGTATGTTTTTTCCTGGAGCTTTTCTCCCCGGGCCTCTACTGAAAATGGGCATATATCCAGTTAGACTAGCCCGGTCAACAAATGTAAAAATAAAAATAAAAAATAAATAAATAAAAAAAATTTTATGCAGTCTCAACAATAGTCCCCATGGTTTAAAATTCACATGGGAAACTGATAGCTCTAGTTTCGCATTTTTGGACGTGGTCTTTATGTAGATGATAAAAACAGCATCCAGTTTAAACCATATAGAAAGCCAACTTCTGTTAACAATTTCTTACATGCTACTAGCATGCACCCTCTACATCTGATACAGTCTTTGCCCTATGGAGAATTTAAGTGAATTCTCAACAATACCTCTGATGTTATGTTGTATGAAAGGTGTTTAAGTGAGGTGTATGATGAGTTATTTGTCAGAGGGTATAATAAATAATTGTTGTTGAGTGCTAGGAATAGGGCATTGGATAATATGGAGGGCCATGTTAGGAGAACAATTAGTTCCAAGAGTGTTTCTGAAGATGATAAAGAAAAACAATTTTTTCCTTCTAGGTATAGTGATTTCCCGACATTTTTGGAAAAGACAGATAAGCTTGGGATATAGTTTGTGAGGATAGATCTATTGGATTATTATTTCCCAAACATATTGTTTTTTTTCCTATGGGCGGTATGATAATGGACAATCGGGTAGGTCCTCATTCCTGTGGACATTGTTCAATATGCAATCGGGTGAGGAATCTACATGCGTGCAAAATCAATGGGAAGTTGTATAGGGCTCTGGAATTTTATGATTGTAACAGTTGTGGTGTTTATATTTTGGGATGTAACTGTTGCCCAGTTCAATGGTACATTGGTCAAACCACCAGGAGGGTTAGGGTTCGGATGTTAGAGCACTTGGGGGGATGTTAGGAGAAAGAAAGTTGAGAACCCAGTGGCTATGCATTTTTTGTCCAAGCACCAGGGTATGGATGACAGTTTATTTTTCAGTGTTTTAGCACGACCTAATGGCATGAGATGTAATTTTAGAACAGAGACTTGAGAGTAGATCAATTATCAATTTTCACTCTTTACATCCAAAGGAATGAATATGGAAAATAATTTAATTTTATAGAATATGGGATAGCATTATTTCCTGCTTTGAAATTTAGAAAGGATGTATGCATATATGTACATATATACATATATTTATATGTATTTTAGATTTGAGTTCTTTTTTTTTATTTTTGTGTATATATGTGCATAGGAAAATGGATATTGCATCATAATTATTTTCTATATAATGTGCAAGGTTGTTTGATTTAATAATTAAAATCTGATGTTTATGAAATTATGTAATTCTATAGAATGTGGGTTATTACTATTTCCCGTTCTGAAATTTAGAAAGGATGTATGCATATGTGCACACAATCCCGGGGTGCGTGTTACATGAACTCCAAGAGGAGCTAAACCCACACAAAAAAATGCTATTTAACCTTAGCCTTATTTCGGGATATGTACCTGAACACTGGCATACAGCAACAGTGGTCTCACTCCACAAGGGGGGTGCCTCTACAGACCCTGGAAACTACCGCCCCTTAAGCTTAACTAGCCTGGTCTGCAAAGCTATGGAAAGAATCATTATGGAACTCATAAACAGAGACATAGGGGACCTACAGACACTTGGCCCTACCCAATTCAGCTTTGTAAAGGGCAGATCCTGCCTTTTAAACCTGGTTGACTTTTTCGAAACAGTCACTAGAGCCATTGATGAGGGCAAAGCAGTCCATACAGCATACCTGGACTTGGCTAAGGCCTTCGACACAATACCCCACTCAGGCATCATAGATAAGCTAAACAGCTTAAAAGTAAACCCTTATGTCACTAGATGGGATGCAAACTGGCTAAAGGACAGAGCCCATAAAGTTAAAATTGCTGGAGCAATGTCAGACTCAAAGCCAGTCACAAGTGGTGTCCCAGAGGGATCTGTCCTGGGACCCCTCTTGTTCGGCATTTATTTCTCAGATGTTAAAGCAAACATGGGAGGGCTGTGGCTGACAAAGTTCACAGATGACTGCAAACTAGGCGCCATAGTCGATACACCAGCAGACACACACATCCTACAAAAAGGCCTCACTGAAATGGACAACTGGTGCCGTAGTCACGGCCTTAAACTAAATGCCAAAAAATGTATAGTCATCCCTTTTGGAAAAACAAAGTACCCACAAATTATCACATAGACAGCAACCCACTGAGTATGGAAAAAGTAATCAGAGACCTAGGGACCCAAGTAGACAGCGACCTCTCATTTGACACCCATGTTGCCAAAGTGGTTAGAAAAACATTCTACCTTGCACACCTCATCATGAAGGGATTCACATCCAGATCCAAGGATGTCATTGTACACCTATATTCCTCCCTCATCAGACCCATGATTGAGTACAATGCCCCATTTGGTATGTACCTCACCTGGCATTTGCAACAGCTGGAGAGACCACAAAAGTACCTCACCAAAAGGATCAAGGGTCTCCAACATATGTCTTATTCTGCCAGACTAAAGAAACTTCAGCTCTATTCAGTAGCATACCGCCTTCTCAGAGTTGATCTCTGCCTTACGTACAAGGACATGTCCAATCAGGATCTGATGGACATGCTCCACCTCAAAAAATCCAAATCCATCAGGACCACGAGAGCTAAAGACTTAAACCTCGGCACAAGTATGAATAGGACATGCTGGAGGAATAGATTCATAACCCAGAGGCTTCCCATGCTTTGGAAAAGGATCCCAGTTTGTATTAGGCAGAGCCCCTCACTGACTCTCTTCAAGAGAAATCTTGATGAGTGGATGGGAGATCGTAAGTTTGCCCCAGGGGTCACATCTGTGTCACTGCTAGACAGGGGCACAGTAAACTAATTCTATTATATAAGGGGACCTTCATTGTGTCACTACTAGACAGAGGCACAGTATTCTAGATTTATTCTGTACATTTTTGTAGCATTTCATGGGGTGGCAAAAGCCACACCACTATGGCTAGGCTTACAAATGCCCCAGGGCAGATAGCCTAGTACTATACTATGAAACTATGAAACTATTTATAAGTCATTTAGATATGAATTTTCCTTTATTTGTGTCTATATATGCGCATTGAAAATTAATTTTGCATCAGAACCATTTTATATATTTTTTTATATATAATATGTAAGGTTGCCTGATTAAGTAATTAGAATTTGATGTTTATGTATATATATATATATATATATATATATATATATATATATATATATCACTGTTTAATAGAGTGAAATGCGAACTTTGTATAAAATAACACACACACACACACACACACACACACACACACACACACACATATATATATATATATATATATATATATATATATATATATATATATATATATATATTATGTAAGGTTGCCTTATGTGATAAAATAGAATTTGATGCTTTTGAAATTACAGTCCGTGTATATGTTTTCAGATGAAAAATAATGAAATGTGATTTGCATTATATATGATGGATATATGTCTCTTTTAAGAAATATTTAGAACATATTTAAAAATGATAATTTTGTTTAATTGGCTAATTAATTAATTGGAACATTGATAGATCAATTGAAGTAATCATGATTGTGCTGCATGTATTTAAGGACGAGGGTGTTGTTTAGAAGTGTTTCATTAGAAGGCAAGAAGCCGAGGTACCAGAACGTTTTGAATGAATAAAAGATTTGTAATTGGAGTGGTGTTTCTGTTCCTGTTTTTGATGGTGGCATCTTATGTTTATTGAGATTTTCTTTGTGAAGGTGTCTGAGTTTTGCAAGACTCCATTTGAACTTATAGTACTGACATCAGCAGGACATGTGTGAGACAAGATGTTGGCAGGCCTGCATAGGTTCATAGCTTCACAGGTTCATACAAGGCTACTATCATAATGGCCCTAGATTCATAGGTTCATAGGAGGTTACTAGGCTAATGGCCCTAGGGCCTTTTCAAGCCTAGTAAAGTTATACCATTGTTCTCTTATAGACCAAGATATGTAGTCCATATTTGTGAATCCATAATCAGGACTGGTTATC
Source organism: Protopterus annectens (assembly GCF_019279795.1). Classification (NCBI taxonomy): domain Eukaryota; kingdom Metazoa; phylum Chordata; order Ceratodontiformes; family Protopteridae; genus Protopterus; species Protopterus annectens. Next base: position 559,936,626 of record NC_056735.1, read on the forward strand.
CCTGTCTAAAAGTGACATAGGTGAAACCCCTGTGATAATTTTACAGTTTCCCATCCGATTGTCCAAGTTACACTTAAATAAGGTTATTGATGAGCTCAATTTGATGTGAATAGGGAGTTTGCTCCATAGCAGTGGCAATCTCTGGGAGACATATCTGTCTCTCTAGCATGTTCTGTTGATGTTGCAGGATAGGTTAAGGTCCCTACAGTGAGTGAATGAGTCTTGTCCCATTTGATTTGGGTGGTGCAACATTTCCATTTAGGAAGGGTTCAAGAGTGCTCTGTAGCTCAGGCACAAGTCACTTCTTAGCTGTCTGTGTAATAAGGAGTACAGTGACAGGGCCTTTAGTCTGTCCATGTAGGTTATGTGTTGAAGTCCCTTGATTTTCTTGGTGAGAAACCTCTTAGGTCTCTCCAACTGCTGCAGGTGTCTGGTGAGGTATATGCAAAAGGGAGCATTGTACTCTGTTATTAGTCTGATGAGGGATGAGCACAGTGGATCGATAACATCCTTAGTCTTGGATGCTATGACCTTCCTTATGAGGTGTGCAATGTAAAATGCCTTCCTTACCACTGTGGATTCATGATGTTCAAAGCTGGCATTGCTATCAACCTGCATTCCCAAATCTCTCACCATTGTGTTGAAACTTAGGGTGATATTATTAATAGTGTAATTTGCAGTATCTCTCCTTTGCCAAAAGGGATAATAGTGCATGTTATATGGGTTAAGTTTAAATTTGTGGCTTTAGCAGTGAGCATTTATGTATGTAAGTCCATTTTGTAGTAGGTTGACATTGTTTGGGGATTCAATGATTGCACGCAGTTTGCAGCTGTCAGCAAACCTGGTGAGCCACAGGCCAACTGTTATCACCTGAATTTCTGAGAAATAGATTCCAAACAGTCGGAGGCCTAAAACAGACCCTTGTGGAACACAGCTGATAACAGGCCTGCTGGTAGAGGTAGAATCCCCAAGTATGACTGTATGTGTTCTGTTGGTGAGTCAGTTGGCTACTAGTCTAATAACATGCAGGTTAATCTCCAGCTGGGTGATTTTCTCATCAATGACTGAGAGGGAGATTGTGTCAAAGCCCCTGACCAAGTTGAGATAGGCAATATGTACTAATTTGCCTTCATCCAAGGCTTTGCTGACACTCTTGAAGAATTCTGCTAGGTTTAACAAGCATAACCTGCCCTTACCGAAGCCAAACTGAGCCACTTTAAGAGTTTGAAGGTCACTGATTTCCTTGTTAAGGCTCAAGATGATTCTCTCCTTTGCCTTACAGACAAGGCTGGTCAGGCTTATGAGTCTATAGTTCTCCTGGTCAGTTAAGGGACCCCCAAATCTGTGCAAGGAGAGTACAGTTGTTATTTTCTACTCTGCTGGGAGAAAGCCAGTACTTAGATTGTGGTTGAAGAGTGTACCCATTGCTTCCACTAACTCTTGCTTTACACTGTTTAGTAAGCAGCCTGAGATGTTATCTGGTCCCATAGAGGCTGTGTATTTGACCTTGCAAGTGCAGTCATGGCATGTTCTTTGGAGATAATAGGAAGAAAACTGGTGACAGCTATGCTTTGAGGGATTATTGCTGGAGACAAGAGTGTGAAATTTTTGTCAAACTTGCCTGCTAACAGGCTGGCAATGTCCTCAGGTTCAGTATGACTGGCACCGTCCACTATGAATTTGGTGCAAAGCTGGGCCTTCCCTTTTACATTACAGACATAGCTAAAGAATGCCTTGTAATCATCCTTTGCTATGGATGCTAATTTTGTTTCATAATTAGCTTTAGAGGACTTTACAAGATGTCTCATTTGCTTCTTCTTGCTATGGAGGGTACTCTTCTGCTGAGAATCTTCTCTCTAATTCCTGGATATCAGTTCTTTCTCATGTCATATAATCTATTTATACTAGCTGTCCACCAGAGTGACTTGATTTTTAACAAGCAAGTTTTGATTTGTTCTGGTATGGCTAAGTCTATACACTTGTAAAGCTGTTTATACAGCTTATTTGTGTACACCTCCCTATAGGAGTCTTTACTATCAGTGGTGGCAGGAGGTTTGAAACCATGTATGCCATTTCTTAGAAGGCTATAGTTTGCTTTGGAGAAATTTCTCAACCTTTTGTATCCTGAGAGGGGTCAGGTGTGATTGATACATTGAATGTGACTGATTTATGGTTAAACCTTACCAGGGAGGGTCTCACACATGAAGTCATGCAGCAATCTCCCATGTTAGTGAGTACTAGGTCAAGGACATTCCATCCCTTTGTGGGGTTGCAGACTAACTGTTCCAGAGCATTTGTATTTACAAAGTGCAGGAAACTTGGGGTGAGCATGTTTGAGCTCATATATGTATCCCATTCAATGGAAAGATAGTTAAAATTGTTTCACATACTATGACTACTGTTTTACCTAAATGCATATTATCCTTGTCCTAGATATTGTTCATTTTCTCATGGCATGTTGTGGCTGGAACTGTTTGTTTACTGTGTACTCCATGCTGTTGTTTCATCTACGATTACTGCTTTACTTAAGGGAATATTATCCTTGTTATAGATATTGTTAATGTTCTGCTGGTATTTAGTTCAACCTCTGAGGTCTAACACTGTCACGGGCTTCATGTGGGTTTTTAAACTGAACCCATGCATCCTGTTCTTATATTGCTTTTGTTTTCTGTTCCTAAGACCAAGGCTGTATATGTATTAACCAAGTTACTTGGCTGGATGTGGTTTTACAGTTAGTGTTTCTATTTTTATTGTGCAGTCAATTTATATATTTTAGCTGTTTTTGTACAAACTGGAATTAGTTTTCTGTGTTTATCGGCAATCTGTCTACTGATTGTAGCTGAGGTATAACTGAACTATTATTAGAATGTTATTGCTAAGTAATTCTGCTGCCTAGTGTTTGCTATACACCATGAAAGACATTGATATTAGGTTTGTTTCACTGAGGTTGTCTAACTCTTTTACTACAATTGCTTCCTTATCTATTTTCCTTCAGTATCTGTACATCATGACTACAAATGGGTCTGGTTTGTTCCCCTCCCCATACCTGAGAGCATGGACACTCCAAGAAATGATAAACGTCAGAAAACCTTTGGACTATTAGTTGATCACATCCACATCCTCTCTGCTTCAATCCAGGTGCTTACAATGGCTATTTTCAACTACACTCCACTGAATTTTGTCTTGTAATCCTTTCGGTGCTTTGTTAAGCAAATGAGTATTCGTAGTGCCTTTTGGTTGAGCTCTGCATTGGTACTGACAGCTGCACTGTACCCCCCCATGACTTCCAAGTTATTCTTACCTTTTCTCTCTCTTCCTCTACCAGTGTGTTCAAATTAGGCTGCATGTAAACTTATTTTAATTCCCCCCTCCCCATATCGTTAGTTAAACTTCTAACAAGGAAGGAGTGTATCTATAACCCCCTTAGCTGTACCAAAGTCACATGCACCTAGACAATTGTTGACACTTTAGACTTGTATTTCCATAGCAAGCTTTTAGTTCCCCTTACTGTCTTATTTCTACTACGTCCTTCTGCTCTTGAAGCCCCCCCATCTAGCCATATAACTCAAATTGGCTTACTTGCCCACATCTTTTAACTTTCACAGAACTATACTACAGAACAGTTCCATTGCCACATTACTGATTGTTTTTTGTTTAAACGCTCCTTACCTACCATTCTTGTTGTGGCCCCATTCCGTTCACCTTCGCTAATGCTCAGGCTCACTCTGCTCCCCTACCCTGCCCACATTTCCCACCCATCCCCACTACCTCTACATTTATTCTATCCATAACCCCTCCCACTCTGCCACAGCATCCAATCACCTACACAACTTCCCAAGCCCTCCCATCATCACTCCTAATCTTAACTAAATATACTCACACTATATCTCAGACTTTAATACATTCTTTTAACCTAATAATAATCATCATTCTACTTTCAGTACTTTCCTATCTTGCCTACTTTCCTACTTCCTCTTATACTTTTCCTTCACAATATGCATCACACTTCTACACTTTATGTTCACACTATACATCAAACTTCAAACACACTACCTATCCATCTTTCTCTTCTTCAAACACTACCCTCCTATTTAATTTCAAAGCAATTCCCATCCTACTCCATTGTCTTCTTCCTCACCCCTCACACCCACCATCCAAATGCACCATTCATCATCACCTGCACTCACCCTCTTTAACAAACTATATTATATTCATACTAGACAGGCTATCACTGTGTCTCTCCGAGGACATCCACCCCAACATTGGCCCTACCAATGCCACTCCCAACTCTTACCTCTATCTACCACATTCCCCCACCCCCAAGAATTTTTGTTTTATTACAATCAATGCCCAAAGCCTTAGAAATATAATTCCCATCCTCCACGCTTGGCTGTCCCATAACCAACCTGACATCGTTGCCATCACAGAGACCTGGCTTAATTCTAATATAAAAAATAATGAAATTCTCCCACCAGGCTACCAAATACTAAGCTCTGACAGACCCCAAAAAAGGTGGCAGAGTAGTTATACTCTACTCCTCTTTCTACACTGTTACTCCCTGCACCAATCCCATTCCTAAATTTGCCATTTCTGAACTCTGTATTGCCCTCCTTAAACTCAACAAACAAAAATCCATATGCATTGCTGCCCTCAATATTCTTCCATGCAACAACATCCCTATCTATACTTGAAGGCATACTTGCCTGATTTTTAACTAACATCAAAAATTAAACAGTTATTTTAGGTGATGTAAACATAAACTGGGCCATGACAAACTCTGAATCCTCCTCCCTAAATATCAACCTCTACAGCTACACCCAATTAATAAACTCTCCTACCTATCCTAACAAAGGTGGAACCACTGGTACCATCATTGACTGGATCTTAGTATCTCATCCTAACCTTATCTCAGATAATGGTACCTTTCCTGAATTCTCACAGTGACCACATGCCTGCATTTGCTGACCATAACTCCTTTCCCCCTCAAAAGCTACACCACTATGTACAATCTCAGAACCTCTCCAATTTAAATCCACAAATATTCATAGACTGCCTAAAAGTAACAGATTGGTCACCCTTAAAAACCTTGCCTCACAACAATGCCATCGATTACTTTAATAAAACCTTCCTGAACCTTCTTAACAACCTTGATCCACTAAAAACTAAAAGATTTAAAACTTCAACCTCCCCTTGGTTAACCAAAGAAACTAAACAAATCATGCACTAAGAGACAAAAAGTGGAAACTTTACCACAAAAATAAATTACCCCATGTCCTAACAGAAGTCAAACCACTCCATAACACTGCAAAAAAGCTGATAATCAGGGATCGAAAATCATACTACAATAAACTTCAATCAAAAAACGTATCCAACCCACGAAAATTCTGGGACTCTATCTCCTCCCTTCGCCACCCAGGCAATAAGGATAATCCATCCCCTAACCTAAACTTTACTGATATAGAAAATGCCTCTATCTTCAATACCTTCTTCATAGAATCCATAGCTAAACCCATTACCAGCTTCTCTCACCACTCTCAATCTCCTCCTCCAACCAACCCTTCTACATTTCCACACAATCTGACTACCCCTACTCCTACTTTTAGCTCCTCTCATGTCTCTATAGGCAAAATAAAGAAGCTCCTCCTTCAACTCAAATCATGCTCCCCTGCCTCAGATAACCTACCCACAACTTTCCTGAAATTGTCTGCAGACAGAATTGCCCATCCCATCTCTATCTTAATAAACCAAGCCATACTAAAATCATATGTCCCCTTACTATGGAGACATGCTCTTATCATTCCACTCCATAAAGGAGGCAACAACTCTGACACTTTTAATTTTTGGCCAACTTATCGCCACTATCAAAAAACATGGAAAAATGTATCCAATCCCAAATTATGTTCTATATTACCCAAAACAACCTACTAACCCCTACACAACATGGTTTCCATTCTGGGCATAGTACCATCACTGCCCTCCTCTCCTTTCTAGACTCCATAAACTTTGCTCGCAACTCTGGCAAAATAGTCTCTACTCTGTTCCTTGACCTCTCCAAAGCATATGATACTGTTTCTCACCCCTTACTATTATCCCAACTCTCCTCTCTCAACCTCTCTCCCACTAGAATCACCTTGTACACCAGCTATCTCTCTGAAAGACAGCAGGCTGTCAAATGAAAAAACTCACTCTCTTCCTTTCTACACACCCCTGGGTTCCATCCTAGGCCCCCTCCTCTTTAACATCTTCATTAACTACTTCCACCAGTCTTTCTCCAATGCCACACTAATTCAATATGCTGATGATTTGACCATTATTTGTACAGAAGACACCCTCCTCTGACCTACTTCTCAAAACTTAGTTAGCCTTCTCTAATACCGAATCATGGATGCATAGTAATCACCTTGCCTTAAATGCCAATAAAACAAAGTTAATGATCTTCTCCCCATCTAAAAACACCAATATAGATAAAAACTCAGAACAAAACTCAGAATAACAGCTTCATAGAAATAGTATCACATACTAAACTGCTCAGTGTCATAACTGATGAAAATCTAAAACTTGACATCCATATCTGAACTACTATCAAAAAAACTCACCAAAAACTAGGTCTCCTGTATAGACACAATCATTACCTTACCCCCTCCACCAGACACACCCTTACCTCTACTTACCTTTTTTCCCTCTCTTATGTATGGCACCCCCCCCCCCCCCCATTCACTAATCTCCAGCTAGGCTTACAGGCCAAGTTGGAAGCCTGTTACAATAAAAACCTCCAAATTTGCCACAGACTCCAGAAACTCATCGCATCACTGTCTCTCTCTCTCTCTCTACTCCCAGAAATGGCTTGAACTTCCTAACTACCTCAAACTCCTTAGACTTACTACTGCTCACAAGCTCATATTCAGACCTTCTAGTTGTCCCACTCTGTCCACTTCTTTAACCCCCTACATTCTCAACCACTCTCTAAGATCAGAAAAACACAATCTTCTAAACATATATAAGCCTTATTAACCCCCTGGCAACCTACTATTATCCTGCTCCCTAGCTAAACTCTGGAATTCTTTCCCTACCACTTTATGAAATACTCAGAGCCACTCAAACTTCAAAACTCTTCTCCAATATCACCTCCTTTCAAAGTGGGAATGTTCCTGTACCCCTACCACATAAACTCTTCAACACCATTTCCCATGCACTATGTACCTTAACTTTCTATCACTGTGCTCTCTTACCCTTTGCATCTACTTCCTCTCCTACCTTATACCTCATAAACTTCTAAACTTCCCCCAGCCCTCTCCCTTTCTCTACTATATACCATATTTTACCTCTCCCACCTCAACTTCTTCTCTGTCCTCTCCTCACATTTCTAACTTCCAAAATAGCTTTTTTTTATCTGTACATAAATGTTTTACTTAAATGTTTTTTTTCATCTGAAATGCCTGTACTTTTAATATGTTTAGACTTCATGAATCTCACTTTTGTAAATCATTACCTAGGATTAAAAATGTTATGTTTTTTTTAACACATTGCATATTATCTCTGTATTTTTCACTTGTTCTACTACTTTATTTATTATTGTATAACTATTGTAAAATTGTCTATATCCTGTGGAGCTTTTCTCCTCAGGCTTCCACTGAAAATGGGCTCTTTCAGGCCCCGTGGACTATCCCGGTCATCAAACTGTAATAAATAAATAAATAAATAAATAAATAAATAAAGTCATCCATACCTAGGCTGTTTGGCTGTATTATGAGTGACTCAAGTAGGTCAAGGAAGGCACTGTGTGTTTTTTATGGTTCATGTTGGTGGACCTGTAGCTGACAATGACATGGAGGGGATGGTCTTTTCTACAGTTAGTTGGACTTGGAGTAACTCTAGGGAGTCATACTGTTTAACCAGTCTTGAGGTGTATTTGTCTTTCATAAAGATGGATATACCTCCTCCTTTGTTTCTTTCACATTCATTTTGTGGTCTGAATGTGTGGAAGGAATTATAGCCTTTCATGGCTGGAATACTCTCTGCTGCCCTAAACCATGTATCTGTGACTACACAAACAGCAACACCTTCCCAAATAAGCAGTGCCTCCTTTCTGATTTATACTCCTAGCATTAAGCAGAATAACCTTGAGTTTGACTTTTGAGGACATTTTGATGTCAGGAATTTTGTTCTTATGACATTGTCTAAAAAAGGCACTATGGGGGAGGCAAGTACCTCAGCCAGTAACCGAAAGGTAAGAGGTGACAGATGAAGACCATCCCTGGCAAAACAACATGGTCTGTCAAACATATCCCTGGCTTACAAATACTGGGTCCCCCTGAACTAGCACCAGTAGCTAAGCCAATTGTTGAAGTCGATAATTATTTTGTTTGCATTGAGGCATCATCCAGGGTGAATGTAGAATGCTGCTTAGAGCTATGGACATACCTGTCTGGGATAGGTAATCTGCAAGCTCAGTCATATCTCTCTTCATATAGTCCAGTGAGGGATGTTTCAAGTCATACAAGAAGTACGACAGAGATGTAACTGTGCTTGTTGTTGAGAGACTTGATTGCATATATGACTTTACGGATCCTGGTACCTGAAAGGCAGCTGACTCTGACTTTCTACTTGTACAACCTGGTGAGGAGGACATTTGTGTGTCTCACTATGGATAATCTATGACCAAGACATTAGTTTTCAGGTATTTTGCCAAGGCCTTAATGGCAGCACACTGATACATTTGATTTTATCTCTAGTGGATTTAATTGGGACTGTAACATCTGCAGAATGTTTGCATTTGTTGTGCACTTGATCTGTTGAGGAGATGAAGTGTGTGATTTGACAGTCTGTTTGATATCTGTTTTTTGTTACCTGAGACAGAGACATTTATTCCAGATTCATTGTATAGCTGCATCTCATACACATTGTATTTGTAATCTTTACGAGTACATGGTTGTCAGTATACATGAGGCAATAAAAGCCTAGCTTGATAAAAAACACAAGTACCCTTATTAAGCATATTTAGATGGTCATTGTTAGCATAGAGATTTTGTGAGCAGCATAACCCTGGGCTTTTCTTTAAGGGACATAGATGCCAGACCAGAGGTGACTTTACAATCACCCAACCAGTAGTGAAGGCTGCATTTGAACAGGATCATTGTGGAACACTACTCCACATGCAGTGGGAGCATATAACAGAGGAGGGATATATCTGTTTTCCCTGCATCTTCTGTTTATGTCACAGGCTAGGTTGAGAACCCCAGCCCAAGTTATTCCTGACCCATTTGATTTGCAGATGTCCAGCATTTCCAGTAGGGCTGAGTCTGAGATTTCTCTGTAGGTCAGGCATAGGTCACCTCTCAGCAACTTGCAGGAAACTTGAGTACAGTGACAAGTCTTGTAGTCTTTCCATGTATGCAATGTTTGGAGGACCTGCATACTCCCAGTCACAAACTTCTATTTTATCTCCAAATGCTGCAGTTGTCTGTTGAGGTACAGACAGAAGGGAGCCTTGTACTCAATTAGTGGCCTGATATGGGTGGTGAACATCAGAGCTATGACTTCCCTGGTCTTGGATGTGATGTCCATATGTATGATGTGCATAATGCAGAATGTGTGTCTCACCACTATGGACACATAGTGATCAAAGTGTAGATTGTTATGAACATATATTCACAAGTCTCAAACACTGTGTTTGTGCTGAGAGGGGTACTATGTATATCACAATTAGCAGGGGTACTTCACTACTAAAAGGGAGAATGAGGCATTTTTTGCTGTATGGTTCAGTCTGTGAGTTTGGCACCAATCATTTGTCCCTATCAGCCCTTCTGTAGTACGTTATCATCATTTGGGAAATCTATATGAGTGTCTCCAATTAACAGTAATCTGCAAATATGATAAACTGCAGGCCACCTACCACTGGTTGCACTTCAGGGAAGTAGTTTCCACACAGTTGATGGCCCAGCACAGATCCTTGTGGTATTCCACTGGTGAGTGGTCTAGTAGTGGAAGTGCCCTCCAAACTCTGACAGTCTGTGTGTTCTGTTGATGAGCAACTTGCCTAACTAGCTAGTACTGTATGGCTTAATTCCCAGATGGAAATATTGTCAAAGGCCTTGGATAATTGAACATAGTCGGTATGATCTGTTATCTGTCATCTGTCATCCAGGTCTTCGGGGTCAGTTTCAAAGAAGTCCATGCGGTTCAATAAGCAAGATCTATCCTTGACAAACATAACATGGTTCAAGTGTGTTGAGGGTCAACTATGTCCCTGTGGATAAGGTTCATGCTGATCCTTTCCCTAGCCTTGCAGATAAGGTCTATTAGGCTTATGAGTCAATAGCTGTAGTTATGCATGTTACCAGATTGATGTGCATTGCATATGCCACAACATTTGATATTACTTTATGTAGTGTAGGTGATATATTTGTGGAAAAAGGACTGAGCCACCAGGGTTGTAGTGCTTGGGATGGGAACAACACATGGGTGTCCTGTGAATATGTGACATACTGTGAAATAGGAGTTTCAGTTTTTAATTTTTCAACATGCAATCTCATGTCATACATATCAAATCGACAATAAATAACAGTAATACTTAATAATATGTAGTTTCCATTGTGCAGCAATTAGTAAAGTGTACGCACGTGCAAGATACACTTGTTTTTGCACAATGAGCTGCATTGCTAAAGGCTGATAGTTACTATTGAGTCTATGAAACACACATGATACTTAGCTCACTCTGTGGCAGTACGTATTAATGCACTGATACTTTCCTTTTTAAGACCAGATGGTACAGGGGTTGAATCTTTTTCTCTCTATCTTTTTTTTTTTCTTTTCTCATGCTTGCCCACTATGCTGCTCAGTCCAAACATGGAAAAGGAAGAAAATGAATGCCAGGTTTGGATGTGTTTATATGGTGTGCGAGAACTGCAGCAGTGCCCTGCAGCAGACAGGACCCAGGCAACCAAAAATAGAAACTGGATGCATTTAATTAATACTATTGAGCATTACATAATCCCACAAAGTCATACTCCGCAACAGTTAACAGCAAGACCTTAGGAATGAATAGTAAAATAGGCAGCATTATGCAACTAATGCTGTGGCAGCAGGTATAAGTGTAGGGCTAGAGTACGGATAGTCCTGGATTCTAGGACAGTGTGTGCAACTTTTGTTTTACTTTTTTGACATTGTAGTTTATAGCAATGAAATGCAACATAGACAAGTGCTTTATTAGCCTTGTTGTTGCAGCAGATGTAAATGTAGGACTACCATACTCATGGTCCTGGGTTCAAATACAACATTATTCCATGCACTTTTACTGTTGATCCACTTCCCATTATAGTCACTCTCAGTTATAACAGCTGAAATAGTGCAGCTGATATTAATTATATGTATGAGGACTGAGACACTAATATTGTGTCAGTTATGTCTTTATTTATTTATCTATGTATTACCACATTTATTATCAAATGTCTGACTGAGAGTATAATGTGTATTATGTTCCTGTAGCTATATTTCTGCTATCTGGACTAGCATGGGCTTCACATTTGACTAACACACTTACAGAAGAGCCTGTAAATCAAATAACCTTGAAATTGCATTGCTTGCTACTGTTGTGCATCGCTTCCCATTACACACTGTGTTTACAAGATGATGCGCAATGCGCAACAATTTCAAACAGTGTGGATACTCTCAGTAAATGTGATAACTGGAAATGGTAGGAAACCATCAGTCTCCATTGATCTTCATCTGTGGAAGACGTGGCAGGCATTCTTGGAGAGGGTGTAAGATTTAGAGCTAAGAGATGGGGTGTCCATGAGTTCAAGTTTTTTTTTTTTTTTTACTTCTAGCAAAACACCACAGTGCAAGGTTCCTGCAGGGGGTCTATTCTGGGTCCCAGTATAAGTCAGAAGTTTGGGATAGTATGGCTCAGGATATAACCAGTGCCACCAGTATCCCCTACACAGGTTACCAATGTACACACCACTTTAGTGACCTACACCAGAGGAAGAGGGGGTACCCTCTATGCTTGGATCGATGAACTTAGGAAGGAGGACATCCCACAGATGTGTATCAACTACAGAGAGCATTAGTAAGGCTTTAAAGCTGAATATAGGTAAGACTGATATTCATAATGGTATTCTGTTCTGTTCCCATTTTCCACAGCTGCCATGAAGAGGTAGTGCAATGTTAGGAGCCATGCTGCTAGACTGGCAAGGATGCAGGAAGCATGTGGTGTGTATGCAGCTGAAAAGCAGTGTTATTGTAGCACTAAATGTTAAAGGGCGTACTTTGGTATTTTATACAATTGTATCATATTGGGCTTGCATATTTCAACTATAATAGGAAGTATGCATGTATTACTCTATAGCACAAACTAAGACTACAATAGTAGACTTTAGTCAGAGGTCGTGGGTTCAAATACCACACATCCCAACTATACAGTAACTGTTCATTTTTCAATTATGTGTAACTTAAAGATTTAAAGTAAAAGCTCTATACCAGTGGTATACATGCCCTTCTGTTAACTGTTTGTTTGTTTGTTTGTGTCTTTCGGCTTTTCCCAGTTAAGGGTCGCCACAGCAGAACTCCTGTCCACTAATGATTGGTAGTTGATTTTTACATGCCAAGTTACCAGCTCTGACGCACAACCTTCAATGAAAGTATGCCCATTCACGCATGTCTCTACGCAGAAGATGGTCTAGCTGAGAATCAGACTGGACAGCGTCTTACTGTGAGACGACAACGCTACCGCAGCACCACCACCGTGACTGGATAATTGGAAGACACATATGTGCAATATATGCACATGCAAATGAATACTTCTTGCAATCTGCAATATAGTGTGCATCTGTTAGGAGCCGCTAGTCTTAAAAGTGATATGTTATCTCTTAGGGGGTGGTAGTCTTAAGAGTAAAGATAATAGAGTCAAATAAAGGTATCTGTCAAATCTTCGACCGCTCAAAATTTCGAACGTTACATGGTCGAGATCAAACGTTCGAAATTTTGAGTGCTTGAAGATAGACTTTCAATGGCACCATATGGTGCAGATAGGGAGAATATCCCTTTTCTGCACTGAAGTGCAGTCCTGGAGTTGGTATATTTAAGTAGGGGGGTGTGGGGGGTGCAGCACTGTTAGTGTTTTTATGTGTTTTCTTTTTTTTTTATGTTCGAACATCCAAATGTCAAACATTTGGTCTCAACCATGTAATGTTCGACATTATGGATGTTCGAACATTTAACATAGGCCCTAAAATAATTGTATTAATGCATTGTATGTTACATATGAAGGTACTGACCTTATCTCTTTTTTCTCTCATCCCAACCCTTATCTCTCTCTCTCTCTCTCTCTCTTTTTATGTTTCATCAAAATGTGTCCGTGTCATTTATGTGTACCACATCACAAAATGCACCACAGTACAGCTTGGTATGCTTGCCCCACAGGATCCACTTATCCCCACTCCATTGGTCCTTGCACCATTGCCCAGCACATCTATGAGCCAATATGGCAGCACTAGCTCTGCTGCCCCTGCACTACTTCCCCCTCAGGTAGTTCTGTCTCAGAGGATAGGCCAGTGGTTCCCACTGGGAGCAGTGGCAGGGGTGGTGAGTTTATCACCTACACTGAACTGCCTGGGATGGTGCATAGTGTTGATACCACACTGTTGGTGCATGCCTATTGCCAGATGGAGGGGCAGCTCTCCCTCATTTTATGCAGGACCAGGAGGAGAAGGAGATATCAAGTGCTCCAACCAGTAGCAGAGTGAGGTGACAGTGATGACTGTCCTGTGGGTGAAGGCTCAGTTCTCACTGTCAACCAGCTTGACATCAATGGGTCCTGAAAGTCCCTACCCTTACCCCCATATATGGTGTCCACCAACATCTTGTGTCCATCACTGTCCCTGTGTCTTGTCTTGTTTGTCTTGTTTTCCTGCAATTGCTTCTTCACCTACTCAACTTATCAGACCCAGACATACCTACAGCTCTTCCCCAACATTCTTCTCTCTGTCTGTACAAAAAAAAAAAAAAAATGGGCATCTTTCCCAGAAGAAAAAAAAATCATTCCATACATAGCTTTCCATTTCACATATGTGTCTGCTTGACACACTTGATTTGGTCCAATTGGCTATACAACATGACAATATTGTGGTCACCCCTGTCTCTGGAGGTAACAGTCCAAATTTAGATAATATTCTGCATATATTATCAGTTTTTACTGTTGAAGAGATGGATAGCTAAGGTCCCCCTCCCCTTCCTCCTGCACAGTCCTGTATTGCCCTCCATTTGTTCTTCCCCCTGCTTGCTTCCCATTTCACCATTGTCCTATCTTCCTCATTTCTTCTCTTTACTGTATTATTGTGCAGTGATGCACATTGCACACCAATGAGCAGCAATGGTAATAGAAAAGTACTTAAAAGTGTTAGATTCAATTGTATTCAAACCCAGTACCCTCTGTCCCCCAAAAGTCGTGTATTTATTTATTTATTTTACATTTGTTGACTGGGATGGTCCGACTGGATATATGTCCATTTTCAGCAGAGGCCCGGGGAGAAAAGCTCCAAGGCTGACAATAGCAAACATAAAGATGCTTTTAGAAAAAGTTGCATACATTCATGAGCACATCAATATCAATGGTAGTTACAGAAGAGCATATATACAGTCGAGATATACATACAGTACGTATATACATACAGTAGATATATACATACAGTAGGTACATACATACAGTAGATATATACATACGGTAGGTATATACATACAGTAGATATATACATACAGTAGGTATATACATACAGCAGATATATACATACAGTAGGTATATACATACAGTAGATATATACTTACAGCAGATATATACATACAGTAGGTATATACATACAGTAGATATATACATACAGTAAATATATACATACAGCAGATATATACATACAGTAGATATATACATACAGCAGATATATACATACAGTAGATATATACATACAGTAGGTATATACATACAGTAGGTATATACATACAGCAGATATATACATACAGTAGGTATATACATACAGCAGATATATGCATACAGTAGATATATACATACAGCAGATATATACATACAGTAGATATATACATACAGTAGGTATATACATACAGTAGATATATACATATAGTAGGTATATACATACAGCAGATATATACATGCAGTAGGTATATATATATATATATATATATATATATCTATATATATATATATATATATATATACATACAGTTGGTATATACATACAGTAGGTATATACATACAGCAGATATATACATACAGTAGGTATATACATACAGTAGATATATACATACAGTAGGTATATACATACAGTAGGTATATATATATACAGCAGATATATACATACAGCAGGTATATACATACAGTAGATATATACATACAGCAGATATATATACATACAGTAGGTGCATACATACAGTAGGTATATACATACAGTAGATATATACATACAGCATATATATACATACAGAAGGTATATACATACAGCAGGCATATACATACAGTAGATATATACATACAGTAGGTGTATACATACAGTAGATATATACATAAAGTAGATATATACATACAGCAGATATATACATACAGTAGATATATACATACAGTAGGTATATACATACAGTAGAAGATATATACATATAGTAGGTATATACATACAGCAGATATATACATACAGTAGGTATATACATGCAGTAGGTGTATATATATATATATATATATATATATATATATATATATATATATATATATATATATATATATATATATATATATATATACAGTAGATATATACATACAGTTGGTATATACATACAGCAGATATATACATACAGCAGATATATACATACAGTAGATATATACATACAGCAGATATATACATACAGTAGATATATACATGCAGCAGATATATACATACAGCAGATGTATACATACAGTAGATATATACATACAGCAGATATATACATACAGTGGATATATACATGCAGCAGATATATACATACAGTAGGTATATACATACAGCAGATATATACATACAGTAGATATATACATACAGTAGTTGCATTGTTTTCAGATGGTACATTACATGACATATTCAGACTAGATCTGGTACAAATTCTAGCTAGGAATGTTTGTGTGTTGACAATCTGGCTAAAGCAGCTAATTGAGGTTAATTTCCTGTTATAGGACCATACTCACTGTGATTGGGGAAAGGCTAGACCTATTTTGTTTGAAACTAGTATGTATAGCATGGGACTCGGAGTAGGGATGAAAAAAGAAAAAACCTAGTCGGGTCTGGAGCATGGGCATAACCAGTGTGATTTGAGGTGTTGCTTTAGTTTGTTTTTGAATATGGCTAATAATGGTTGTGATGTCAGGTCTGTTGGTAGACAGTTCCATGTTTTACCAACAGAGTTGGTAAATAGTGAGTCACCGGCAGAGTGGTTTGCTTTAACAGTTTGCACCAGTAGTCTGGATGAGGATCGGAGTGGGCGATTGTTGTTGTAGGGGGTGATTATGTTTTTTAATGCTGGGTTTTTTTCTGGGCAGTTAAGGACTTTATGTGTTACTATGGGTTGATTGAACTGGAGTAAGTTGGGAAGTTCCATCCATCCTAAGCGGTTTAGATTGATGGAGTGGTGAGTCTGGTATGGACTGCCAGCAACAAATCTGGCAATCTGGTTATAGGAGGTTGTTAGCTTATTCAGATCTGATTTGTTCATGTTGGGGAAGAGAGGTGAGGCATAGAGAAGGGTAGATAGTAGTTGAGATCTGGCAATAGCAGCTCTGGCTTATGGAGTAAGGAAAGATTTGATCCTATATATTAACCCAAGTTTTTTTATGGACTGTTTTTATGGTTTGATTTATGTGTTTGTCAAACCTGAGGTTGTTGTCTACTATAATGCCTAATAGTTTGGTTTGGGCTTCTGGGGAGATGATTGTGCCATTGCTTGCTGTTATGTTCAATGGTGTTGTTGAGGACCTACTTGTGGGGGAGAATATAAGCAGTTTGGTTTTGTTGGGGTTTAGGATTAGGCGTTGGTTTGAAAACCAGTTTTTAACTGTGTTGAAGGTGTTCTGGGTTAAGGTAAGTAGGTTATCAGGTGAGTTTGTGGAGCAAATTAGAGTGGAGTCATCTGCATATTGTATGCAGGTGGCCTTTGGGATGGCTGAATGGAGATCATTGGTAAAGAGAGAGAAAAGAAGAGGTCCTAATATGGAGCCCTGTGGGATGTTTAGTGTGATGGGGAGGCTGGATGATAGTTTGGTTTGCCAAAGCACTGCCTGCTGCCTACCATTTAGATAGGATTCAAACCACTGGAGTGCCTGATTGTTTAAAGCAAATGACTTTAAGTTTCTCGTAAGTATTTTATGGCCTACCATGCCAAAGGCTTTGGATAGATTGAGAAATAGTGCTGAGGATAGTTTATTGTTGTTCCGGTTATGGTTTATGATGTTTGAAAATGACAGGAGGGCTGAGGTGGTACTATGATTTGGCCTGAAACCGTGTTGCATACTGGACAGAAGTTTATTTTGGGTGAGATATTGCATAAGTTGCATGTGTATGCATTTCTCTATGATTTTAGCTAGTGGAGATAATATAGCAATGGGCCTGTAGTTTGACAGTTCAGTAGAATTGCCTCACTTGTGGAGAGGTATAACGTGGGAGATTTTCCAGATGGTGGGTATGGTGACTTCAGATAAAGTCAGGTTAATCAATATAGAAACTCGGTATGCTATAGCATCTGCAGCCTTTTGTAAGTAGTCTGCAGGGAGTAGATCAGCTGCTAGAGTTGTGGGTCTCAATTTCTTAAGTAGGGTGGCTATTAGACGGGTAGGTACGGGTTGTAAGCTAAACTGAGTTTGGTTGTTAGTAGGGGCTAAACTTGGATTAGTGTAATTAGAAATGAGTTTGCTGGACAGAGATTGGATAGTCTCTGTGAAAAAGGTGTTAAAAGTGTTAGCTATAATTTCAGGGGATTTATAGTTGGCAGATATGGGGGGTAGGGAGTTAGTTTGGCCTGGGCATAGGAGTTTGTTGAGTACAGCCCATAACTTTTGATGTCTGTTTTGGTGGGTTTGTTGTAGGTGTATTACTGCATTAACTGCATTAACACATGCCACCACAGAGTCAGTTAATTAGCAGTAGTATTCCAGAGACAAAGAACTAACGGTCAGACTATAGCATCCCCATTTCACCACTTTCCTATCTTCCCCATTTTTCTTCTTTAATGCATTATCTGGCCCCAAAAAAGGAACATATCACTACATTAGCACCTACTGCCAAAGAGTCAGTTAAGTAGCAGGTGCATTCCAGAGACTCAATACTAACTGTCAGACTTTAGAAATGTGACTCCTGTTTGTGCAATTCTTAGCAATGCACAAACAGGTGTACCTTGCATGTGTATACACTTTGCTAACTGTCGCTCAAACCTGCTGTTTCTCGTGCTACGGAAATGCATACATTATGCTGTGTTTCTGCTGTTTACTGTCCACTTCCTTAGTATGACATGACAGTACATGTAGAAACATTACAAACTGAGGGAACTATCTAGCTGTATGTCATATATTTAGAATACATGCATGTGTTGGCACCCCTGAAGTACTATAACTCTGGAGTATCAGTACTTTTTTCCACTTGTATATCAACCACATTACAAAATGTAATATCAAATGTTGTTTGCCATGCAATGCACATCAATCTGGTAACATGCAGAACTACAACTACTGACCCATATGCTTAAAAAGCCTTATCTGCAATGCTAATGCAGGAATCATGATGGACCATATCCACAGGGACAGAGGTGACCTTCAACATACTTGATCCTACACATTTCGGGTTTGGCAAGAGTAGATCTTGCTTATTGACCTTTGTCGACTTCTTGTATACTGACCCCAAAAACCTGGATGAGGGATAACAGGACATACTGCCCATGTTGAGTTATCCAATGCATATGACGCTATCCCCCATTCATGTCTCATAGTGAAAATCTCCCATCTGGGTATTAATCCATACAGTACTAGATGGAGAGCCAACTTGTATATCAACAGAACACATAATCTCAGAGTTGGGGACTGCACACCTATGACTAGCCTACTCACCACTGGAATACTCTAAGGATCTGTGCTGGGCATTCATTTGATTGGGAAATACTTCCCTGAAGCAAAGTCAACAAATGATGGGCTGTCTTTTACCAAGTTTGCAGATTATTCTTAAATGGACACACTCATATAGAGCCCCCCCCCCCTCAGTGATGATAACATAACACAGTAGGGCTAACACAGACTGATGATTGGTGACAAACTCTCGGACTTGAACTTTAGCATACAATGACTTTTTGTCACCTTTGTCAGTGAAGTGGCCCTGCTAATTATGCTATACATAGCAATTCCCTAAGCTCAAACACAGTGTTGTTAGACTTGGGAACACATGTTGATAGTAATCTACACTTTCATCACCATGTGCCCATAGTGGTGACACACACAATCTGCACTGTGTACGTCATACATATGGACATCACAGAGAAGATCAGGGTAGTCATATCTCTGCTGTACTCTACCCTTATCACATCAATAATGGAGTATAATGCTCACATCTCTCTGTAGCTCACCAGACACCTGGTGCAATTGGAAAGAGAACTCACGGTTGTGCATAGGAGACTCCCAGGCCTCCAAACATGACATACATGGAAATACTGAAATACATGTCACTGTTTTATGTATCATCCAGGCTGCTGTGAGGTGAAGTATGGCTGCCCTGCAGAGCAGTCTCGGACTCTGGCCTTCTGTAACTGATGGACATCTGCAATTCAAATGGGGCAAATATAATTTGCCCCAGGGTTTTCAACCTAGCCTGTGACATAAAAAAATATGCTGGGGAGACGATATATCCCACAATGATTCACAGTCCTCTCTAATGGGGTCTCACTGCATGTGAAGCAGTGCTCCTCAATGACCCTGTTCAAACACAAACTTGTCAACTGGTTGGGTGATTGTAAAGTCACCTCTGGGCTGGCACCTATGTCCATCATGGACAGAGCCAGCAGTGCTGCTCACAAACACACTCTTCTAAAAACAACCATCCAACTGTGATCAATAATGGTACTTGTGTTTTTACACAGGTAGGCTTCTAACGACACAACTGCTATTAGGCTAGTAGCTTCATATGTGCGTATGCAGGCCACACACTCTGTTGTCAACCACATGGCCTGCTGATGTCATCCACTGTAAGTTCACTGCATTCTTGTATAAAACTAACTTGTGCTGTGGCACCTGTCTAAAGTACTGTGCTTTGTAGTCTGTGTACTTTGATACGTAGGGTTCTCTTCTCACTGCCCTTGTGTGTGTGAGCTGTTGCTTGACATTATAGACAACATTTTACACCAGCTTGTGGAACACTGTTATCTTCTCCTCAACAGACACTGCTTATGTCATCAGCTATAAAGTGTTGTCTGACATATTTTAAGTCAGACTTGAGTTGTGGCACTTGCATAAAGTACTGTGTTTTGTAGTATTTGTACTTAGATAGGGAGGGGTTCTATTCTTATTGCAGATTACTGTGTTTCTGTGTGTGTGTGTGAGCAGTTGACTGACATTACAGAGAGTGTTCTACACCAACATGAGGGACACTGTCATCTTCTCCTCAACAGCCACCGCTTATGCCATCAGCTATATCACATTTA
The DNA here is from genome assembly GCF_019279795.1 of Protopterus annectens. Taxonomy (NCBI): domain Eukaryota; kingdom Metazoa; phylum Chordata; order Ceratodontiformes; family Protopteridae; genus Protopterus; species Protopterus annectens. The sequence continues at coordinate 559,957,326 of NC_056735.1, forward strand.
TGGATATACCAGGGCAGGGTCAGGCAGACGTCACCTCATCCTATACAATAAAGATTAAAGATTGCAATAACATGGCTTTCAATCTATCCACATACATCATGTCAAGGTGTGTAAGGCCTGTGATATCTTGCCTAGAAAGCCCTGTGGTCTCTCCAAGGTTACATGTGTCTGCTGAGGTTCCTGCAGGGGGTCTATTCTGGATCCCAGTATGAGTCAGAAGTTTGGGATAGTATGGCTCAGGATATAACCAGTGCCACCAGTATCCCCTACACTGGTTACCAATGTACACACCACTTTAGTGACCTACACCAGAGGAAGAGGGGGTACCCTCTCTGCTTGGATTGATGAAATTAGGAAGGAGGACATCCCACAGATGTGTATCAACTACAGAGAGCATTAGTAAGGCTTTAAAGCTGAATATAGGTAAGACTGATATTCATAATGGTATTCTGTTCTGTTCCTATTTTCCACAGCTGCCATGAAGAGGTAGTGCAATGTTAGGAGCCATGCTGCTAGACTGGCAAGAATGCAGGAAGCATGTGGTGTGTATGCAGCTGAAAAGCAGTGTTATTGTAGCACTAAATGTTAAAGGGCGTGCTTTGGTATTTTATACAATTGTATCATATTGGGCTTGCATATTTCAACTATAATAGAAAGTATGCATGTATTACTCTATAGCACAAACTAAGACTACAATAGTAGACTTTAGTCAGAGGTCGTGGGTTCAAATACCACACATCCCAACTATACAGTAACTGTTCATTTTTCAATTATGTGTAACTTAAAGGTTTAAAGTAAAAGCTCTATACCAGTGGTATACATGCCCTTCTGTTAACTGTTTGTTTGTTTGTTTGTGTCTTTCGGCTTTTCCCAGTTAGGGGTCGCCACAGCAGAACTCCTGTCCACTAATGATTGGTAGTTGATTTTTACATGCCAAGTTACCAGCTCTGATGCAGAACCTTCAATGAAGGTATGCCCATTCACGCATGTCCCTACGCAGAAGATGGTCTAGCTGAGAATCGAACCGGACAGCGTCTTACTGTGAGACGACAACGCTACCGCAGCACCACCACCGTGACTGGATAATTGGAAGACACATATGTGCAATATATGCACATGTAAATGAATACTTCTTGCAATCTGCAATATAGTGTGCATCTGTTAGGAGCCGCTAGTCTTAAAAGTAATATGTTATCTCTTAGGGGGTGGTAGTCTTAAGAGTAAAGATAATAGAGTCAAATAAAGGTATCTGTCAAATCTTCGACCGCTCAAAATTTCGAACGTTACATGGTCGAGATCAAACGTTCGAAATTTTGAGTGCTTGAAGATAGACTTTCAATGGCACCATATGGTGCAGATAGGGAGAATATCCCTTTCCTGCACTGAAGTGCAGTCTCGGAGTTGGTATATTTAAGTAGGGGGGTGTGGGGGGTGCAGCACTGTTAGTGTTTTTATGTGTTTTCTTTTTTTTTTTTATGTTCGAACATCCAAATGTCAAACATTTGGTCTCAACCATGTAATGTTCGACATTATGGATGTTCGAACATTTAACATAGGCCCTAAAATAATTGTATTAATGCATTGTATGTTACATATGAAGGTACTGACCTTATCTCTTTTTTCTCTCATCCCAACCCTTATCTCTCTCTCTCTCTCTCGCTTTTTATGTTTCATCAAAATGTGTCCGTGTCATTTATGTGTACCACATCACAAAATGCACCACAGTACAGCTTGGTATGCTTGCCCCACAGGATCCACTTATCCCCACTCCATTGGTCCTTGCACCATTGCCCAGCACATCTATGAGCCAATATGGCAGCACTAGCTCTGCTGCCTCTGCACTACTTCCCCCTCAGGTAGTTCTGTCTCAGAGGATAGGCCAGTGGTTCCCACTGGGAGCAGTGGCAGGGGTGGTGAGTTTATCACCTACACTGAACTGCCTGGGATGGTGCATAGTGTTGATACCACACTGTTGGTGCATGCCTATTGCCAGATGGAGGGGCAGCTCTCCCTCATTTTATGCGGGACCAGGAGGAGAAGGAGATATCAAGTGCTCCAGCCAGTAGCAGAGTGAGGTGACAGTGATGACTGTCCTGTGGGTGAAGGCTCAGTTCTCACTGTCAACCAGCTTGACATCAATGGGTCCTGAAAGTCCCTACCCTTACCCCCATATATGGTGTCCACCAACATCTTGTGTCCATCACTGTCCCTGTGTCTTGTCTTGTTTGTCTTGTTTTCCTGCAATTGCTTCTTCACCTACTCAACTTATCAGACCCAGACATACCTACAGCTCTTCCCCAACATTCTTCTCTCTGTCTGTACAAAAAAAAAAAAAAAAAAAATGGGCATCTGTCCCAGAAGAAAAAAAAATCATTCCATACATAGCTTTCCATTTCACATATGTGTCTGCTTGACACACTTGATTTGGTCCAATTGGCTATACAACATGACAATGTTGTGGTCACCCCTGTCTGTGGAGGTAACAGTCCAAATTTAGCTAATATTCTGCATATATTATCAGTTTTTACTGTTGAAGAGATGGATAGCTATGGTCCCCCCCCCTTCCTCCTGCACAGTCCTGTATTGCCCTCCATTTGTTCTTCCCCCTACTTGCTTCCCATTTCACCATTGTCCTATCTTCCTCATTTCTTCCCTTTACTGTATTATTGTGCAGTGATGCACATCGCACACCAATGAGCAGCAATGGTAATAGAAAAGTACTTAAAAGTGTTAGATTCAGTTGTATTCAAACCCAGTACCCTCTGTCCCCAAAAAGTCATGTATTTATTTATTTATTTTACATTTGTTGACCGGGATGGTCCGACTGGATATATGTCCATTTTCAGCAGAGGCCCGGGGAGAAAAGCTCCAAGGTTGACAATAGCAAACATAAAGATGCTTTTAGAAAAGGTTGCATACATTCATGAGCACATCAAAATCAATGGTAGTTACAGAAGAGCATATATACAGTAGAGATATACATACAGTAGATATATACATACAGCAGATATATACATACAGTACGTATATACATACAGTAGATATATACATACAGTAGGTATATACATACAGTAGACATATGCATACAGTAGGTATATACATACAGCAGATATATACATACAGTAGGTATATACATACAGTAGATATATACTTACAGCAGATATATACATACAGTAGGTATATACATACAGTAGATATATACATACAGTAAATATATACATACAGCAGATATATACATACAGTAGATATATACATACAGCAGATATATACATGCAGTAGGTATATACATACAGTAGATATATACATACAGTAGGTATATACATACAGTAAATATATACATACAGTAGGTATATACATACAGTAGGTATATACATACAGCAGATATATACATACAGTAGGTATATACATACAGCAGATATATGCATACAGTAGATATATACATACAGCAGATATATACATACAGTAGATATATACATACAGTAGGTATATACATACAGTAGATATATGCATATAGTAGGTATATACATACAGCAGATATATACATGCAGTAGGTATATATATATATATATATATATATATATATATATATATATATATATATACAGTAGATATATACATACATACAGCAGATATATACATACAGTAGGTATATACATACAGTAGATATATACATACAGTAGGTATATACATACAGTAGATATATACATACAGTAGGTATATACATACAGTAGGTATATATATACAGCAGATATATACATATAGCAGGTATATACATACAGTAGATATATACATACAGCAGATATATATACATACAGTAGGTGTATACATACAGTAGGTATATACATACAGTAGGTATATACATACAGTAGATATATGCATACAGCAGATATATACATACAGAAGGTATATACATACAGCAGGTATATACATACAGTAGATATATACATACAGTAGGTATATACATACAGTAGATATATACATAAAGTAGATATATACATACAGCAGATATATACATACAGTAGATATATACATACAGTAGGTATATACATACAGTAGAAGTTATATACATATAGTAGGTATATACATACAGCAGATATATACATACAGTAGGTATATACATGCAGTAGGTGTATATATATATATATATATATATATATATCTATATATATATATATATATATATATATATATATATATATATATATACAGTAGATATATACATACAGTTGGTATATACATACAGCAGATATATACATACAGCAGATATATACATACAGTAGATATATACATACAGCAGATATATACATACAGTAGATATATACATGCAGCAGATATATACATACAGCAGATGTATACATACAGTAGATATATACATACAGCAGATATATACATACAGTAGATATATACATGCAGCAGATATATACATACAGTAGGTATATACATACAGCAGATATATACATACAGTAGATATATACATACAGTAGTTGCATTGTTTTCAGATGGTACATTACATGACATATTCAGACTAGATCTGGTACAAATTCTAGCTAGGAATGTTTGTGTGTTGACAATCTGGCTAAAGCAGCTAATTGAGGTTAATTTCCTGTTATAGGACCATACTCACTGTGATTGGGGAAAGGCTAGACCTATTTTGTTTGAAACTAGTATGTATAGGATGGGACTCGGAGTAGGGATGAAAAAAGAAAAAACCTAGTCGGGTCTGGAGCATGGGCATAACCAGTGTGATTTGAGGTGTTGCTTTAGTTTGTTTTTGAATATGGCTAATAATGGTTGTGATGTCAGGTCTGTTGGTAGACAGTTCCATGTTTTACCAACAGAGTTGGCAAATAGTGAGTCACCGGCAGAGTGGTTTGCTTTAACAGTTTGAACCAGTAGTCTGGATGAGAATCGGAGTGGGCGATTGTTGTTGTAGGGGGTGATTATGTTTTTTAATGCTGGGTTTTTTTCTGGGCAGTTAAGGACTTTATGTGTTACTATGGGTTGATTGAACTGGAATAAGTTGGGAAGTTCCATCCATCCTAAGCGGTTTAGATTGATGGAGTGGTGAGTCTGGTATGGACTGCCAGCAACAAATCTGGCAATCTGGTTATAGGAGGTTGTTAGCTTATTCAGATCTGATTTGTTCATGTTGGAGAAGAGAGGTGAGGCATAGAGAAGGGTAGATAGTAGTTGAGATCTGGCAGTAGCAGCTCTGGCTTATGGAGTAAGGAAAGATTTGATCCTATATATTAACCCAAGTTTTTTTATGGACTGTTTTTATGGTTTGATTTATGTGTTTGTCAAACCTGAGGTTGTTGTCTACTATAATGCCTAATAGTTTGGTTTGGGCTTCTTGGGAGATGATTGTGCCATTGCTTGCTGTTATGTTCAATGGTGTTGTTGAGGACCTACTTGTGGGGGAGAATATAAGCAGTTTGGTTTTGTTGGGGTTTAGGATTAGGCGTTGGTTTGAAAACCAGTTTTTAACTGTGTTGAAGGTGTTCTGGGTTAAGGTAAGTAGGTTATCAGGTGAGTTTGTGGAGCAAATTAGAGTGGAGTCATCTGCATATTGTATGCAGGTGGCCTTTGGGATGGCTGAATGGAGATCATTGGTAAAGAGAGAGAAAAGAAGAGGTCCTAATATGGAGCCCTGGGGGATGTTTAGTGTGATGGGGAGGCTGGATGATAGTTTGGTTTGCCAAAGCACTGCCTGCTGCCTACCATTTAGATAGGATTCAAACCATTGGAGTGCCTGATTGTTTAAAGCAAATTACTTTAAGTTTCTCGTAAGTATTTTATGGTCTACCATGCCAAAGGCTTTGGATAGATTGAGAAATAGTGCTGAGGATAGTTTATTGTTGTTCCGGTTATGGTTTATGATGTTTGAAAATGACAGGAGGGCTGAGGTGGTACTATGATTTGGCCTGAAACCGTGTTGCATACTGGACAGAAGTTTATTTTGGGTGAGATATTGCATAAGTTGCATGTGTATGCATTTCTCCATGATTTTAGCTAGTGGAGATAATATAGCAATGGGCCTGTAGTTTGACAGTTCAGTAGAATTGCCTCACTTGTGGAGAGGTATAACGTGGGAGATTTTCCAGATGGTGGGTACGGTGACTTCAGATAAAGTCAGGTTAATCAATATAGAAACTCGGTATGCTATAGCATCTGCAGCCTTTTGTAAGTAGTCTGCAGGGAGTAGATCAGCTGCTAGAGTTGTGGGTCTCAATTTCTTAAGTAGGGTGGCTATTAGACGGGTAGGTACGGGTTGTAAGGTAAACTGAGTTTGGTTGTTAGTAGGGGCTAAACTTGGATTAGTGTAATTAGAAATGAGTTTGCTGGACAGAGATTGGATAGTCTCTGTGAAAAAGGTGTTAAAAGTGTTAGCTATAATTTCAGGGGATTTATAGTTGGCAGATATGGGGGGTAGGGTGTTAGTTTGGCCTGGGCATAGGAGTTTGTTGAGTACAGCCCATAACTTTTGATGTCTGTTTTGGTGGGTTTGTTGTAGGTGTATTACTGCATTAACTGTATTAACACATGCCACCACAGAGTCAGTTAATTAGCAGTAGTATTCCAGAGACAAAGAACTAACGGTCAGACTATAGCATCCCCATTTCACCACTTTCCTATCTTCCCCATTTTTCTTCTTTAATGCATTATCTGGCCCCAAAAAAGGAACATATCACTACATTAACACCTACTGCCAAAGAGTCAGTTAAGTAGCAGGTGCATTCCAGAGACTCAATACTAACTGTCAGACTTTAGAAATGTGACTCCTGTTTGTGCAATTCTTAGCAATGCACAAACAGGTGTATCTTGCATGTGTATACACTTTGCTAACTGTCGCTCAAACCTGCTGTTTCTCGTGCTATGGAAATGCATACATTATGCTGTGTTTCTGCTGTTTACTGTCCACTTCCTTTGTATGACATGACAGTACATGTAGAAACATTAAAAACTGAGGGAACTATCTAGCTGTATGTCATATATTTAGAATACATGCATGTGTTGGCACCCCTGAAGTACTATAACTCTGGAGTATCAGTACTTTTTTCCACTTGTATATCAACCACATTACAAAATGTAATATCAAATGTTGTTTGCCATGCAATGCACATCAATCTGGTAACATGCAGAACTACAACTACTGACCCATATGCTTAAAAAGCCTTATCTGCAATGCTAATGCAGGAATCATGATGGACCATATCCACAGGGACAGAGGTGACCTTCAACATACTTGATCCTACACATTTCAGGTTTGGCAAGAGTAGATCTTGCTTATTGACCTTTGTCGACTTCTTGTATACTGACCCCAAAAACCTGGATGAGGGATAACAGGACATACTGCCTATGTTGAGTTATCCAATGCATTTGACGCTATCCCCCATTCATGTCTCATAGTGAAAATCTCCCATCTGGGAATTAATCCATACAGTACTAGATGGAGAGCCAACTTGTATATCAACAGAACACATAATCTCAGAGTTGGGGACTGCACACCTATGACTAGCCTACTCACCACTGGAATACTATAAGGATCTGTGCTGGGCATTCATTTGATTGGGAAATACTTCCCTGAAGCAAAGTCAACAAATGATGGGCTGTCTTTTACCAAGTTTGCAGATTATTCTTAAATGGACACACTCATATAGAGCCCCCCCTCAGTGATGATAACATAACACAGTAGGGCTAACACAGATTGATGATTGGTGACAAACTCTCCGACTTGAACTTTAGCATACAATGACTCTTTTTCACCTTTGTCAGTGAAGTAGCCCTGCTAATTTTGCTATACATAGCAATTCCCTAAGCTCAAACACAGTGTTGTTAGACTTGGGAACACATGTTGATAGTAATCTACACTTTCATCACCATGTGCCCATAGTGGTGACACACACAATCTGCACTGTGTACGTTATCACATCAATAATGGAGTATAATGTTCACATCTCTCTGTAGCTCACCAGACACCTGGTGCAATTGGAAAGAGAACTCACGGTTGTGCATAGGAGACTCCCAGGCCTCCAAACATGACATACATGGAAATACATGTCACTGTTCTATGTATCATCCAGGCTGCTGTGAGGTGAAGTATGGCTGCCCTGCAGAGCAGTCTTGGACTCTGGCCTTCTGTAACTGATGGACATCTGCAATTCAAATGGGGCAAATATAATTTGCCCCAGGGTTTTCAACCTAGCCTGTGACATAAAAAAATATGCTGGGGAGAGCGATATATCCCACAATGATTCACAGTCCTCTCTAATGGGGTCTCACTGCATGTGAAGCAGTGCTCCTCAATGACCCTGTTCAAACACAAACTTGTCTACTGGTTGGGTGATTGTAAAGTCACCTCTGGGCTGGCACCTATGTCCATCATGGACAGAGCCAGCAGTGCTGCTCACAAACACACTCTTCTAAAAACAACCATCCAACTGTGATCAATAATGGTACTTGTGTTTTTACACAGGTAGGCTTCTAACGACACTAGTGCTATTAGGCTAGTAGCTTCATATGAGCGTATGCAGGCCACACACTCTGTTGTCAACCACATGGCCTGCTGATGTCATCCACTGTAAGTTCACTGCATTCTTGTATAAAACTAACTTGTGCTGTGGCACCTGTCTAAAGTACTGTGCTTTGTAGTCTGTGTACTTTGATACGTAGGGTTCTCTTCTCACTGCCCTTGTGTGTGTGAGCTGTTGCTTGACATTATAGACAACATTTTACACCAGCTTGTGGAACACTGTTATCTTCTCCTCAACAGACACTGCTTATGTCATCAGCTATAAAGTGTTGTCTGACACATTTTAAGTCAGACTTGAGTTGTGGCACTTGCATAAAGTACTGTGTTTTGTAGTATTTGTACTTAGATAGGGAGGGGTTCTATTCTTATTGCAGATTACTGTGTTTCTGTGTGTGTGTGCGAGCAGTTGACTGACATTACAGAGAGTGTTCTACACCAACATGAGGGACAATGTCATCTTCTCCTCAACAGCCACCGCTTATGTCATCAGCTATATCACATTTATGGATATACCAGGGCAGGGTCAGGCAGACGTCACCTCATCCTATACAATAAAGATTAAAGATTACAATAACATGGCTTTCAATCTATCCACATACATCATGTCAAGGTGTGTAAGGCCTGTGATATCTTGCCTAGAAAGCCCTGTGGTCTCTCCAAGGTTACATGTGTCTGCTGAGGTACATGCAAGAAAGAGCATTATACTCTGTTAGTGCTGTAATGATGTTTGACTACAGTGCTGACATACAATCCTAAGATATCAATATGGTGGTGTGACTTAGGATGAATACAACATAGGCTTGCAGTAACAGTGTGGACAGTTGATGGTAAAAGTTCAGATTGCTATCTAATGTGTTCCCAGTGCTTGCATCACTGGGTTTCTGCTTAGCAGGACCATTGCCAATGCTGCAATTAACATGGAACACCACTTTTCAGATGGACAACATTACAAACACATATTTATGCATTTATTTGTAGATTATGTGCCTTTGTTACCATTCAGTTGTGTGTATTAGCTCCTCCTGTACTATGTTATCACCATTGGTGGACTCAATGATTGCACACAGTATGCAAGAATCAGCAAACTTGGTAAGGCAAAGGCATATGCTTTAGCCTGAACTGTCAAGAAATACAATTCAAACAGTGAAAGGCCAAGCACAGATTCCTGAGGGTTTGCCAGTGGTGTCAGCTCTACTGGTGCAGGTTGATTCAGCAACTTTCACATAACGTGTTCTGTCAGTGAGCCAGTTGTTTACCCATCTACTGACATAAGGTTTAATCCCCAGCCTTAGTTTTTTCTCAATGACATTTGCTAGTGTGATTGTGTCAGAATCCTAGGCTGGATCACAATAGGCAGTATGCACTATCTTACCTTCATCCAGGCCAATCACATGGAATCAATATACTGTGACAATATCACAGATCACCTATGGCATGACCCAGCATATACATCTTCCTGATATAGTTGAACACACAGTTCAACACACCCTCTACATACAATGGCATACATCAATAAGCATGCACCTGCATTGGGGGAAAAGGACATGAAACATGCATGTATAAAGACATCCTGACTCTCCTCAACTGTGCAGTTGACCAATATGTCATAATTAACCTACTCTAAATGTACAGTAGTAATATTTCAGGTGTGTGCAACAGACCTGTGTGAGTTGTTAATGCTACATCAGGTCAGTTATATCTGATAGATGTCCTTAAAGAGGTCAGTAAGGGCATGTATGATGACAACAGTATCATCTTGTGGAACTTGACAAAAATCCACACTAAAATTATTCAATCAACACTTTCATATGTCGCCATAAACAGATATATCATGAAATGAGTAGACCAGTGCATGAATACATGTCATCTCACTATGCTAAAAACTGTGACATGACATACATCTTAGGTCCAGTGATCAGGTTGGTACATCAAGAGTATCTGCTAGGCCCCTTCCTGCCCATTATTTCAGTGATGGACATAACAGATGACATACACCTGCTGTGTCCCAATAGCTGCCTGAAGGACTAAAGCTTCTGTGTAATCATTGACTCCAACTGTGATATTACTATAATGCAGATAATATTAACACATACCAGAGACTGCTGCCACAGCCATGACAACACCTGCATTGACAAGACACATGGAGGGATTTGTTGCATCAGGAAATAGACACAACACCCAAGTATAATGTGGACATCATACCCTACAATCAGACCTAAAAGTATGTGGCATGTGTCCTGGAGTAGAGCATAAGTGGTATATTCAGCAACAGGTGTTCACAGTGCTGGCTACTCCCTTGAATGAAATACAAGTACTGAATAGGTGGAGGACATGCATATCAGAAGCAATAATAACTTCATGGTTCCCAAACTTCATCACACCAATAACTGTGTACAATGCACCCTTCTTCAAATACCTCCCTACACATCATCCAGTGATGTGTATCTGAAGTGTACCACCTTTGTCACAGAGCACTGTCACACAGCTTATTGACCATACCTAGGTATTCTTTCAGGGGGAATATACATGACTGTCTGATGGTGCAGAACAACAGTAGGTTCATGTTTACTAGGCTAATGACCACAAGGCACTTTTTAGGCCTAGCCATGCATCCCAAATTTCTGAAAGATTCTGATACCCTTGATAAGTGTAAGCAGGGGCTTGGGAGATGAAACATTTACAAAGAGGAGCCTGGTAGATGCACCATTTAAATGTTACCTGTGTCCATTAGTGACATAGGTGCCAAACCAGGGATGAATTTCCTTTTCCCCATCCAGTTGTCCAAGTTGCACTTGAATTGATTAGGGAGAAACTCTGTTTTACATGAATGGGGAGCCTGTTTCAGAGAAGGAGTAGTCTCTGGGATGCATACCTGTCTCTACAGCAGGTCCAATTTATATCATAGGCAAGGTTTAAGTCTTTAGAATGGGTAATTCTGATGTTATTTGTTGTGTGGATATGCAGGACATCCGTCAGAGTGGGGTCTGATAATGCACTGTATGCCAGGCATAGATTTCCCCTCAAAAACCTATAGGAGACAGAATACAGAGATAAGGCCATGAGGGAGTCTTCAGAGGGCATTTTACTTACTCCCTGTATTCTTTTAATGAGGAACTTCTGCTGATGTTCCAATTGTTGGATATGCCTGTTTAGGTATATACCAAAGGGAGCATTGTACTCAATGATAGGTCTGATGAATGTGGAATACATGGAACAATGACTTCCTTGTATCTAGATGGCTTACATTTGTTTATATTTTGTGTGACACAGAATGATTTCCTGTCTACTGTACACACGTGATGATCAAAGGCTAGATTACTGTCTATGTGTGTCGTTAACTACTGGGTCAAATCTAAGGCATGTGTTGTCCATATGATAGTTACCAGGGGTGGATGATTTCCTGATGGATGCTATTATGCATTTCTTGTTATTTAGTTTTAGTCCATGGCTTTGACATCAGTTGTTTGTCTGTGTCAGCCTTTCCTGGAGAACATTTGTGTCAGTGTAAGATTCAATGACAGCTCCTAATTTGCAATCATCTGCAAATGTAGTCAGCCAGAGACGGCTGGCATTGGCCTTGACTTCAGAGATGTATGTGCCAAAAAAGAGTAACCCAAAGACAGATCCCTGAGCTATTCCACTTGTGAATGGGTCCTGCCTGTGATCCAGTTGACTATCCACTGGGTGATATACAAGTTTGCACCTAACCTACTGAGTTTGTTAACAATGCCCAGGTGGGTATTGTGTCAAATGCTTTGGCCAGGTGAAGGTTGGCAGTGTGAACCATTCTGCCCTCAACAATCGCTTTGGTGACCTTCTGAAAGAAGTCCACAAGGTTGAGTAGACATGTCCTGCCCTTGACGAAACCAAACTGGGTTGGGTCCAGTGTCTAGAGGTTTGCTATATCACTATTGAGCATTTCCATGATAATTCTTTCCATGGCTTTACATATAAGACTAGTATGACTTATAGGTCTGTAGTTTCCAGGGTCTGTAGATGGGCCACCTTTGTACAGATGGATGACTATTACTGTTCTCCATTCATGAGGCATGAAGCCTGTTTGGAGGCTACAGTTAAATAACAATTCCAGAGGGCATGATAGGACATGATTCATGCTATTTAGACTGCATTCTGGAATATTGTCTGGGCCCTTTGAAGCAGTATTCTTGGCCTTAGTCAGTTTTTACACTACATGCATGTGCGCTACCTGTTCAGCTTATGCACACATGGTATACATAGGTGTTTGACAACATTAATGGCTTGTATATCATTTGTGATAGTGTTGATTGTGCCATAGATATATGTCATGCACACAAGACAAGTAGCCTGTACTGACCATACTGTCACATACAGGTATAGCAGTGTCCCTCCTAACACCTCCTGCAGACATTACAGTACCAGGACAGTGTGTGTGGTTACTGTCATAGAGTATGTATGTATCATAATAGTTCTCAAGTGTGTGTGTGTGTGTGTGTGTGTGTGTGTGTGTGTGTGTGTGTGTGAGTATGTGTGTGTGTGTGTGTGTGTGTGTGTGTGTGTGTGTGTGTGTGTGTGTGTGTGTGTGTGTGTGTGTGTGTGTGTATAGGCTCATCTATCACTCCACATTACATATGTTATGTCAGAGACAATGGATTAGTGGTGGTATTATTCTGATATTGTCCATGATTGTGGTTGATTCTTGTTATGTTTGCCATGATTCTTTCCCTGTGGCCACCTTGCTGGAGAAATCTGCTGAGAGTGCACTCATATTCAGGTAAATAATTTTGCCCATCTTCCCAATATGCACCCCCAGTTGTATGGAAAATCCCTGATAGATGTCCTCTGCATTATTCAAGTATGCTTATTTTACACAGACATCCTATGCATGGTTATGTTATTTTGTGTGATAGTCTCAGACAACACATTTTCACTGTACGGTCCATACTGCACCATATAGATATGTGCTTGGTGTTGCTGCTGCAACATCCTCTGCTGTACATGTGAGAGTTTCACCTGCACTCTTTCCCTGTGTTCATTCCTGCAATTCATCTGTTTGTTCATGTTCAATATACACACTTTTCCTGGGTGATCGTTTTACATGGCAATCCCATGTCTTGTTACAGATCATTTATACAGCTTCAGTACAGATTGCCAAGAATGGGATATCACAATACTCTGCACTTTAGGTGCACTGTCCTGTACTGTGTTTGGACCACATACTTAACATTCATACCTCTCAAATGTCTAGATATTCCCAGGATGTCCAGATGTTTTCCTTAACAAATATGTGGCTTTCTGCCATATCACAGAGATGATCTTGGGATTGATGTGACTCAATATTACATATGTATGAGCATGTACCTCTCAGCTGTCTTGATTTGTGAAGAATGTTCAGTTTTTGTTTCATATTTGTGATCTTTTCTTCATAACCTTTTTCCTGGAAAATCATTGGCATGTCATTGTAGAGTACAGTCAGAAACTGATGACTGATATTTGAGTTTCAAACTTCATGCTCTTCAGAAAGTTCATGCTAATGTACAACCTATATATTCTATCAACTTCCTAAGTTTTTCAGTGCAATATTAAAAATCTGTCCCTATTTCTGGCCCTTCTTTCCCCTATTATGGTTTTCTCCACATTTGTCACTTTAAGAGATTGTGAGTGTCACATTCCAAAAAATTTCTATGACACATCTATGCCAAATATGTTCCTACTATTGGTTATTTGTCCTCCCATTAAGTTGGCCTCTGTGCAGATGTGTTGCACTAACACAATGACAGCTATTTGTAAAACCCTTGATGATTACTGTGGCACTGCGTGCAAATCTGCATACTGTAGATGCTCTTCCTTACATGAAATTGCTATCTGAATTCACTGATAAGGTTTCACTATGTGTAAAGCCCTGGTGATCATTGTGGCATTCCCCACAAATTTGTACACTGTAGATGCTCTCCTTTACATGGAATTGCTACCTGTATTTGCTTATGAGGTTTTGTGGCCAGCAACACTGTTTTGAGCTGCGAACATAGGATAGGTGTGCCATGCCTCATTACTATGCATTGTGCACTGCCACATGCCATGCACCATTAAGCAAACATGTAAAGTCCATGTTGGCTCTGCACAAAGCCTACAGAGAATATTGAATCACAAGATAAGTGTTTACCTGTACTTGTTATATTCATATGTTTGCAACTAGCCCAGCTAGAGGGCAAACAATGCATGCTCAGTGCATTTTTTGCATCTGTCCAATCTAGTGCTCTGAGTATTACCTTACCTGTGCTGTTATAAATGGACCTACCTTTGTGTTTGTTACAATAAACATTCTTACACGTATGGGGTAATAAGATTAAAAGTTATAACAGATACATTGTATGGTAAAGAAATACTCTGATTAGGCATTTGTAGGAGAAGAGGTTGACAGAGCTGGAGATTGTATTGCCATTATTTGCCATCATCTCTGCTCTAACACTAACAAAACTGTACCTTAGTTTTAGGCTTTTAAATATGATAGAATCAAACACAGATAAACAGAATATGCACTACTGATGCACAGATTACAGGAACCCTGCTTAATTAAATATTTAAGTTTGAATTACAGTTATACTAAACTTGAGTCCACATTTTCATTGAAAGTTACAATTATAAAACTGTTTGCTTCTAAAAGAAGTTTAACGAGAACAAATCTCTATCAGGTAAAGGCAAGATAGAACTCTACATCATCTGAGATAAATGAACTGTTAAGGCAACTATTTATTCATTTACTAACTTTGTTGACTAGGCTAGTGGTCTGATCCTTTGTCCATTTTTAGCCATGATCCAGGTTAAATACAGTTACACATTTCATGTACAGTTATCATGCAGTGTGAATACAGAAAGTAGTGATAATTAGCATTTGGTGGTGTACGATAGATGGCTTGTAACAAGTACTTTATGAACTGAAAAGATCAACAGATGTTGCCAGTGTTTATCATAACTGTACACAGTTAACATCACTGAGATACTCAATATGGATTAGATGAGAATTAGCAGTGCAAGGAAGCAGTGGATGAGATATGAAGGCAGCTTTATGGTTCTCAGAACTGACAAATGAATTAAGCTATTTGGCATGTTGGAGGAGGAACATGTTTTGTGGTAAAATCTGGAGGTAATGAAGACTACATAGAGAGAGTTTATTAGTGAATGGAAATACTGGAATTTTTGAGGTAGGCATAATACTAGCAATGGATTACTAACAATGCATCTGAAACTGTCTGTAGTTACTCTTGCAGTACATGGGAAATGGGCTTTGTGTAGAAAAATATGGAAAATTAAAGGTGAGCAGAGAAAAGATAGGCTGCATAAGCACACAGTAGGACACACATACATACATACCACTGTTTCAAGCATGGGCATCAATGCCTTGCTACCCTGCCAATATATCAAAACAGTTGTTCAAATAATAACTGTTCAGGCTGTTCTTAGACAAACTAGTGCTGCCTTAATGCAGTTTAGTAGTCTGTTCCATGCATTAGCTTCTCTCTCAGAGAACCAGTTAGTGCACTTCTCATTCCTTTAGAATCTTCTTCATAAGTTGCCGGATGATTCTCTACTACTTTTTGATAAGCCCAAACATTCCCAGAGGTAGTTGTCTCTTAATGCTTTGTATACCTGAATAAGAAGTCCTCTTAAAAATCTATATGAGACACTGTATAAATTCAGATATTTTAGTTCATAATAATGTAAAATTGTCTCATCCATGGATGCCCTTGGTATATTTCCACTGTACTCTTTCCAATTTACTCATGCTTTTTTTCTTATAAGGTTTCCATGTTGCTGTTCCATATTCAAGTTTGGGTCTTATGTAACTAACTAACTAACAGTGACTTCATCATTTCTGATTATCTAGACGTTATGATTTTTTTTTATACAACCTATCTCTCTATAACTATCATTAACCAATTGGTTAATATGATTAGAGAAAACTCAAAGCTGGATCTACCTAATATATCCAGGTTTTTAAACGAATCTACAGTTTCAGTTGCTGGGTGTTGTATTAAATATTCACGTTTCAGTTTATGTCTCCCAAATCTCTTATGCTTAATTTTTGTTTTATTAGCAGCATATTATTCTCCTGGTTGTACCTTAGGCCCGGTAAGCCAGCACGTAAAAATCGACTGCCAATCATTAGCGAACCGGAGTTCTGCTGTGGTGATCCCTAACCGGGAAAAGCCGAAAGACCCAAAAATTATTCTCCTGTGCCAAAATAATCAATTTAGTAAAGTTCTTTTGTAGACATGCCATATCTGTAACAAATGTAACCAGTTTACCCAATTTCAGATCATCTGCATACAATCTGTAGAACATCTCAGAGGAAAAAAAGATCTGAAACATATAATCTAAACAAGTGTGGGCCTAGAACCCTGTGGGATACCTTGACTACAACCTTGAATTTCACCTGTCCAATTGCTGTATAATACTTGCCATATCCTATTTATAGGCCACGTAGCTATTCATCTTATGAAAAGTACATCAATACATAATTTATTTATCAGTGTCTTGTGTATAACACTGTCAGATCTTGAAGTTAAACTTATATAAATTACAACATAGCATAATTTTTCAAACATATTTATTATTATAATTGTTACAGAACATCATGTTACAGGTGGCAATAGATCTATTTTCATCATATGCATGCTGTTATATTTTTTTAAGTCCCAAATCATTGCAGTTCTGACAACAGCATATCAAGTTTTACCGTCTCCCTTATTTTTCAGTAATATGAAAGTAAATTTAAGAGTCTGTATGGCTCTTGGTTAGTCCTTCTTCCCTTTTCTTAAAGACATGAAATCTCCCCATATTTAAATGACCTAGTAAGTAATAAATATAATGATACTGTAAGTTTTTTTTTTTTTTGAAGTGTCCTTAGGTAACTATTTTTAATTTTGTCTCCTCCCTGTATTTGTTGGGATCCAGCTTCCATAGTTCTTTTTCAATTTAATCTAATTTGATTTCAGTGTCTGAGGTCACCTGGATGTCAGTGGGACAATGTATCTCCTCCTTTGTGAAGCCAAGATGTTTTGCATGAGATTTTGTAAATATATTTATAATCCGTTGTATCTGAGAATAAATTTTAGAATCCATACAGAGTTTATCAATTTGTATGTCTTTACTCCTTCCACATCCTATATATGTATAAATGGTTTCCTTTTATGCTCAATATCTTTAAATACATTTTCTTCAAATTTTCTTTTTTTTACTCCAAAGTTTTTTATTGATTTTTCAGTAACAACCATTTAAACAACAAATTATGATAAAACTGTGTACAAATTTTACAAAGGCCTCAGACACTGTATGAAATGTTATAGATATAAAGAAGGGTACAATATTCATTCAATCATACTTTCAAAGTGACTAATTTGATAGAGATAGATCTAAATTCAATGACTGAATAAGGGATAAAACTTTTGTCCAGGGGTTGTTAGTCCATTTTCTGGGATATATTCTTGCTTCTTTCATTTTTATTTCCATCGATGCTACTTCAACCAAGAGGGTCTTGAAATCTTGTAAGTTTGGAATGGAGGGTGACTTCCATCTTCTTTTAATACATTTTTTGGCTGCTGCTAGGATTGTCCAAAGAAGATACTTATGTTTGTTATTCAGTGCAATAGATTCATTTGCATTCAGAAAAAATAACGGTTTTGATAATATAAAGGAATCAGTAAAGATGGCTTGGAGAAAATTTTCAATATCCTTCCAAAATTTCTTAATGTGTGAACAATCATAAAAGATGTGAGACCAATCGACCTTGCATTTTAAAGAGCATCTCCAACACGTCACCTGCTCCGAAGAGTTAAATTTAGCAATCTTACTAGGCATATAAAAACCTCTATGCAAAAATTTCCAGGAAAAAACTTTCCACATTTATAAGTTAGAGGTTAATTTAAGAGAATGTAAAATATTTGATTTATTCGTAGAAGTTAGGGACAATGTGCAGTCTTTAGTAACAAAATCCCAAAACCTCTGATTAGGAGTAGTCTTATAAGTAATAATAATTTTATAAATTTTTGAAATTAAATTTTTCCAATTAAATTCACCATGTAGTATTTCATTCATAAGAGTTATACATTTAGGTGGAGAGTTAAAGAAAAAACTCTGTATTGTTCTGCACAAATCTTGAGTGAATGGAAACAGACTATTGAGAACTACCCAGTCTGATGATGGTAGATCATATTCTTTGATCAGAATCTGTGTATCTATGGTAGCTAAATTCTTTGTGCAGTGAAACCAGCATGTACATTTTTTTTCTTTTCCCAATAGCTGAATGTATCTAGACTAATATTATCAAAAAAGATTTTTGTAGCTTTAAAGGGGAATAAAAGCTGGATCCATATTTTAATGTCAATATTGTTATTTACAAAACTTCTAAAGGACTTATAGGTATGATTTAAGTAATCTAGGTTAGTAAATTTAATAGTATTATACTGTATATTAATACAAAGTACATACCAAAGTTTGTTACTTAATTTGCTTAATTGTAATTTTTTATTAGTTTATTTTCATTTAGGATAATACTTGTATGTAGTGTTTTCCATGTCAAAGAATATTTGGGATTTATCCAATTTAATATTGTTTTTAGGTTATATGCTTTGATATAGGATTCTACATCTGGGAAATTTATTTCTGCAAGCTCCCATGGTCTGATATGATTGGTTAGAGCTATGCTATGCTTTTTGGGGTACCATAAAAACTTTAATAGCATTTTGTTTATTTCTTTTAAAAGTTTTTTACTGGGTAATACAGAAATAGAAAGAGCTATGTAATTTATTTTTGGCAATAAGATTATTTTAATTAATTGTAATCTATCTTAAAATTTTAGATGTAATTTATTCCATTTCTCTATGAGAGTTTTTAGTGAGTTTATAATGTTTTTATAGTTTGTGTTTAAAGTTAGGTCTAATTCTTGTGAGGATTCTTCGGAATTTATTAAAGTAAGCAAGATGTCTTCTGCAAATAACATTATCTTGGGTTTAAATTGATTATTTATATTTAGGCCTATAATTTTAGGATCTGATTGAATTGCCAAAGACAGGGGTTCTATTGCTAAGGCGAATAAAATCAGAGACACTGGGCATTTTTTGGTACCTTTAGTAATTTTAATTGATTCTGATGTAAATGGACCTAATTTTACATATGCTAAATTGCTATAATAATTATTTTTTATAAAAGTAATGAATTGGGTGGGGAATTTATATAATTCTAGAATTTTAAAAAGATAATTCTAGTTTAACGAGACAAAGGCCTTCTCAATATCAATAGTGATTATAAGAGCCTCTTGTTTGTCTCTATTTAGGATATCTATAATAGTTATAATTCTTTGGATATTATCTTGGGTATGTCTATTATAAATAAATCCTGTTTGGTCTTCTGAAATGAGATGGGTTAATGATTTCTTAACTCTGTTAACTAGTATAGACATTAATAGTTTATAATCATTGTTAATCAAATAAATTGGTCTATATGATTTGCATAAATGGGAGTCTTTATTTTCTTTTAATATGGGAGTAATTAGTGAGTATCTCCAGGAGGTTGGAATTGTACCTTGTAAATAAGATTAATTTAGGGCTTTGTGTAAGAGTGATATAGCAGAGAGTGGCAGAAGCTTATATATTTCATTAATAATACCGTCTATACCCGGTGATTTATTATTTTTGTTTTCTTGAATCTTCCCTTTAATTTCCTTTAGAGAGATTTGTTTCTGAATCTCATTAATCAAAACCTCTGATAGATTCTTAAATTCTGGGAAGTTCGAGCTATACTCTGAGAATTCATGTTGAATGTCTTTGTTTTTGAACTGTTCTGAGAAGTGATACTTAAAGCATCCAATATATCACCAATATCAGAAACTTTTTTATTATTTCTCTCCTCATGGAGTATGCTCACAATATTATTTTCAATGGAATTTATTTTCACTCTAATTGCTAAATTATGCATATATTTTGGAGATACAGAGAAAGAATTTAATTTGAATTTTTCTAGGGCCAAGTTGGTTTTATGAGTTAAAATGTCATTATATTTTTTGTTTAAGGATTCAATTTGTTTTTTTCTTGTGTGGAATTGTTCTAGTATTATCTTTATTAATTGATACAATTTGTTTTTGTATATTAGATTGTTCCAACTTCCACTCCTTCATTTTATTATTAAACCATGCAATACTTTTGCCATATAAATAGGCTTTCAATGAATCCCAAAGTATTACTACATTTACTTCACTGGTTAAATTTGTATCTAAGAAAAATTCTAGCTCTGTATCAAGCCAAGGTTTGAACTGTTTCAATTTAGTATTATATGCTGGTATTCTTTTAGTGAAAGATAGTTTTTTAAAAGCTGTTTGAAGATTAAAAGTAAGTGCATTGTGATCAGACATAGGACATGGGACTACTGTAAAGCATGATATTTTTGTTTTGAGATCCTGGGATATAAATACTTTATCATTTCTGGTTTGAGTCCTGTATCTAAAATCACAGTGGGAAAATTCTAATGAATTATCATTTCTAAGATAAAATAAATCAAATAACTGTAAGTTATCTACCCATTTTTTAAGATTTTTCCCTACAGGAGTAATACGAAAAGGTCTCTTGTTAGTAGTTTCTGAGTCATTCAGCAAACAATTAAAGTCACCTCCTAAAATCAAACTACCCTTAGAATTGTTAGTGATGAGTTCTAAGTGTTTTTTTATTGTTGTTACCCCAATTCCCAAACCGATAGACATTGACCAGTGTCCAAATTCTATTTCTAAATTTTATTATTATAATTGATAAAAGTCCTTCCTTATCTTCATAATTATACAAAATTTGAGGAGAAATAATGCTTTTCCTCCATAGTGTTAGATCACCTCTGGTATTTTGGTGTATGAGGAGTTGGATAGTTTTAGGTATTTGTTCGTGTTCCAGCTAAAACTATCATTTACTTTGAAGTGGGTTTCTTGTAAAATTATTACTTGTGCTTTATTTAATTTCAAGTATTTTATCAGGTTGAGTCTTTTCCCTGGATTATTTAATCCAAGTAGTCATAATATTTAGATTTGTGTACCCTTCTTGGAAAGGTTATACTTTAGCGAAGCGGTGCTGATTCCCAATATAAAACACAATTTAATATCAGACTGAGGCCTAAAAAAAGAAAAAAAATATTTAAAGCTAAACGTTTAACAATCAGTAAATCCATTAACTGACATGGAATGTAAAACATTCCTAATCTGACAGGAAAAAAAATCCAGTCAGATTAACCATCACTTCCAATTTTTTGGAATAAGTTTGCCCAACTTGAGGCTCCAGAGTATATATTTTATGAAATTCTATAGATTAATTGATATGAGCGAACAACAATATATCGATATAATATATAGTTTGGTTATATATAACAACTAAATTTCACTTATAAGCCTTTGATTGATTAAAAAATGCATATCTTCACTTCTGTATAAATTATTATAGAAGCAAAGAATTTACAATTTGATAATGAGCATGTATAGGCGATATTTATCAATTAAGGTCTCAAAGAGCATCTGGATACGTAAAATTTCCAATAATTTAAAGACAAGTAAATGTAACAGTGTTAACCAGGATAAATCAGTACAGTAGTAGATCAGCATTTAAAGTATTTATAGTAACAGATATTATATGTAACTAATTGCTAAAGCATTTCTCTCACTATGAGGTGTTATGTGATTGTCATTCTTCTATATAGTAATTTTACATATTTCCCTACTGATACTAGTTAGTAGCAATATTACAAAAGTATAATCATAAGCAGAACATATGGAAATGGGATGTATATTTACAAATGATGATGGTTGACAGAGGAGATACTGCTCAAGCAATTCTATCTATCACAAACTCAGTAAGTTCATATAACCATGGAAAGACTTCAACAATAATAATAATTAAATATAAATTTACTTTCTAACTAATTATGCAAGGTTTTATATAAAGAAGCATGTCTTAATATTTCACCAACAATTGAATAGTCTTCTCTATTGTAAGGTAAAACTTGGTAGAGTCAACAATTTCAATATATTTAAATGCAGAGTCATTACTCATTCAAGAAAAACTCTTCTTTTTTTTGTACATGTATATTTACTTATTTTCTCTTTATTTAATTCCTCTTTCTATTTCTCTTTCAACCTTCTTTTTATGAAAAGAAAAATTTGCTATATAATCCTTATCATTATCATTACATTCCTTATGTATTGAGTTGAACATTTGAGCACTGCACCAAGAGTCCTCATTACTACATAATTAATCTTCAACTTTTTACTCAGGTCAGACTTGGTGACCTAGTTAATTGCAATAGTACTGTGTTTGTGTATGAACATTGTTTTCATCATAATAGTTGCTTTCTTTTATATACATACACACACACACACACACACACACACACACACACACACACACACACACACACACACACACACACACACACACACACACACACACACACACACATATATATATATATATATATATATATATATATATATATATATATACATGTTCATATTCTTATGTATCCTTATAGCTATGAGCACATATTTATGCCAACATATCATTATGCACATATATGTTGATTTACATTCTCTGTATTAGTTTTTTCAATAACCAAGAGAGCCTTTGTGTTTGAAAGAAAAGTTTAAGAATGAAATTAAAGGAAAATTCACCTTCTTAACGTGTTGTCCAATTATTTGTTATTGTAGTTATCAGACAATCTCTAGTAACATATCTCATATACTGATAAGTATATTAGAGTCTATATTGCAGACATTATTGTGTGTACATAATAAGGTAGACTCAATTTAATTTAACTCTTATTTCAATACATGTTCAAAGAGTTCTAAAATCACATATCTAGCTAGACATCTATCTACTATCCTTTTTCCCCCACTATTGTATATGAGGACAGCATTCCAATAGTAGTAATCCTCTAGGGCTTTAACATTTTGAAATTAGCTTAACTTCTTTATATACCAACTGCAGGATGGAGATTAATTGTAATATAACTAAGCATGGTTAAGCAGAAATGTATTAATATCTTGGATATTTGTGCTTCATGGGCCAGCCCTTCTTCATATTTTCTTGATCTTGTCTCTCAAGACAACTAGATCTAAACAGTGCTTTCTCGGTAGCCAGTCAATATTGCAATCAGTAAGTCACTCTAAAAGGCCTTGCTTATATATTTCAATTTTCTGAAGTGTAGTTTTTTTAAATTGTTGTGTGACTTATTTTCCATTTCTTATAATTTTTGTATCTCACCTTAATCAAGTATCTTGTTCTTATGGAAATATATCCTCATGATATTGTGTGCCTAGATCCCGATGTTAAGCATTTTTTTTTTTGCATTCAAACAATTTCTCTTCTAAAACTTTGTACATTACATTCCTTCTATAGTTTTTCCACTGAAATTATCATTCCAATTAGTTTTATATAGTGACTGCTTTTGCCATTAATGTTCTGTGCATTGGTTTACATTTTAGTTTGGGAGAATTATCTAGCAACAAATTAGCCTTTATAACCCCATTATCACTGCACATCAACAGGTAATAAAACATGACATGAAGGAACAGGATCAGAAATAAACTAGATCAAAGTAGTGCTTTCACACCAGCCATGAGACAGTCATTACTGCAGTCAATAATTCATTCAAGAAGGCCTTACCCAATTTTCAACACCTACTACCTGCCTACATTAACTTCTACAATCACAGACCTGACAAGACAGCAGTCATTGTTAAAGCCAACATTTCCTCCAAATTAGATCCAAACTGGATAATACTAAAGTTCACCTCCTTTGCATGTAAATCACTTCTGTAAGTCTATGCCTACTTAACATTCCCCCTCCTTTCTTACCATATTCAAATTGCACATTCTAGGTGACTTTAACCTCAATTTACTTCGACCAAGGTCCAAATATATGTCTCATTTCCTGGACAGTCTAAGCCTTCTCTAGCTATCAACGCTACAAAACCAAACATCTATTACTCCAGTAATGCCCTCTCTTTTATCTAGTTATCACAAACAACCTATCTGTAATCTTCAACCTAACCATGTATTATCCATTATTCAGTGATGACTGTTCCATCACCTTCAGAATTAACAAGCAATCTCTCACTTCCACTCCCCAAAATTAGTTTCACTTATGCCAACATTGGATAATAGTATTGTAAACTTAAAAATCACCTATCAAGCTTTAACTGGCACCACTTACTCTGAATTCAAGAACCCAACAATGCAGCCATTACCTTTGCAAATCCATGTTGAACTTCAGGGTGAGTTCTTTATAGTAAGCAGAATACTTGGGTCTGGCAAAAAAGATTGGATGATAAAAGAATTCAAGCTTCTCATCCAACTAAAAGATGATGCTTGGCATAAATGGAAAACAATAACCCACCTTTCATAATCAGGCAAATTTTACCATTCTGCACAACTCTGTCAGGCAACCCATACTCAGCCATACAATCAACCATTGCAAAGCCAAGCAGTCTTCAATACTTCTGAAATGAGGTTAACCGTTAAGCTACTTAACTAGATGTAAACTCCTTCAAGACAGTACTTAACATAATTACACCAAATGATTTAACTCTCAGCTATCTAGCTCTGGCTTCCTAAAAAAAATCATCAATTTTCTTCAAGTCAAAATACATATATATACTTCCCTTCCCTAAGCCTTCCTAGCCATCTGTTTTCTTTCCTCCTTTCTATTTTAATAAAATAAGATCTAAAGATATTAAAAGATTGCTAAACCAAATGCCAACAGATATCCATTTGGCCCTGATAACCTCAGTCCCTGGATCATTCATCTGTGTAAAGGTTTTCTTACTCATACCCTCACTCACATGCATAACGCCTCTGTGTAACTAAAAATATCATGTCTCACATCATGAAAACTCATCTCACGTCTAGAAAACTGCCTTAAACAAACCTCTTTGAAAATAACAGAAACCAGAAAACCCCTGCCACTTTCAGCCTATCATGATTTTGCTCACCTTGGACAAAATTCTGGTAAAAATGATCTGTAATCAAATTTCTACATACATGCAGCTATAACACCTCCTATCTATATAACATCACATCTTTGTGCTAGGGCACAACACCATAACTGACCCACAATTAGCCACAAGAGATGAAATTCTAATAAATATGGACACAGGATATTTGACAGATGCAGTCTTTCCAGAATTTACAAGGCACATTGTCCTCACTGACCATATTCTTCTCCTCGTCAAGCTGACAGTCGTTTACCTAAGTATAGCAGCCTTAATATTCTCTCCAACAAGCTATTCAGGAGCAAACAGGCTGCTCTTTCATTTCAGACACTGCCATTGCAAAAAGTTCTACCAGCATCCATTTTAGCCCCATTATTGTTCTCCTCTTTTGTAAACAAACAACCATATGACTGCCCCTATATACCACAGATCCTGTATATCACTGATATGGCCTTTTTCAAATCCAGCCACTTACACTCTCAAATACAAACTCTGCTCCAAAATCATCTGTACTTCTTTAATCTGCACACTAAGTTCAGCAGAGCTCTGCTCCAAAGAAGAAGAATCACCGATTGGTGAAATATATTTTAATAATCCAGTAGCAGAAAGACAACAAAATATTCTGTTTTTAGTGTACCAAAGTACCATCTTCAGCATAATTGAAAGTATTATCCACTTCCTTTTTATAGCACAAGCTGTTTTTGGAGGGTTCATTAGGTTATACTGAATAAGGTGTTTTACTGTACTGCAATTAGTTTATTTTGTTGCCTTTCTGCCACTGGATTATTACAATATGTTTCACTGGTTGGTAGCTCTTCTTTCTTGTAGCAGAGATATGCTAAACTTGTGTGTGGATTTGGATTTGTTTTGGGGTGATGCATGCTCCTTTGAACCAAACATTTTCCTTTATGCTATATTGGATTTATGCACTCCCTTATCCAATAATTACTCCAGCATAAACTAATATCTAGAACTAAAACTAAGCTTTTTGGAATTCATCAAAAACTAGCCAAAGCTCCAAAGGCCCTGAATATAAAAGTTTTAATGATTACCCAACAGAGACATTATTTTCCTTCAAATAACTTGGGGAGAAAAACACAGACAAAAATCAATTCACCTCTGTTCTTCTCCCAAAAGATCTCTTCTTACCTATTCATCTCATCTGGAGCTGCCCTAGGTAAGGAAGTCCTCCTAGATCAAAGTCTGTATGGCCTACCCATTTTAGCCTCAGTCTCCTGACATAATGCATCCACCCTACAGACCTTGTCTAATAAAATGTGTTGATTCATTACTCTCAGCGCTACAGTAACATCACTCCCGGTCTCTCTCTAAAGCCATGTGATTTCCATTCCAACACACGGCTAACCTTCTTGCTTCTTCATTACTTTACAAAACTCCTACTCCTTGAAATATTCTCTTATCTTGCAGATATACTGACTATGAAAATACCTTCTTACAACTTCAAAAGTCATTCACACTTCCAGTCTGCTAGCAAAGGAAAGAAAGTTATATGGCACTGACCATACACTCTCTAGACTTGCACCAAAATCTCTGTTCAGACAAGGTTGGACGTGAAGCCCTTCAGAGCTTTCCTGACAACAGTGAGAGGGAAGCTGAGCCCTGAATGGACAATGCTGGGAACATCAAAAATAAATGTCCATGCACTGGCATAAAAAATACACCAAAAAAAAAAAAGAGGGATGGATGGAGGGAGCAGCTATTGCAGCAGTGATCATTTGAACATCTACTACTATAATAAGTTCAACTTTTACAGCTGTACTATGCTTTTCATATTTATCACTTCTGCAGTCAAGATTCATCTATATAGATCGACTACCATATCTAATTATATTTGGAAGGTGGAAAGAGAAGTATCCAAGAACTTGACCTAGACCTAGACTATACCTCTCAAATGTCCAGAGTTTTGCAGAATGTCCACATTTTTGTTGCAGACCACTGAGGACTGAAATTACTAAATAATTATTGGCATCTGGGCTTCAGATTTCCTGTCTTTTATAACATGATTGCTAACTCAAAACCCATTATTCTAGCAAACTTTTAAGTTTATAACAGCAATATTTAATATCTGTCCCTATTTTTGAACATTTGTTCCCCATTATTTTTGGCCATGTCCATATTTTTTATGCTAAGAGGTTGACAGGTATGTTCTAGAGAAGGAAACAAGCTTATAGTGCTTTGAAAAACTATGAACAGAGGACCAAGTTGCAGTTTATAGAATACTTCTAGAATCCAAAACCTTTCCAAAAAGCCATAGATGAAGCCAAGGTTTTGATAGTGTGAACATTGACCCTACCTGAAATAGATTTGTTATGGTGAGTATAGCAACATGTAATAGCCTTAGACAACCATATTGAAATAGTATGTTTTGACAGAAGTTGTCTCTTCTTTGACCTTCTCAATAAATAAACAATTGATCTGAAAATCTGAAATATTTAGCTCTGTCAAGATAGTTCCTGGGTTGTCTGTGCATATCCAAGGTATGGAGTACCCTTTCTTCCTCATTTTTAGATTCAGGAAAGAAAATGGGTAGATGGAAAGTTTGGCTTAAAGTAAACTTGGATATCACTTTAGGCATAAAAATAGTATTAGTTCTCAAACAAATCTTATCTCTGTCGAAGATGAGATAGAGTTGACTCACCATAAGTGTTTACAACTCAAATACCTTTCTTGTAGAGGTCAGAGGAATCAGTAAAACTGTTTTCCATGTTAAGAACCTCAAGTCAGCCAGATTATCTGATTTAAATGGAGCATCTGTTTGCTTTATAACACAAAATTAAGATCCAAAGGAGAGGCACCTGTTTTTTTTTAGGAGGCCTTTTATGCAAAACTCCTTACAAGAACATTTTGATACAAGACTGCACTGAAAGAAGAGGATCCATGGGCAGGTTGGTTTAAATGGCCAATAAATAAACCTTGACAGAGGAATAAGAAAGGATATTGGATAGTCACTCTTGCAAATATAAAACCAGAAAACAAGTAGCCCTGAATAGGTGCTGGTGGGGGGGGTGACACCTCATCCAGCCTCAGTACGTGCCCGCCTCGCTTCACGCCTGAGCCTGACCGATAAATAAACCTTGATAGAGAAATAAGAAAGGATATAGGATAGTCACTCATACAAATATTATGGGTCTATATCATGTCAGCAAAATGGCATTACAGTGAATGTCGTTTCGTCGACACATATA
Organism: Protopterus annectens; assembly: GCF_019279795.1. Taxonomy (NCBI): domain Eukaryota; kingdom Metazoa; phylum Chordata; order Ceratodontiformes; family Protopteridae; genus Protopterus; species Protopterus annectens. Next base: position 559,986,060 of record NC_056735.1, read on the forward strand.
GACTGAACTCGGAAAAGAGCGAAAGCTCAGGTCAGCGATTTCTTTCCTAGGAAAAGAAATCACTTGGTCTGAGCCATGACATTGCTCTTTATCTGATTGCAGTGTGATCTCAGAGTTGGTATATTTAGTTAGGGGGGTGTGGGGGGTGAAGCCCTCACTTTGTAATGTTTTAAGTGGGAATTGGTGAACTGGAGTTTCACTCTTTTAAGAGTTTGGTATATATGTGTCGGCAAAATGGCATTCACTGTAATGCCATTTTGCTGACATAATATAGACCCAAATATTATAACACCAGAGAACAATTAGTCCTGAATGGATGCTGGTTATGTTGGTACCAACTAGAAAACCATTTTCCTTTTGCTAATAAATTATTCTCCAGTAGCAGTTTCTCTTGCCTCTATTAGTATTTGCTGCCCACCCTCAGAAAATACATGCCTTAAAAAAAATTAAGACCCTGAAATCCAGGCAGTTAATTGAAAATGATGGGTGTCATGGCACATCAAATACCCCTGCTCTTCTCTGGGTAGATCTAGTATATGAGGAAGCATGGTGTAATTGTTCCTGGTCATTTCCAAAAGAAGAGAGAACCATGGTTGCCTGGGCCAGAAGGGAGCCAGTACAGTAATTTTGCAGGATTCCTTCTAAATCTTTAGGAGTACCATGGATATCAGTGGGAAGAGTGGAAAGGCGTACAAGAACACCCCTGTCCAAAGAAAAGAAAAGGCATATGTCTTTCAGGCCATCTTGCCTGGAATCCTGGAACAGAATTTTGCCAGTTCTTTGTTCAAATATGAGACAAACATGTCTTCTTGAAGAACTCCCAACAGATTAATCAAATCTTGGAAAATCCCCTGATCTAGTTTCAATTTGTGAGGGTCTGTCCTGGTCCTGTTCAACTTGTCCGCCACAATATTTTGCTCTGACAGTATGTAGGATGCCTGCAGAGTGAGACAGTAAAGAAGTATTTCCAGCTAACATGACTAGTCTGCAAAGGGGTTACATCTTGGAATCCCCTTGCTTGTTGATGTACCACATGGCTGCTGTATCATCTGTAACCACTTGAAGAGGTCCTGGGGACCAAAGATGGTAAACATCTCGATAGTTATGTTCTTGCATCTGTTCTTGTTGTCTCGCACCCCCTGCACTTTTATTCCCTCAGAAACTACTCCTCAAGTAAAGTCCAAAGTGTCTGTGATGACAAACTGCTTTGGAACAAGGAGGGAAAAAAAAGGAGACCTGGATTTAAGGGTATCTGTTATCTCCACCAAAAGATGTGTCTTCTTAAAATCTCAGCACGGGGATCTGAAAAGATAAGGTGTTGATGCTGGGACCAAGGAGGTTTCAGATACAACAATATCTTTCTCATGTTGAGTCTTGCCCGGGGTATCATGAGAATCATAGATGCCATGAGACAAAATCCTAAGGCATTCCCTTGCAGTGATCTGAATCTGAGTGCAAAGTTTAGAAATAGAGCTAGATAAAGATATATTTTTTCGTATGGAAGAAAAGTTCTTTGAATTGAGGCATCTAGTTGACATCCCAGGAACGCAGTCCTCTGTGAGAGAATCAGGAAAGACTTTTAAATGTTCTATTGGAATTCCAGTTTGTGCAAGAGATCCCTCACTCAAGAGAGAGATTCCTGACACATTGAAAAATAATCTGCAAAGATAAGTAAGTCATCTAATTATGGAAAAAATGTGGATACCCTGTAGAATGCATTGAGTTATAATTAGAGCTACACACTTTGGAAACACTGTTGGTGCAGTGGAGGGTGAGGCAGAGACTGATAATGTGACCCAAACACACAGAACCCTAAGAGACATGTAAAGTGTGGATGAATACGAATGTGATGCTAACATTTTTTAAGTATGGTATTGCAGGGAAACTTGAACAATGAAGAACAGGTAACATGTTGTGAAGTGATAACATTTTAAATGTGGGCACTATCACAAACAGGTTTGGAAAAGGAAAAAAAGCAGAACTGGTCATCAAGCATTTTCTTTCTTTGGCACTAGAAACATCCTTGAATAAAATTCCTTCCCCACCTGAAAGGAAGAAACTGGTTCGATCACTCCTTGGGACAGCATGTGATGAAGAACTGGAGGAAACAAACAGTCTGATCTGGAGGATGAGAAATGACCCCTGGAATGATGGAATTTCTTCCCACTGCCATCTGTAACCTTGATGAATGGTTTGCAGAACCCATTCTGAAACAAGCTGTTATCAAAGAGAAAAATGAAGATTCAGACTTGCCAGAAGAGAAAAAGGGCCCGATTGGGAGGGGATCACAAGGTCTCTTGAATAATCATTCAGACATTTTGAACTGTCCTTGGTTTTGGAAGGTTTATGACTTTTTTTATGAACCCCTTTACCATTTCTTCTTAAATGCCTGTTTACCTGCATACATTTGAGGCAGTTTATTCTATTTTTTATCAAAATTGGATGAGGAAAAAGAAAATCTTTCGGATAATTTGTGACATGAGGTTTGAAAATCTTAAGAGATTCTCTGGATCAGCTTGCTTCATCACACATTTTCATCACCTCTGCAACAGAGAGGTAAACACTAAATCTCTTTCCAATGGAGAATTTAAAATCTCATTTTTAGATCATCTGAGAGGTTCTGAAAATGCAGCCAAGCAATCATCTCTTTCCAATGGAGAATTTAAAATCTCATTTTTAGATCATCTGAGAGGTTCTGAAAATGCAGCCAAGCAATCCTCCTTAAAACAATACCAGTGACCATAGCACTGGAAGAAGTATAAATAGAATCATATTCACACTGCAAACAACAAGTAGTTACCTGTGCAATTGAATAAACTATGCTTCTGAAAACTGATTTTTTCACCAGAAGAAACTGTTAATAAAACATTCCTCACAGTTTCACAATTTGTCAAAACAAACTTCAGCACATGAGCCTTACAATTCAAAATTCTGAAAATCAAAGATGCAGAAGAATACACTTTTCCCCCCATACCTATCAATAATTTACCGATCCTTATTAGAAAAAATAGAATTGGAATTAACCAAGTGCTGAGCAGCAGAGGAGTCAACTAAGGATATAGCTGCTGGGTCAGGTTTGGGAATAGTATATACAATTTTAAAAGACTGTCGAACTTTATACTTTCTACCTGCCTTTTTATTGACAGCTGGCTAACTATCAGGAAAATGACAGGCAGTTAAGACCATACATTCTCCAAAGTACACAGGACAGGAGGAATGGGTATAGGTTTTGGAAAACCTTTCTGTAACAACTCATTGTATTTTCTGATTAAAAACAATAAAACCACTGGGATATTCTCCTCTGAGTTTGAATCTGAAATCTGAGGACAAAACCATAAATCCGTCCCTGCATCTTTCTGTTCAGAATCAGAATCTTGAATCTCTTCAGGAAAAAAGAAATCCCTCTTTCTTTTACCAGAAACTACTTAACAAGAAGGATGAATAGCCTGAATTCAACCCTGAGCCAGTCACAGTAAACTCCTATCCAAAGAAATTTGAGGAGGATAAATACATGCTTGGTTTTCTTTTACTTTTTGACAGGAAAAAATGTAGAAAACGTGTTATTAATGGCAGCAGCTGCTTCTCCAGATATGAGCACAGGATTCTGACACAACAGGGTAACCTTTATTTATTTATTCTTTTTATTTTTATTTATTTTATTTTGCATTTGTTGACCGGGCTGGTCTGACTGGATATATGTCCATTTTCAGCAAAGGCCCAGGGAGAAAAGCTCCAACAAACACAAATAATATTTTTTTTACATGACAGATTTTAAAAATTGAGGTACATCTTTTAATAATTCTTTACATTACTTTACATTTCTTTACATTGCTGGTTTAAGATTCTTTATACATGTAATTATTTAGGGAATAATACAGGAACATGTAAGAAATGACATAAGGTTAATATATGATGATGATTTAGGGAATAATACATGAAGATGTTAGGAATGACATGAGGTTAATATATGAAAACACACTCTATTTAAAGGTTAACAGAGAGGCACATACTTGGTTAGTCAGTGTTAGGTTAACAGAGAGGCACATACTTGGTTAGTCAGTGTTAGCACAAGGGCATAACCAATGTGTTTTGAGGTATAGTTTCAGTTTGTTTTTAAAAAAGTGATATTGAGGAAAGCGGGATAGAAAAGCAGGAAAGAAAGATATTGAGGAACCTTCCCTGTTCCCTCTCCCAAGACAGACAAGAGTGGCTTTCCCTTCCACACTGAGGGGATTCCAACAACCACAGAGGACATAGCTAACCTCCAGTCCATACTGCCTGTAGGATCTCCACCAGGTGGATCCAGGGTAAAAGGTAAGTGGTCTTAGAGCAAATGTCCACATCAGAGTCACCAGCCTGCAGCTGAAGCAAATTGCTAGCCTTCTGTGGTGGCAAAGGCTGTTTCCTTAACTTTGTCTTTAAAATGCTGGAAGAAGGATGGACCATAAGACCGATAGTCTGCTTAATGGTCAGTCCAACATGGTGTCTTCTCCTAGGAAAGTAAAAGAGCAAATGCCAATAAAATTACAAGTCCACAAAAATGACTTTTTTGAAAAAAAAAGACAAACAGTAAAATGCACTTCAAAATACTGTGTCAGCCCCACAACAGAAAAATAAGCACAATTTCTCCACAGTAAATATGTTTTCAGTTAGGTTTACACTACTTTTAAACTGAAGGAAAGAAACAAGTGCTACATTTAAAAGAATGTTACAGTCTTGAGGTAGTTCGACAACAACACTCCTGGATTTAAAATAACTTTTCTGAAGAGAAAAGTAATAAAACATTAATAAAATGTATAAAAATGGAAGTTTTTCCAAACGGAAATTATCTGTCTAGAAATGAAAAGCAAAAGCCAGCCATCGACCTTCAGAAGCCTCATAGGAGTGTACTCTTCTGTGCCATTAAAGCTCTGAAAGCTTTGTGACAAAGATGTCTTTTGTTCAGCTCATCTGAGCTGCTTCACAGTTTGGGTGCATGGAAGGTGCGCTAAAGCTTTGGAAGCTGTCCGGTCATTACATCCTTGGCAGAATATAACCTATACAGCAAAGGCTACTGCAAGACTGATCAATATGAATATGAAGAACATCTGGGCAGGTCGAGGACAGAAAGGACTACACCAGATACAATGGCAGGACATTTCTGGCATAGAAGGACAAAGGCAAAGGTGATAAAGGTAATGAAGAGAATGAAGAGGTAGTATCTGTTGTACACAAATGTAATGCTGGTTTGGAAAATTCGAGACCAGAGGAGTTCACACTGGAGGATTCCATTACATACGATGTAAGGAGGAATGAAAGTAAGAAGTGTTTACAACCTGAGATTTCTAAGTTTATTTATTTAAATGCTTTTATCTGTGATATAACAATACTTCATCAGAAATAAATAAAGGGAATTCACCCAACTTTTAAAAAGTGTATCTTCCCATCACATGCTCCAACCCACCAATCACTATAATCTCTCATTTAATACATTAGAAAGACCTTAAGGAGACATTATTTACACTGATGTGCATTAAAATTAATTGAAAATATTAATTAAAAACTAAACTGTGTTCTTAAACTAAAATCTTTAATTTTTTTATAAATTAATGCTTAAGAAAAGGAATGTTATTTAGCGGAAGTGCTTAAATAAATAAGCAAACATGTTCTGATGACCTTGTGAGCTCGTTTTCTTGCTTTTTAGCATGTGGTTGTTATTTGACTATTTGGTTTACAATCTGAGACCTCATTGCACACCATGTTAGATGGGGAATGGGAAGATAATGAGAGAGTGGAGGTCCTTACCCTTAGGGATTCTATTCACATAATATTAGATGGAGAACGGGGAAAGGAAGAGTTTTTCCTTGTACATTCTATTGCACATCATCTTAGATTGGGAGCAGAGAGAAATCTGCCATAGCAGATTCCATTATACATCAAATTAACTGGGGAACTGGAGGGAGGATGAATTTAAAGTAGGAAATTCCATTACATATCTTTCAGGAGACTGTCTCAGGTGACATACTGGAATGAAAATATAGTGCTTCAAAGCAGTCAGAAATTGAGGTAGCCCTCATATGTTTGCTCATGTGAGAGAAAATGATATACCTTCTACTGTTACTGAGAATGCATAGTATAGCACAAGAAAATTGTTGGAGCCTTGCTTCATGTACTGGCAATGCCAAGTGCTGGTAGAGGAAGGAGGGAAAGACAGAATTTCAGAATTCATTGAATATTTGATGGATGACAACATGGGACAATTATAAACTGTACACATTGCCCATTGGTATCGAACTCTGGCTGGGAAAAAATATTTTTCATGAAAGGACAGGAAAAGATGATTTAAAGGAAGAGTCCCTTTAAACTGAAGTTGCAAGATGGACATCATTCTTACATTCAAGGAGAGAACGTAAGGGACAGGAAAGGGAAATAAGAGAGCAGTACACAATGAAGGGAACATAGAAAGACTTGGTGAATCACAGTGAGCTGCCTGTCAGGAGCTAGAATCCGCCACATAACGCAAGCACTCAGTTCACTCCAAAGCAAATACAAATATGACTCAGTCATTGTACATGCTGGCATGAATGACCTGAGACGTACCTCCCTCGACTACATGAAAAGAGACCTAGAGGAGCTCTCTGATCATGTAGCCCAGGCCAGTATGACCCTGACCTTGAGCAGCATCTTACCCTCACCTAGAATGATGCCACATTATAAAGACAAAATGATCGATTTTAACAATTGGCTAAAATTTTGCTGTCATTCAAAGGGGATCCAGTGTCTGTCAGCCTGGGATGACATGCTCGACAAGCCGCGTTGCTTCGCTAGGGATGGCTTGCACCTGTCACCCCTGGGCTTTTGGACATTGGCAAAGGCAATTGCCACCCCCATAGTGCCTTTTTTAGGCAAGGCTCAAAAGTCAAACCCACCTCCATAGACAGCACAAGGAACAAGAAACTAGGGGTAATGCTGCTAAATGTCAGAAGTCTCAACCTCAAGATGCATGCACTCGAAGCTCTCCTCAATATGGAGAACATTGATATCTGTGCGGTGACAGAAACCTGGTTCAAGGCTCCAGAGAGCACCCCAGCACTACCAGGTTATACCTCATATCATTATTTTCGGACACCAAAACCAGGACCGAACCACAAAAGGAGGGGGAGTTTCCATATTTATCAAGGATATCCACACCTCCAGGTTAGTGGCATTGCACGAAGTATCAGAGACCATCCATGTGCAACTGAGAGTGGGCAAGACTGCTTTTCAGTTTATAGCATCCTACGGACCACCCTCTCAAAGTCAGGAATCCCACTCGGCTTTCCTGAAAACATTGGAGAACATGAAGACCTCTCCAAACACCATTATATTGGGCGACTTCAACTACCCAAACATAGACTGGGAGCATTACTCAAGCCCCAGCACCTTAGACAAAAGGTTCCTGGAATTTATAAACTCAAATGCTATGGAACAACTAGTCACCACTCCCACAAGAGGGGAAAACATACTAGACCTGATCATTACCAACATAGGGACTCTATGCTCCATACCAGAAGTATATCCCTCATTGGTAAGATCAGACCATAAATTAATTTCACTGGATATCCACATCCCGACCCCACCCCAGCCCAGAAAACCACAGTGAAAACCTTCTCAAAAGTGAACTTCACACTTCTCAAAACCGAAGTGGAATCCTTCAAGGCCCCAGGGCCAGTGGAAACTATGGCCCAAATCAGAATCCTATATAAATGCATTCTACGGACATCTCCAGGAATGCATGGATTATGCTATCCCTAACAAAATCAAGACCCAATCATCCAAAGGCAGGCATCCAGTCTGGTGGACCCCAGCCATAAATAAACTGTACAACAGAAGGAGGAAGCTACTACATGATAGAGCAAAATCCCAAAAAGGGAAGGCATCTCTTATCACTACTAGCAAAAAATTACGATCCCTCATAAAGTCCTCCATTGCCAGCTTCGAGAAAAAAATTGCACAGGACACTAAAGACAATCATAAGGCTTTTTTCAGTTATATTAGGAACCTGGGATGCAACTCCCAGACTTGTTCTGAGTTGATTCTAAATGACAAAAAATACACTGAACCCACAGACATCGCCAATATCCTGGCAGACAGGTTCAGTACAAACTTCTCCACCCCCTCCCCCCCAAAAGAGCAAGTATCTATCCTGGCAGAGTGCAGCCTCCCAAACATCTCTGATGCTCAGGTGAAGGCAGCCCTCTCCAAAGCAAAAAAACACTGCTTCCATGGGACCAGATGGTGTCCCGGGTTGCATCCTACATGAACTCCAAGAAGAACTAATCCCTCAAGTAAAACTGCTGTACAATCTCAGCCTCACTACAGGATATGTGCCCAAAGAATGGCGTACAGCAACAGTGGTCCCACTCCACAAAGGTGGTGCCTCTGCGGACCCTGGAAACTATTGCCCCATAAGCCTGACTAGCCTAGTCTGCAAGGCTATGGAGAGGAACATCATGGAACTCATAAACAAAGACATTGGGGACCTACAGACACTAGATCCTACCCAATTTGGATTCATCAAGGGCAGATCCTGCCTTTTGAACCTGGTCGACTTCTTCGAAACAGTCACCAAGGCCATAGATGAAGGGAAGGTAGTCCACACAGCCTATCTGGACCTCGCAAAGGCATTTGACACAATACCCCACTTGGGCATCATAGATAAGCTATCCAGCCTAAATATAAACCCCTATGTCACAAGATGGGTCGCAAACTGGCTCAAAGACAGAACCCACAGAGTCAGAGTTGCTGGAGCCATGTCAGACTCGAAACTAGTCACAAGTGGCATCCCACAAGGTTCTGTCCTGGGACCTCTCTTGTTCGGTATTTACTTTTCTGAGGTACAGGCCAACGTGGGAGGACTATGGCTCACCAAGTTTGCAGATGACTGCAAACTGGGTGCCATAATCAAATCTCCAGCTGACACAAACATCCTCCTTCAAAAAGGTCTCGCAGAGATGGATAACTGGTGCCAGAGCCATGGTCTAAAGCTAAATGCCAAAAAGTGTATAGTCATATCCTTTGGCAAAAACAATGTGCCCACAAATTACCACATAGGTGGTAACCCATTAAGTGCAGAGAAAGTAATTAGGGATCTGGGGCCCAAGTTGATAGCAATCTCTCCTTTGACAACCACATTGCCAAAGTGGAAGAAAGACCTTCTACATAGCCCACCTCATCATGAAAGGATTCACATCTAGATCAAGGGAGGTAATCATGCCCCTTTATTCATCCCTCATCAGGCCCATCATAGAATACAATGCCCCCTTTGGGATGTACCTTACCCGACATCTGCAGCAATTAGAAAGACCCCAAAAGTACCTCACCAAGAGGATCAAGGTACTCAAATGGATGCCATATGCTGCTCGGTTAAAAAAACTCCAGCTCTACCTAGTTGCATAACGCCTACTTAGAGGCGATCTATGCCTGATATATAAAGCTATGTCCAACCCAGAATTAATGGACATGCTCCACCTCAGTAAATCTAAATCCCTTAGAGCCACGCGCTCGAGGGACTTGAACCTCAGCACAGAAATAAATAGAACATGCTGGAGGGACAGATTCATAACCCAGAGGCTCCCTTTGCTCTGGAATAGAATTTCAATTCATGTTAGGCGGAGCACCTCACTGACTCTCTTCAAGAAGAATCTTGATGAGTGGATGGGGGATCATAGGTTTGTCCCGGGGATTACTTCCATGTCACTACTAGACAGAGGCTCAGTAAACTAAACTTTAAAAAGGGCACAGTATACTCAAATCAAGGGATGGTGTAAGCCAAACACAATCGGGCTAGGCTTATAAATGCCCCAGGGCAGATAGCTTAGTATGAACCTATGAACCTATGATCCTATGGTGAGCGTGGAGCAATGATTCAATAATTGCCCTTTCCTTTTACACCTAGCTGCTTCTTGAATATATAGCTACTTGCTGTGTGCACGTCTTATATCTCATGAAAGTGAAAGACACAATAGCCACTGTAATGTCTATTAGCTGGTTGTTTTCGTTAACATGCAATGCCCTACATTCCTCAAAACTACTTCTGCTTTACTGTGAAAAAAGTGAAATACATAATGGACACTGTAATTTATTTCACACTTGTTGATGTCGGCCATATATAAATGCACTGCTATCCACTTCAAAAAAGATAGTTCTGATGTCTCATTTTAATTGAAGTAAGAGATATTATGGTCACAATAATTTATTGAAATTTGTTGTTGTCTGACACATTGAAATACACATATATTGCCCTCTGCTCTAACAATTTTCTTCTGATGTCTCATTATGAACAAAGTGAAATATATAATGGCTGCACTAACGTATTTTATTGTGTAGCATTTATACACATACACTGCTTTATGACATGCTCCTGTTGTCTTATTGTGAAGAAAGTGAAAGACATAACAGCCATAATAATGTTTTTCACCTACACTGTCATCCTTTCCAGTAAGTTGCTTCTGATGTCTCATTGTGAACAAAATAAAAATGAACATCCAAAATATACTTAAATACAATGAAAAGATGATTGACTTCAAAAATTGGCTTAGTCATTTGTATCATTCTGGTAGGAGTTGATCCAGTATATATCAGCATGGAATGTGATGACTGGCAGTCCAAATACTCCACCAAGGAAGGCCTATACTTCTTTTTTCATGACGTTAGCATTCAGGATAAGGCCATTACTACTCCAATAATTTTGGAGGCATAGTCCAGCTAATGGACATGCTAACATACCACCTGTTGTTCTAGCCATTTCCAAACCAAAATTGTAATATATGTCAAGGTTGCTTTTGTGAATGCCAAAAGTCTTAATATCAAATCATCTGATCTTGAGGCTCCGTCTGATCTTGAGGCACTTCAGACACTTGAGTGCATATATATTTGTGCAGTTACTGATAATTGTTTTCAAGATAGCATTCCCTCCTTTGCCTGGATTTGGTGACTATCATGCATCCAGGCCTAGGGGAAACTGCAGTGGCATTTCCAAATTTGTCAATGGCCATATCACCTCTGAACAGATTCCCACAGACCAACAAATTGAACTCATTCAACTTACCATGAACAAGGCAAACCGCCAACTAATAGTCTGCTAGAGGACAAACTCTATGTACAGTGATGTATGCATAATATTCCTATGTGTACTTGAGGAACTATATATTACCAAGAATACCCTTAAATTGCCCTTCAAAAAGTGAGGCACATATACTTATAAAATTGCATATCTCTAGAGATGCTTAGACTTATTAAACAAAACTTATTTGGAACAAAGGGTTAACAAACCATCTAGAAGGCATAATATTCTTGACCTGGTTTTAATGATTATAGACAGTATATATATATTACCACACTATTTTCTTCATTCCTTATTATGTCTGATCATAAACTTGTAACATTCTCTTTCAAAATTGCTAAAACTCCTGTCATCAATAATTCTCAATTCAAGGATTTGAAAGGGACAAACCTCCCCAAACCATTTAAAGAACTACCAAAATTCACTTGCAACATCACCAGACCTAACTCCAATACAGCTGCTATTTATGTAAAAGAATTTTGTTCCCAAGTATTTAAGTGCCTAGGTCTGGCCATCCCTTCTTAAGTCAAATATAATGGGAACTTTATGAACAACCTTGAATGCTGCCTCAACAGCTTAACTAGACTATACAACATCAGAAAAAGAAACTTCTTAAATCATACAGGAGATCTAAAAAAATCTTCATATTAATGACTGCATTGAGAAATCAGTAAGGAACTAAAAGCTACTATCAGGAATAGTAATGCGAATTGTAAACTTACATTAGCTTCTGAAGCCAGTGTTAATTATGCATCCTTTTTAACTGCATTAGAAAACTAAGAAACAAACTCTCAGCAGTGTTCCGAACATATTCAAAATTACATTACCCATTAAATATAGCAAATATACTAGTCAATAAATTTAGTACAGACTTTACCATTGAACAATTATCTTAATTCCACAAATTTCCAAATCCCAGATCTGCTAGCATCACAAAAGAGTATTTACTGAAGGTATTCTCTAAAATGAAATATACTACTTCCAAGGAGCTTGATAACTTGCTTGGATGCCTAGTAAACAGTATCAAACATATCTTTATGTTATCCCACCTTAAATTGTTTAACTTGAGTTTATCTACAAGATTTGTCCCCAGTGTATGAAAAATTACAAGGGTTATACCCCTATACAAGGGTTTACCTTCCACTGACCCAGGAAACTATAGCTCCATTAAGTTGACTAGTCTGATTTGAAAACTCATGGACCACAAATCTCTCCTCATAAACTATGAGTTAAAATCTTATCAGGCTAGATAAACAATAGTTTCATTTTGACAATGGAAGATCCTGCCTATTAAATTTAGTCAACTTCCGCGGGAAGGACACACAGGCAGTTGACCAGATGACAGCATGACAGGTTACTTACACAGCTTATTTGGATCTAGCAACATAATTTGACACTATACCCCATGCTGGTATCATAAACAGCTAAGTGCCCTAAAAGTAGATCCTTATTTAGTGAGGTGGATAACCAGATGGCTGAAAGATGGAACTGACATAGTTAAAGTGGCAAGGGCCTCCCAGAAAGCATAAAGGGAACTAATGGCATGACTAGTGCTCAGTATAGATCTCTCTCTCTCTCTTTTTTTTTTGCATGTACTTTTCCAATCTCCAAACATGAAATCAGGATCTTTGGTTAACTAAGTTTGTAGTTGGCTGTGAGATATATATTACTATCAAATCTCCCTCTAATACTTATTTATTACAGCAATAACTAACTCTTATAAAGAAGTGGTGTGCAGAAAAGGACCAACATTAAATGTAAAATGAAAAGTGTAGTATTGTTACAATTCTTAAGCAATGCTGTCCCTCAACATACAGTACAACCAATACTCTACCTCAAAATGATAACTTAGTCAGACCCTTGGAACCTAGGCTAATAATACCCTCTCCTTTAACAACCACACAGCAGCATTAGATAGAATATCTTATTTAGCACAACTAAAATTGAAAGGCATATCATAAGTTCATAAGTTCATAGATTCACAAGTAGTTACTAGGCTTGCAATTTATGGGACCATTGAGGAACCTAGCCCAAATTCTCAGTTGTCTCCTAGTACTGCCTGGTTAAATGACTTGTTCAAGGTTAAACAGTGGGCAAATGAGGGCTGGTTGAAGCATCATGGTCAAAAGATGGTTTCATCCCTCTTCATGTAGCCCTAATTAGAACAGTTATTGAGTTCATTGCTCTCTTTGTGAGGTACTTTTCTAGACATATTAATCCTTGCATTTCATACCATTAGGGATGCCATTCTCCTAGATCGCAAGTATTTTCACAAGTCAGATAGATTCACAATAGAAGAACTAGAAACTTAAATCTCTGCCATCACATAAATAAACCATGCTGGAGGACAATTTTATTACCCAAAACTCACTTTCCTTCTGGAACAAACCTAGCTTGCTAGTTAAATAATGTGAAACCTTAGCATCCGTTAGGTTAAACCTAGTTGACTGGCTGTGTACCCATTAATTTACTCCAAGACTCACCTGAGTTGCCCTTTTGAGAAGAGGGATACTGTTAGAGGGTTTGTATTTGCAAGGGGTAAATATTCTTTGGACATAATTGGCATGTATTTCCTATGATGCTATAATCTTGTGACATAATGACAGCATTAATGTATTCAACCTGTTGCTCTTATACTCATAAACTACTCTCAGACACACTCCTTATGTTTTATTGTGAAATAAAGACATAACTGCATTCATAATATATTTCATCTTGTTGTTTGGCACATACACACTGCCCTCTAACAAGCTGCTGCTGACATCTCACTGGGAATAAAATGAAAGACATAATGATGGCAGTAATGTATTTCAATTTGCTAACACATCCACCCAACCAATTTTTGACATTTTGTTGGGAATAAAGTGAAAGAGATAATGACCACAATAATATATTTCAGTGTGATGATCTCATATCATACACTGTCCTCAGACAAGCTTCTGACATTTTATTGTGAAGAAAGAGAGCAATGTAATGGTTATAGTGATGCATTTCAATGTATTGCTCTCTGCATACCTCTCAACTGTACACATTTTCGCAGACTGTCCAGATTTTTTGCCTCAATTTTTTGGTCTCTTCCTCATAAAATTTGTGTTTTTTTGGGAAATCACTGTGAAGATTTATGTTACTAAATAATAATAAATAATGAAAGTCATTGAGATTCAGACTTCATATCTTTCAGAAAATATATAACAATATATAACCTCTTATTTTATCAACTTTCTAAGTTTGCAAGGGCAGTATTTAAAAAGTGTCCCTATTTTTGTCCCTTTGTCCCCCCATTATTGTTGGCTTTGTCCAAATGTTTTGCTCTGAGAGGTTGAGAGTAATGGGTCTCTGACATGTACATATGCATTGCCCCCTGCTTCAACAGGTTTATTCTGATGTGTTCTTATGAAAAAATGTGAAAGACACAATGACCATAGTAATGTATTTCACTTTGTTGCTATAAGATGTGCATTCCCCTATGACAAGCCATCTCAGTAATCAGTAATTATTCAAGTTTTCAACATAGATCATGTAACTGATCTGTGTTTTCACACCTAAAATGCTTCTTGATTACTACCCAAAATCCAGTGACCTTCTGGGCATACTTCTGAGCTTTTGTTTGATATAAAACTGAAAGAAATAATGAGCCTGTAACCTGTCTTGGCTATAGCGATAATAAGTAAGTATATGAACAATGGTACATTTCTCTCTCCTGAGAGATTTAAACACTTTCATGCTGTAAAGTTAATGGCAACACTGCTGCTTGCCCACAACACATCATTGTATCTGTGTGTCTGTCACATTCTGTCTGATATCAACCTAGTAACTACCTTAGGCAGAAGAATCATTTAACAGCAGTGACTATTTTTTAAATGTCTGCTTTATTAGGCAGCTCAACCATCTACCATAGGAGCATTTATTTTATATATATAGTTTGTGGGAGGAAAACATATCCTTTCTCTTATCGCCTTATTTTTAATGGGAGGTAAGTGGCTTAGACTGGGTTATTAAAAAAAACAAAGTTGCAAGTTTATTTTGACATCTCTTCTCAGGACTGCAGGCATGCTGAGTAGGAGCTGCAGACTGCATGAGAGCCAGGATTTGCTTTGCATGCAAAAACTTAAATATTTAACAGAGTGGGGCTGTGGCCCACTAGTTCAAGCTGCCCTCGCCTTTCATATGTATTTAGAAACTGCCATAAAGACAGACAAAAGTATGGAAGTATAAGCTCCTGTTCACTAAATTTCTTGCAAATGTTAAATATCACATTTGTGCAACTTGCTGAGTAGCATTTCATGAACACCAGCCTTCTGAAATGGTAACTAGCAAAAATCAAGAAAATTACATTTTCTCTAGGAACATATCCATCAACATGCAGGGTGACATCCACGTACCTCTTTTTTATATAACTAACTCTGAAGTTAATGCACCTTGAAAAAGTAAATGACAACATAATTTATTAATCAGTCCAATGTTAAGAAACTGCCATTAAATGCATGCATCAACAGAGTACGCAAATCTTTAGTTTCTTCTTAAAGTCTAGAATTGTTTGACTTGTTACAAGGATTGCTGTACTTTGTTATAATTGCTGTGCTACATTTTTTTTTGTGGAGATCCTTTCATGAAGTGTGTGACATGGCTGTTGACCACTATGGCTTCAATAAACATCTATTTATATTTGGGAAACTGGAATATACTTTCTGTATGATATTGCAGACGTTCTGTAACGCAAAATGAAAAGCTGCAATGTAAATTAATAATTTTTTCATTGCATATGAATAAAGACATGAATTTTATATGTAAGAACTTACATCATGTTTTGTTTATGTATGTAGCCTATATATATTCTTACTATATATTACTATTGCTATTTGCCATGTAAAGCTTGTACAGTATATTCTCATTTGTCGTGTAGAGTTTTCTTCCCAGGCTGCTGCCTGAAAGGGTTACTCATGTCCAGTCATATATTAGTGGTTAAACAATGCAACATAAAATAAATATTTGTGAAATGGGAAATAAAACATGAAATTTCAATAAAATTACAAGAAAGCTAAATCAGAGTTTCTGCAATTGAGCTCCAAACTGATTAGTGTAAGATGCACCATCAAAAAGGAATGATTTTGTGGTCTTCATACTGATGAATGCATATCATACAGCTGAAATTAGTAGATGTTCATCAAAGGATTCTGATGTAGGAAAAAAATAATACGTAACTATACCTAGCTCCCTGAGTCATATTAGTGTACCTTAAAAAGGTTGAGGGAAGATGTCATCGGTGATACCAATTCAGCACACCTCTTCCTGGAAAAAAAAATCTGTGTAGCACTGTCATATTTCTGTTGAATTTTTATTAATAGTATTTAGTTCATGAAAAATAGTTAACACTGAGTTAATTATTATGCATGATGCAAAATAATGGTGACAATTATTTATGAGTGCAATTTACTGAAAGGGCATTTTTCAACTTCAAAATTCCAAGCAGACTATTATCAGGCTTCTGTTGTAGGATGAAATAAAATGTCAGCTCTTGTAGAATGCAATACTGTTGGCACTGACATTGTGAAAAATGAGCAGCCAGCAGTATGATTGTGTTTCCGAGTATTAGTGAGCAGTAGTGTGGTGGTGGGATTTGGACTAAAGGAAGATGTCCATTAAGACACTTCCTCTTTGATGAATACTTATGTGTTGAAGACTCACATAATTACATTTGTAGTCTGTCCTTCAATTTATCTTTTTCATGGCTTTCTAAATCAGCAGTATCACCAAACTGTATTTTCCATTATTTCTACTTATGAGGGAGGCTGACACTTGTCTTAACCACCACCTCTCCAGTCTATTCTGAAAGGCTGAGAGCTGGAAAGTACTATTACCCCTTATAAATGCCACCGATGGAAGTACACATAATGCTTGATGCTCACAGTAGTGAAAATGGCTGCTGAATTAAAAGGTCATAAAACTGGAATAGCCTTAACAGTTATGTTGACATATGGTAGACATTCTAAATAAGAACATGAACAATGCTCACTGTAATTCTCAAGCATTACTTAATGTGTGTGTGTACAGCAAATAATCATCCCAAAACATATTCTGCTGAGTGAATAAGTTTGCAAACAGACACAGCTACATTCCACATATTGAGACAGTCAAAGAAACAAAGTCAACCCATGTTGCATACAGTAGGCTATCAAATGCAGAGTAATACATATAATTAAAAATTATCCAATGGTCTAGTTGGGTGTAGGCAGGTTACATAGCCTACAGCACATGTTGGGATATAGGACAGATGGGGGTAACAAAGCTCAGCAAAAATGTTTTGTAGATAATATTTTTGTGGCAAGGGTAATCCATGTTTTGTATAGGAAGAATTGATTGATAAAGTAATCACAAACAGGAAATAAGCAGCAAATGCCAAGAAAGAAAAGCACAAATAAAATGTGCAGGACACCGCTTCCCCCTTTTCCCCTTCCTTCTGAAAAAAAATAAAATAAAATAACGGACAAGATACTGAAGGAATGAAACAAAAAATGATGATGTTCTGGGAATGCATGGACAATGTTACTGAAGAATGGGCCAAACAACAAAGATGCAAATCAACACAGGAGGAAGGCATTAAGGCAGTGACCATGCAAATCAACAATAAATCCCCAATCATTTGTTCTGGAAATTATATTCACAGGTGTGTTCAGGGTGCATCCACAAACAACCACAGCCATGTCCAAACACATTTTAAAGTACATCCACAAACAGCACCATCCATGCCCAAACACATTTCAGAGTGCATCCACAAACAGCACCGACTATGTCCAAACACATTTCAAAGTACATCCACAAACAGCACCAAACATGCCCAAACACATTTCAAAGTACATCCACAAACAGCAACAAACATGCCCAAACACAACTCAGAGTATATCCACAAACAACACCATCCATGCCCAAATGCATTTCAGAATGCATCCACAAACAGCAGCAACCATGCTCAAACACGTTTCAGAGTGCATCCAAAAACAGCACCAGCCATGCCCAAACACATTTCAGAGTGCATCCACAAACAGCAGCAACCATGTTCAAACACATTTCAGGGTACATCCACAAACAACAGCAACAATGCCCAAACACATTTCAGAGTACAGCCACAAACAGTGCCAGCCATGCCCAAACACAATGTCCACTTAACAGATACAACAACATGGTCCATAAAACCAAGATGCGCCAATATACAGCACAGTAGGTCACATCAGATAAATGTACATGTATAAAGTAATGACACTTTTGAACAGTTGCACAGGGCCCACACACATGCCTGCTGTAATGCTACTGTAGTGTGTAATTGTTCTTCCTAAAATGCTTATGTTTAGCTGCTTGCAGAATAACTCATCATACCTTAATGCTCATTTGTGTATTTAAGTTTGTGCAAACTTAGATACACTTGCTTTGCTATATGTAGACCTTCCTTATATTAGTATGATATTGGAGTTAGTATATGTAGATATTGGGGGCGGTATGGCAGGACCAAATGCTGGGTTATGCAGGGGGCTTTTATTTACTGTTTAATGATGCCATCCTGAATTGTAAGCCAGAAATGTTGGCTTGTTTGTTAGTGGGTGATGACAAGTTACTGAGATAAGCACATGCTCCTTGAGCTCTCATGATAGTTCCTGTGTAACAGTCCATATGGTGGACATGCCAGAGGCTGCTAAGGATTAATGCTTCCATTGGGCAAATATAATACAGTCAATCAGTGCATGACAGGACTACCTGGCAGATGTGCACACAAACATATGGCATGCAATGGAAGGGGTAGACAACTTAGCATTACTCAAAGATAGATATGCACAGATTATATTGTTACCCAACAAAATAAATCATGGCTACCAAGTATAAAATCAGTGCATAGACAATGGCACTGTAATGTATATGTTATACATTAGGAGCACTGGCTTTGTTCTGGCAGAGTGGAGAACAGCAACAGTAATCCCCTTCCACAAAGGTGGTCCATCAACTGATGCTGGGGAACTATCAGCCTGTAAGCCTAACCAGCCTTATGTGCAGTGTCATGGAAAGCATTATCATGGATCTTATCCACAAGGACATAGGCGACCTTCAAATGCTTGACCTGAGCCAGTCTGGTTTTGTCAAGGGCAGATCTTGCTTATTGGACCTGGTTGACTTGTGTGAGAATGTCAATAAAGCCCTGGATGAGGGATAAGCAGTACATACCACCTATCTCAACTTAGCCAAGGACTTTGACACAATCCCCAACTCAGGTATCATTGAAAAACTCTCCGCTGTGGACTAACTCATAAATAACTAGATGGGTAGCCAAATGGCTCACTGACAGAATGCACACTGTCAAAGTGGGGGAGTCCACCTTCACCAGTAGGCCAGTTACCAATGGGGTACCACAAGGATCCATGCTGTACCCTCTACTGTTTGGAATCTATTTCTCTGAAGTCCAGGTGAAGGTTGAAGGCCTATGGTGTACCAAGTTTGCAGATGACTGTAAAATGGAAGCAACCATAGACTCCCCAACAATGTTAACATACTACCAGAGAGGCTGACACAGACAAATGACTGGCACCAAGGTCATGGACTAAAACATAACACAAAAAATACCTCATTATCCCCTCTGTCAAAGAAGTAGTACCTGCTTTGTATGATATAGATAGCACCCCTCTAGCCTCAAACTCAGTGGTGTGAGACTTGGGAACACAGGTTGATATCAATCTAAACTTCAATCACCGTATATCCATAGTGGCAAGAAATATCTTCAAGACTGTATGTCTCATAAATAAGGGCATTGCATCTAAAACTAGGGAGGTTGTAACTCCACTGTTAAAAACACCAGAAAGTAGGAAATTATATGACTGTACCATAAATCCACACAGGTTTAATAACCTAGATTAAGCCCTTTCATCAAAAACAGTAGTGACTTCTTCAGAATCTAATCTAGGATACACTAAAAAAACTTTTAAAGATCCTTCCTTCAAACCATATGACAACACACCCAATAACACAAGACTTGCAATTAACAGATTAATTACAAAACTCAACACCTTTTGTCAAACAGTTGAAATGTTCTTTTACTTTTACAACACCTTGGTAATTAACAATATACTAAAACATTAGAGAAAAACAGTGGCGAAGATGTTAATAATATTGATAAACATCATACTTTGTATGACATTAAGTCTTAAAGAGCTAGCAATAGAAATATACTCATTAAGGCCTGGGAAAACATTAGACTTCAGCTTTAGTTGCCACAAAGTTTCCTTCATCTCAATCAAGTCATCCCAAGGTCCACCCTTCACATTCTTAATAGTAGTGTCAATCCTAAGTGAATTTATGCTCTGGATTTTTTTTTCTATATCCTGATATAAGGATTTTTTTTTCTATTCTTTTTCTTAATATCAGTTATGTGTTCATATATTCACTATTTAAACTTACACTGTGTATTTTCTACATAAAACTTTCAGATTCCTGACACTTCGATAAATATACTGAACCCATGGAATTACAGGTACAATGAAAAGAAGTGTAAATATTTACTCCATTGACTTTAACCTTTACTTTCATTAATATTTGATTGCATTGTCTGCCAAAAACCCATCCAAAAGGTCCATTCCTTTTATGGTTAAAGGCTGGAACCCTTCTCCACCCTCTAACTTATTTTTTAATGGTCTCCCTTTTCTATATACTGTAACTGGTCGTTTCCCCTCTGGTTTGACACAGTCCTTCAAAACAAGTGAAAATCTCCCAATTTTTTCTAAATATCTCAGTAATAATCCCATGGTCACGAGTATAGCTAGTGACAGAAGAACAACCATATTCTGATTTGCTGCTCCCACTATTACTTGAGTTCAAGTGCACCTGCAGTGCTTGTAGTAAAGGAGTCAGTGCACCATTCTTTCTCTTTTCCATCACTACGTTTTGCATCTCTACTATTAAGGAAGTTAGATAGCCTCTAGATGTAAACATATCTACTAATTTACCACTGTTTTCTTCCAAAAGCTTATCATCAGACACTATTCTGACCAGTCTGATGTATTGCCCTTTGACTATACCCTTTTTCTGCTTATCCGGATGATTACTATTATAATGTAAAAAATATTACAGTGGGTAGGTTTTCTATAAATGTTACTAACTATACTTTGATTATAGCAGTCCTTGCACAACTGAACATCAAGATAGTTAGTGGTCTTATTACTATAGGTATACATAAATTTAAAAAGTTATGTAGTAGAATTCAAATACTACACAAATTCCTCAGCTTCAACTTTCTTACGGTCCCATGCTATAAATATATTGTCTAAAAAGTGTAAATATAGCTTCCAAGGGACCGGAAAAAATTTATCAAAAAGGAAGTTCTTTTCCTATTGTAACAAGACCACATTGGCAAATAATGGGGCGCATGAAGCCCCCATTGCTACACCCCACTTCTGTTGATAATACTATCCTTCAATATACACAAAATTGTATTCCAAAACTAGTTCTATCAAAGTGTTTAGGATGTTAATCTCATTATTACTAACCATCCTTGACTCAAATATATAATGAAGAAACCGCTGTAAGCCCTGGTTATGTATTGGTTGTATGGTATCACATTAAAAGGATTTACCACATTTATAGTCAAAAAGCTTAACCTTTCAGAATATTTCACATCTCTCAATTTCAAGAGAAAATCCCAAGAATAGGTGTTTACGAAGTTTTAGTAAATTTTTCACGTTTAAATCAATATACTTAGTCAGAGGTTGGGATTTAGAAGTACCAGCATTAACAATGTATCTCATTGGTGGATCAATGGTAGACTTGTGGATTTTGGGAATTCCAAATATTGAAGGAGTTTGAGGAAACTTCATCTGCAAAAATAAAAACACATCCTGATCCACCTGCCCCTGTTCCAAGATATCCTTGAGATAAAAATACATTTTTGTAAGCTATGTTAATAAAATTAAGGGAGGCTTCCTCATAGAAATCATCATTGCTAAGATATTCAAGCATTTTGTTATAATAATTTGTTTTACTCATAACAATGATACCACCTCCCTTATCAGGTTTCATAACCCGTATACCCTTGCCTTTAACCAATTATCTCAATAATCTATCTTCAGAAGCACTTAAATTATACACAGTCCTAGACCATTGTTGTTGCAAACATTTCCTTAAATCAAAATCACAAAGCCTTTCAAACAGCAAAAGCAGAAAGGCTAAAGCTGGATTAAAAGTATTGCTTTTCTTAATAATTCAAATTGATGGTCCACACTGGCTTCTTTGAACAACATTTTGACGTTTAACTTCCTTAAATAAAATTTTAGCTCAAGCAAAACGGTTTCAACCCTCGTCCCCACATCGGGTACAAATGTTCAGTCCTATACTCAGCAGGTTGGCATGTAAAGAGTTATAACTGTTTACAGAAAAGTTACACAAGTTAAAGTTATCTGCTGTGTTGTAAATAACAACTGGACCACAGTCTCTGTCATCCACTTCAAAGTGAAGTGTACTCTCTGAACCAGTTAAGTGTGTCTCCTGTCCTTGCTCAAACAGTAGCTATTCCACCTCCCCCTTCGGCTCAATTCATTCTTCCACCAGCCACCATCCTGCTGAAAATGTCCTCAGTTTTTTGTATTCTCTGTGAGTGTCTCAGTGGCATGTTCTCTGAAGGGAGTTCATCAACTTCCCTATCAACTTCACTCTTAACTGCCATCACCAGGCCTTCTTCCTCATTTTTGTGGTTCCGCCTTCCCTGTATACTGATTGGCCAAGGATAGGCTCTCCCTTGCTGGTATTCCATTCTATCTCTAATCATCTTCTTTTCTTTCCATTTTATTATAAATTCCACTATTCGATCAATCTTGCGGTAGGTATTGTTGAATTGCTCATGAAGGGGACGGAAAAAAAGATCACTCTGAATATTGCAGTCTAACAGTGAAGCGTCCTATATGAACTGAACAATAGTTTGTTGGTTGGGCTTCACAAACAATTCAAGGAGCTCAATTCCATGCTGATCAAATAACTCCAGTAAATCTCAGTGCAAATGGGGAATCAAGAACAAGTCCTGTTGGAAACTTCCAACACCAGAGACCCTTCGGGATTCTTTTGACCTTAATACATTCCAACAGATACACATTCTCAACTTGCAGATTACAACATTTTAACAATGTTTTCTGAAATTTAGCCATAGATTCCTGTAAAGTACCAACATTACTCAAGTTGTAGAAGTCATAGCATGCAGGTTAACAAGTGTTTGTAACCATACATTTAAGCTGTTATGTTCATGGAGACTACTCACTTCAGTGGAATCTCCACTATTACCATGGTGATCTCCTTCATGCACTGAAAAATCATTACCATTCTGCTCCCCCAAATATCTCAGGCATGAAGGTATACATTCAGACTGGGTGTTGGTGTTCTACCTTCAACTCATTTCATCAATTTGGTCAGAAAATAGTTGAACCAACTGGGTTACTAAACCAATGTCAGTAAGGACATCTTCAGAGGTATTCACAGTGTGACCCCCCCCCCTCTACCTCCATCATGCTCTGGGACAGACATCACAGAAAAAACAGGATAGGAATCATGATCCACACTAAGAAAAAACACCAGAATATACGAAATGACAGGAACGCACCGTAAAACCACACAGGTTTAATAACCTAGATTAAGTGCTTTCTTACAAAACAGTATTGACTTCTTCAGAATGTAATCCAGGATACACTAAAAACAACTTTTAAAGGTCCCTCCTTCAAACCATTTACATCAAACGCAATAACACAAGACCTGCAATTAACACATTAACTAGAAAACCCAACATATTTCATCAAACAATTCAAATGAGCTTTTTACTATTACAACAACTTGGTAAAAAAATAATACATTAAAACACTAAAGAAAAACAGTGGCAAAAATGTTAATAATATAATCATTTAAATCCTAGTTAAATAATTTTGTGTTTGGAGAAAGAGGGTATTAACAGTATGCTTACATATAAGTTATCTTCTGTGAAAGTCCAGTGCAGCAAGTCTTTGTCGCAGCACCTTCTTCATCCCGGAATGAAGCATCACCCATTATGATCCTGCCATCTGCTGCACACTTGGCATGGAAGCTGATTAAATGCACCACTTATGGTTTATATACCTATCACAATCCTTATGGGCATTTTTATTGTAATGTAAATGCTGCCAATAGCATCTAGTATATCGGGTGTTGCACAACAACATACATCTTTTCCAAGACTGTCTGACTCTTCCATGCTGTTTATGGGAAATTTATATAGTTTCTTACCTTGCAGTGTATAACAGACTGGAAACTGTTCAGGATGTGCGAGGATGCAGTTGGCAAAATACTTTGTTACCATTATGACTTTTGTATATCCCAGAGGTTAGTATGCCCAGCAATATGCATAGTTTGGTTTCCAGGTTCAGGGGGTTACCTAAGTGGCTGTGTGCACTCAGGTATGATACAGTCAACTTATACACAACCATGACCTGCCTCTTTCCAATGAGATTTAGTATAGCAGGAGCCATTGACAGCACCCAGTGGTGTGTTTCTTTGTTTCAGGTTGAAGGATTTCTACTTTCAGTACATTTTCTTTAATTTATTTATTTAACATTTGTTTACCAGGAAAATCTGACAGGGTCAGAGCCCATTTTCAGTGGAGACCTGGGGAGAAGCATTTCACATGCATGTCTTTGAAATCTGGAAGGAAACCGAAGCACCTGGAAGAAAGCTATGCGAATGCAGGGAGGACATGCAGACTCTGCACAGAAGGCACCCCAGCCAAGAACTGAACTGGAGAACCTCTTGCTGTGAGGTGACAACATTAACTGCTGTACCACTGCGCTGCCCATTTACCTGCAAACCACTGCTTGCCATAAAAGTTGACAGACTGCTTTCTTAATTACTTAATTGTCTGTGACATACTGTCTAGAAGTGGCATCTTTTTTGAATTTGTTCCATTGCTTTATATGTCCAAGTTGCTTCTTCATTTGCTTATTTAACTGGTGATTTCTACTTTTAGTTATTTATATGTATGCCCTGAGAACTGTGTGTGTGTGTGTGTGTGTGTGTGTGTGTGTGTGTGTGTGTGTGTGTGTGTGTGTGTGTGTGTGTGTGTGTAGGTCTTATAACATCAGACTCTGCTAGAACTGTATGACAGGCATTCTTGAATTTCATCTCTTCTTCAAAAACATACAGTTTTACATTCTAACGCTCTGAATACTTACCTTGTGCAGAAGTTTTTTTTTTTTTTTTTAGGATCCTGGTGTAGGTACTGGCAATGCTTTTCTGAAAAGTAAATAGCATGCAGTTCAAAAGACTGCATCAGGGATATTTGTTTGGTGGACTTCTATGAATCAGATATTTTCAAAATGAAAGTTAACAGTTTCTGAAGTCAGTAATATGTCTCATGCATTTGCAATCATTTTATATATGGTACTCGATCTACAGCAAAAATATGAAAGACTATGGATAATTTAAACCTTGAACTTGAGGCTAGGAAGTCACATAAATTTAACTAGGATTTAAATGATTATAAAAATAATATTGACTTTACTTGATGTAAACACAAAAAGAATATTATGTTGAGTCTATATTATAAACCTGAAAGTTTACTTCAGCGAACGGTCATATGAGCGAAAACACTGGTAAATGAAATGGTATTTGTGGGGTCATGGTACAGTGAGGAGTGGGATTTTTGCCGTTTTCTCACTGTAGTGCGATCTCAGAGTTGGAATATACAGTTAGGGGGGTCGCCCCCCACAATCAGCAGTTTGATTACCAGTGTTTTCGCTCATGTGAACGTTTGCTGTAGTAATCTTTTGGTCTTCTAATATAGACCCTATTATGTTTCCTAAGAAAACTTTAGCATCCGGCAAGGCTGATGCTACAATGAATAACAGAAATAAGCAGAAATGACATGGAGGCAAATATAAATCTATTTTGCATACTTCTGAGCCCTCCATCAGTATTTCCTCAAATGCAGGTGAGGAGTTGAGTCTGTTGATTATTCACTTAGATATAAATGATCAGATGTTAGATTGGGGTAATACAACTGGCCCTTAAAAATTCAGTGAGGGTACAAGACAAAAAAATTATTAGGTTCTTGCATATTTCTGCCAGTTAATGCAAACATATCTAATGTGGATATGATAAGATGTTTATATACTTGTCTGGCAGAATGTTAGATAACAATGAACGTACTATGTTAACAAAGAAATTATCAACTGTGCCACAAACCACAAGTTTATTAAAAAGGATTAAGTTCTTTCAATCCGGCATCATTCCCATAATGTCTTCAGAACTAAGATAAACATCACACCCATTTCATTAAATACAATCAGAACACAATGCATAATTAAAATTACAATTAAATTATAAATCAAAGTAAAAATATTCATTTAATGAGCTAGTCTTTATGTAGAGTAAATGCTAACAATTAAAGTATTAACATTTAAAATAAATAATAATACCATCCATCATATTAACAAATGAACTATACCATTATTTCACAACAAACTTTGTGAGCATATATAAATTGGGTTATATAATCCATGTTACTTTTGTATTGTAAAATGGTAGAAAGAAAATTTTAAAAAGGGAGAGTTTTTTGAATGTATCAATGTGTTAATAAGTGTTGTATTGTTATTATCATGCTGTCTCTTTAAAACTAATGCACTGTTTATGGAAATCTCCTTGTTCAGCCATGGAAGTCCGAAGTGAAAAAAATATGTCAATAGAATTCTCTAAATCCTAAGTATGCTCTCCATTAACACTTCTTAGAAAGCATGGAGCTTTCTCAAATCTATAAAATAAAAAATATTTTTAAATCCTCATATTTTTGCATGTGCCAATACAAAGTATCATTAGCATCTTCCTTTTTACTTACATTGCAATTTTCATAACTTCTTGCTTTTAATCATGCTCAGTATTTCCCACATAAAATCATGAATACATTAAACAACTTGCTATATACACTCTTTCCATGGCATTACAATCTATTCTATACCTTGCTGTGCAGAATGTTATATAATTGCTATAAAGGGGTGTTGATAGTATCCTTAGGAAGTTCTCACACAGTCTGTCTCTCTTGCTTTATTTAGGAAAAAAATGAAAAAATAAAACATGAACAAGCAAAGGAATCGGTCTAGTTCCAACCTCACCACCACGAGTGATGAGGAAAAATAAAAAATAGTGAAACTAGTGGTCTTAAAACTTCATTGATGACCTCAGCCACAATAATTTCCAAACATCATGAAACCTAGGTAGTATTCCAAAGCAACAAGTCTTTATTCATCACAGACAATCGATCCTCAATAATAAAAAAATCTAAAATATTTTAACAATATTAAACATATCAGCTATTATATACTTAGAAGTAAGTGCGGAAAATATATGTATTGTTTAATTTTAAACCAGCCTATTGATGTCAAACAATATAAACAAGGCTATAGGTTACAATCACTATCTGAGGTTTCTATGGTGCGAGCTAAAAAGATGGGAGTGTATGGGGTATTAACCACTATAGAAATAGTGACTTACAGTCTCTCAGCAGTCAACTGGCCATTATCATAGGCCATTTATAGATCAAATTTCATTCTGTAAACAACAGCTAGACAAATTTTTGTTATGATCAGAATAAATGGTTGTGATTTCTAATTACCTTAGAAAACAGCTTATGGTGCCTGACCCAGGTTTTCAATTCTTCTTCTTATTTTTTTTAACCTTATTTTTACCTATAAAATAAAATTCATTACAGGGTAAATCTATTCCTGAGGGGCACTGTTTCATGCAGTGGTTATCTGACAACATCTATTTCTTCATGGAGGTCTTTTCAAGAGCTTCATCGTCAACAGTTGAGACTCACGTTAAGGGCACTAAACATTTTTACAGTGTATGTATAATCTATACAATGAACAACACACGTTTTGTGTCCTCTGGATGCATATTCATTGTATAACTGCATTTTTTATGACAAAGGTATCAGGGCTGTAAAATACATCATGTAGTTATCTAAACTGTATAATCAGGGATTTGTTTCCTTTTTATTGACCATTTTGGATATGTTTCATTTTTAATGAGATAGTTATCACGAAGTAAATTAATTTGTATTGAGGGCAGTCTTTGCCTCATTTATGCCAATGTTTATATATTTTTTTTTTCAAAGTTGAATTTATTTATTTACTTATTTATTGACATTTGTTTACCAAGAAAGCTTGACTGGGTAGGAACTTGTTTACAGTGGATGCCTGGAGATAAAAGCTCCAAACTATTATAAACACTTTAAGGATAATAATTATTCAGTCATTAAAAAAATACAAAAGAAAAAAAAAAGTAAAAACTTTTTGAATAATTGTAACAAATAATATGAAAATATTGGTTAAGAGTAGATACAAGTTATATGACAATGATTTAAGAGTTAGAGAAATTTTGGCCCATTTATTTTAGTATAATACAAACAAGAATTGAAATACGAGTGAAAGAAAAGTAAACTTATAGTATATTTAGAGAGAAATCCAAGCAAGAGAAATTGATAGAAGTAAGTAAGTGAGTGAAGAAGAGAAAATAAGACGGCATAGGGTATGAAGAGATATTTGTCCACATTTAGAGATAGAGTTTATCCTGATGTTGAGCAAGAACAGAGACAGATTTTGGCTAGGAAGTCTTTTAGTATGGTTTTAAAGGATGAGAGAGAGGGTACTACCCTAATGGATAGAGATAAGGAGCTCCAGGCCTTATTAACATGGTACTTGTACAGACAATGCTCAGCAGATTTGATAGATTTGTGGACAGACAGGGGTTTTTGGTCACTGGATCATATTGACAGACTAGGAACATAGTTGTGTAGAATGTTATTTAGTGTCAGATAAGCTAGTGGATTCTGGATAATTTTATAGATTGTAAGAAGCTATGTATATGTTAGTTGATGGGATAGTTCTAAGCAATTTAGGCTTTTAGTGCTATACAGTGGTGGGTTCTGAAAGGGGTATTTGCTGAAAATTTAGGAACTTTGTTATAGCACTGCTCAGGTTTTGATTTTTATGATGCCTGAAGGTTAGTATGGATGGGAGCACCATAAATAAGTGTGGGGACTAGATAAGTAGTGACAAGTGTAGTTTTAATTGTGTCAGTGAGAAAGTTGTAGGCTATATAAAGCATCCCTAGTTTCTGATGAGTTTTTCGTAAGCAATTTCGTGTATGCAGGCCGAATTTAAGAATATCATCTACTATCATCCCAATAGTTTACTACGAGAAGTGACTTCAATGGTTGTATTATTAAGAGAGAGTACATTAAATTTTGATTTTTCATGAGATGGGAGATGGGAAAAAACCTAATAGTTTTTTTTTTTTTTTTTTTGTGGTTGAGCATGAGTTATGAGTTACAAAGTCATGTTTCAGTTGTTAAAGGTTCATGACTGATTGTTTGGAGGTATGCCACATTGTCAGATGTGCAAATGAGTGTGGAGTCATATGTGTACTGTATTAGGGAGGCATTTTGGGTGGATGTGTGGAGGGTTTTGGTGAGAATGCTCAAAAGGAGAGGACCAGGACAGTGCCTTGAGGTACACTGTTGGTAACTGGAGTCAAGAGAGGTGGGATGCAATTTTACTGACTGATACCTATTGGATAGGTAGCTTTTGAACCAGGTGGGCTGAGAGAGACACAATGAGGATATTTGAAGTAGACGTTTGCTGTGACAAACTGTGTTGAAGGCTTTAGACAAGTCTAGAAAAAAGGAGAAGACCAGTTTAGCAAGCATCTCTAGTTTTCTTTTCAGTATCTATATATGCTAGAAGTGCAGTTTAGTACTATGGGCAGAAAGAAAGCCATGTTGTGTGGAGAACATGAGTTCTTCCTGCAGGAGATAGTTTAGCAATTGTTTTTGAATATACTTTTTAAGTATTTCTATGAGGAGAATAACATTACTATAGGTCTAAAGCTAGTAAGGGCTGCTGAATTTCCTCCTTTTTGCAGTGAGTTAATGTGTGACTTTTTCTAGAGAGATGGAACATGGGATCCCTGGATTGACCTATTTATAAGGATAGAGACAGAGTAGGCAATGCTATTGGCTGCTATTTTAAGGTATTCACTTGGAAGGTCATCAGCTAAAGCAGAGCATGGTATGGTCATATTTAAGAGCAGTTTTATATAGGATGTGGGCATGGGAGTGAAGGTGAAAGTGGATGTGGTAATACATGGCTGTTGGACAGGGTTAGGATTAGATGTTGGGGAATCCTTGGTTACAGATATTACAATATCTATGACATAAGAGTTGAATTTTACTGTGGTTTCAATTGATGAGTTATTGGGAGAGGGGTTAGGGTTGAATTTATGACTGGGATACAATATTTCTTTAATGGCTCTCCAGTTGTGTTTACTGTTATTCTTACCACTATTAAACTGTAGTTTTTTTTTCTTCATTAATTTGCTTTTTAGTACGATTGTAATGCATTCTGAAGTTTTCAAGATATTTCCAAGATATCATGGTGTTTCAAATTTTTGCCAATCATTCCATGCTTTTTCTCTATCCTGCATTAGCATTCTGCTTTTTTGTATAACCAAATCACATTATTTGTTTTAGTCTCTTTCTTCTAGGAGGCGCAAGTCTATTTAGTATATTAAAGAAAGTTATACTGAATTCATTTACAGCATCATCTTAGGGGAAGATTTTTTTAGGAAGTTCCAGTTAATAGATTATAGGTCAGTAATGAACATTTCTGTGTGAAACTTGGAAATGTTGAGTGTTGTTTTATAAACATGCTGCTTAAGTGGATATGAGAGATGTACAGAGGGTCTGAATGGAGAGATGATAAGTCAGCAAGCAAAGAGGAGTAGTATTGCTGGAATGGAATTCATCCTAAAGACTTGATGAGTACCTTCATGAGGTGGACCCTGTTTTCTTCACAAAATCTCACCAAGATGGCATTGATATACAGACTGTATTTTACATAGCATATATCATGGACAGAAGTGATAAAAATAAAGATAGCTAGGTACAGGATAAAAAAATTCCCAATCCTAGTAGGCGCACTAGTGCCAGGACTGGAAAAAATGACAGTGTAGAATCCTCAAGCTAAAGAAACATTCCTACAATGGGACTAGGCCAGGCCCAGAGGGAGGATGGCACCCTGTTGCAGAAGGTAGTAGCACAAAAACTGAAACAAAAAAGAACCATAAAGACAATAGAGTGGACTATCGAGGATAAGAAATCAATGATGTATTGCTACTATTAGGCTGCTTAAGTGGATGTGTGAGATGTCTGGTTGTTTAGATTAGGAGACGATCATTGACACAATCATACATTGTACCTGAGGTGGTATGTTTGCTAAGGTCCGATACTAGGATCCAGTCTAATAGGGAATTTGATGTCTTGTTATAATGTGTAGTGTTATCATTTAGTTGTGTGAAACCAAATAAGTTCATACTAGATGTAGAGGAGTTAAGAGTTCCTGTCCAACCAATTGACATTCACCTCAAATACTAGTATTCTTTCTTGTAGAATTGTTATGGATATCCAATGTAGGATATCTTGCTTGTATTATCAACAGGAGGGATGTAAAGAATAGAAATACATATTTGTTTAAAATTAATTGCAGGAAAGTTTTAAGAAACTCTTCTGAAGTTAATTTTGGTATTGCTTTCTTGTAGGGTGAAATGTGGTAGTTGTTGGGAAATATTAAAGCACTGACACCACCTTTCCTCTCCATATGGTCATTACGGATGATATTATAGGTGGAAGGTATAATTTCAGAGTAGTTTATGCTGGGTTTAAGCCAAGTTTCAGTCACAGTGAGAATATCAGGCTTATGTTGGGTAATCCCGGCATGTAGTTCAGTGATTTTATTTCTTTTACTTCTAACATTTATGGCAGCAAAAGTTTGATTACCAGAGTTACCAGGTCAATAAATAAATAAATAAATATTTATTTTACTACTTCTTCTAATTTATTCACTTTTCAATTTTTAATGTTGATGCTACTAATCTGATTACATTAATGTTTCTGTCTGTATATCCGTCTCCAGGAAGCCCTATACAAAGGACTCCTTTTTTGTTTTCTTATAGTTGCCATCTGCCACAAAATGTACACAATATTCATTTTTCCCAGTTCCTCCGGATTAAAAGTATTTGTAATTATTCAAATTTATATTAAAAGAAAATACATTTTTAGTCAACAGATTTCATAAGAAGAGATATGCTATACATTCGGTAAATATTTTGGGAAATTGTCGATATAAAAAGTACAACTGGACCTTGGAATGCAGTCAACAAATCTTCCTCAAAGGGCTAAACTCAGATGTTTTATGACTTATGTCTCTAATATATTCAGCATTAAAAAGGCTATTCATAAATTCTGGTACCTGTTTAATGAGAACATTTTATTTTTACTCTGTGGTTAAGTGAGAGATGAATCTTAGCTTAATAGAAGGGTAAAATATTGTTAGAAGTATTCATAGGTAGGTACTAAGCTATCGGTCCAAGGGCCAAAGTAAGCCTAGCCAGCAAAGTTCCCTGGCTTAATGCCAACCCAAGAAAGTTAATTTCCTGTGCCCCTGTCGAGCAGAGCCACTGAAGTGATCCCAAGGGTGTATTTCCTATTTCCCATCCACTCATCAAGATTTTTCTTGAAGAGTGTTAATGAGGAACTTTGCTTGACATAGATGTGTAGCCTGTTCCAGAGTATGGGAAGTCTCTGGGACAGGAATCTATCCCCCCAGCAAGTCCTGTTTATTGTGGTGACAAGGTTTAGGTCCCTAGAGCATGTAGCTTTGAGGGATTGGGATTTCTTTAGGTGTAGCATGTCCAACAGCTCTGGGTTTGACATAGTTTTATATGTAAGGCAGAGATCACCTTGGAGTAGGCGATACGCTACAGAGTAAAGCTGGAGTTTTTTGAGACAGTCAGTGTAGGGCATCTGTTTGAGGCCAGTAATCCCTTTGTTGCAGATGTCTTGTTAGGTACATTCCAAAAGGGGCGTTGTACTCTATAATGGGCCTTATGAGTGTCGAGTAGAGGGGAACAATGACCTCTTTTTTCCTGGATGAGAACCCTTTTGTGATGAGGTGTGCTACGTAGAAGGATTTCCTGACTACTGTGGCAATGTGATTATCAAAGGAGAGACTACTGTCCACCTGGGTCCCAAGGTCTCTTATCACACATTAGGCATTAAGAAGACTGCCGCCTATGTGGTAGTTCATGGGTGCAGAGTTTTTACCAAAGGGGGTAACAATGCACTTTTTGGCATTGAGCGTGAGGCTGTGGCTCTGACACCAGGCATCTGTCTCAGTGAGGCCCTTCTGTAGGATGTCCACATCATTTGGGGACTCAAATATTCCTATTCAAGTACTATGCAAGTTCCTATGCAAGATGATAGTGATCATCTGCCTAGATGATTTTTTCATGTGGAAATTGTAGTTTCTGTAAGCTTATATACAAATTTAAATTCATTACCCCTACTAACATGCAAAAACATTCCAGAGTAAATGCTTATTATATATACTACTGAATGGGTCATTATATGGTGTCAGCACTGTGGTAGGTCACACTAGAACTTCATGGAAACAGCAACTGTCTCTGCACCTATGCAATATTTGCTACTGCAGAGAGAGATTATTTAGAAAAATACTTTTCAGCATACTTTTGTATTATTCTTTTATAGTGGAATCAGTAAGGTTAATATTAATTGTTTATATAAATCTAGGTACCAAAAGGCAATTAATAGCAAAGATCACATGTGGATCACTAACTTGGATGCATTTTACACACTGGAGATAAATGAAATGTTTTTGTTCTGGTATGTATTTCTGAAGTGCAATTTTGTAAAATATTTCTACCTTTTGCCACTAGATGTCAGTAGAATACATGGATTATGACAATTACTTTATATATTTTATATATACATTTTTGTATATTTCATTACATATTTTCTATATATGGAAAACTAACTTTATAGCATTTATTATTTTGTATATACTTGCTAGAAGTTATATTGCATTCATATGTCCATTGACTTTGATTTATTGCCTCTGAACTTGCTATTTTATATAGTAATAGAATAACTAAATCACAGACAACAGGGCCATATGGCCATTTATGCCTTACCAGTACCCAGTCTTATACCTCATATTCTTTTTCAGAGAGCAGTAGGTCAATCATACTTGGGGTGAATTTATGAATGACCATCCAGTTATCTAATTCCTTCTTAAAGAAAGATAGTGTGTGGGATTCACAAAGGCAGTATAACATGTATAAATGTGTGTACACATCACAGTACATTTTTGTTATTCAGCAACTATTATAACATGGTGCTACATGGTGTTCCCACATGAAGACATGCAGTACCTCATAGGGATGGCCTCACAGCCATGCTGAATTGTAATAAGGCAATCCTCATTAGAGGCATATGCTAATTAGTCATGTGCTGTATTCACCAACCCCCAGCAACAGCCTCCAGGAGGAATCTACACACAGAGCAATTCAAAAAATCACTTGACTTTGTAAATTAGCATGACCAGCCCCACCACATTGCAGTATTGAAGATGGCCAAATCAGGGTGGGGGCATTAGACACCAGGTATAATGCATCCATGAAGTGCCTTCATGCCATGGACATCAGTACAAAGATCAAGGACTGAGGAAACAATAGCCTCCGGGGATACATATAACTAAAGTGCCATTGTAGTATGGACACCACTCAGACCTTTCAACCAATCCAAATTCCTTGGTATTTACAGGTTTTGAGGGCAAATAATGGGGTGCCACAAATTCCTGAGTAGCCCCTTCAATTCATGATTTTTTATTTATTTTTTTATCCCAGTTACTTATTGTGTGCGTGTGTGTGTGTGTGTGTGTGTGTGTGTGTGTGTGTGTGTGTGTGTGTGTGTGTGTGTGTGTGTGTGTGCGTTTGTGCGTGTGTGCGTGTGTGTAAAATGCCCCAGTTAAGTATTTAGTGTGTGTGTGTGTGTGTGTGTTTGTGTGTGTGTGTGTGTGTGTGTGTATGTAAAATGCCCCAGTTGCATATTTTGTGTGTAAAATGCCCCACTTAATGTATGTGTTTAAAATGCCCCACTTACGTATGTGTGTAAAATGCCACAGTTACATATTTCTGTGTGTGTGTGTGTGTGTGTGTGTGTGTGTGTGTGTGTGTGTGTGTGTGTGTGTGTGTGTGTGTGTGTGTGTGTGTGTGTGTGTGTGTGTGTGTGTGTGTGTGTGCATGTGTGCGTGTGTGCGTGTGTGTGTAAAATGCCCCAGTTAAGTATGTGTTTATGTGTGTGTGTGTGTGTGTGTGTGTGTGTGTGTGTGTGTGTATGTAAAATGCCCCAGTTGCATATTTTGTGTGTGTGTGTGTGTGTGTGTGTGTGTGTGTGTGTGTGTGTGTGTGTGTGTGTGTGTGTGTGTGTAAAATGCTCCAGTTACTTATACTTGGTGTTGAATGTTACTCAGGTTCAAACCCTGTACCTTAGGTACAAGGAACAAGAGCCTGAATTCCCTACTCATACCACCACTTGTGATTCAACAACTGGAATGTTTGGCTGATAAAGTTTTGGTCTGTTCCTCTTAAAATTTTTGATTTCTAGCAAATCGATGATAATTGAAATCACTAAATAATAGACATTTAAATTTCAGTCTTCCTGTCTTGTCTTCCTATCTTTCAGGAAAGGCATGGTAACAGAAAACATCTTATTCTAGCAACTTTCCAAGATTGTACAAGCAATGTTTAAAATGTGTTCCTGGTTTTTGGGCCTTTGTCCACCCGCCAATAAATTTTGTCTTTTTTCCAGATTTCTTCTGCTGCATAGTTCTTCAGGGGAGAGCAGTTTAGTGCTGCTTTTGTGAAGGCCTCTTGTGCTGTTAGTAGCACAACAGGTAGAATGCTTACTTTTTGTTACAGGAGGCTATGGGCTCTTCTCCTACAGTATGTAGGTGGATTGCTTATACTATACCGTGTTGTACTTTTTTGGCGGAGATACCTAGTAAATATTAAAAGCAACCAACCAAAAA
This sequence comes from Protopterus annectens, assembly GCF_019279795.1. Taxonomy (NCBI): domain Eukaryota; kingdom Metazoa; phylum Chordata; order Ceratodontiformes; family Protopteridae; genus Protopterus; species Protopterus annectens. The sequence continues at coordinate 560,022,123 of NC_056735.1, forward strand.
GAAAAAAAAGCTGATAAAAGCAAAAACAATAGACAGGAACCATCAGGAGCAAAAACTAACTTAATAACTCTCAAGCATTTCAGCAAAGCCTTCAAGGAGTATATATTGACAAACAACACATCCATTTAAATACACATAATATGTTATCAGTTTGCCATGCATTACTTTTTGCAATATTACTAGCTTTTCTTTTTTTAATGTAACATAGGCAATTTATTCCTCAAGGGCAACAGGCACTTTATTTGTAGATGAAACAATGAAATATGGTGTTGTTTGCTAGCAACAACCTCTTCATTAGTTGCAGATCTGTTTAATGTGAAATTATTTAAATGACTTTTACTTCTACAGAGATTGTGCATATTTACTAATACTGGTGGACTGTAGAAGTTTGAGTAGACTTTTATAATGGAAATGTTCTGAACTGGGCAGTTTTGTCATTATTGGTTCATGCATTTTGTTTCATTGTTTACTGGAAAAATGTTCAAAACAATACGTTTGAAATGCACTTTAACAAGGGTACTGTATTATGTAAGGAATATAATTTAATGCAATCAGGAAGGTGTATCAAAGAACTCATGTATGTTTCATGTGCAAGGGGCCTATGCTTTGAAAATAAGCCAAAAGGTGGAGTTCAAGATGGCCACTGTTCTGTAAGCACTGCTAGTACCTAGCTCTCTGAAATACCCGGGATTTAAACAAACCCAGAAGATAAATCTAAGTCAAAAATGCAAAAATATTGCTAAAAATATATCTCAGATAACAGTCAGCAACTAACAGAGGAAGAAAAAGTGACAGATTTCTTTCTGAAGCAACAGGATTAACTACGATTTCTGGAAAACAGCTCAAGCCATGTGGTGCTAAGGCCCAGCATCTGAACACTAAAACTGGAAATAACTTCAAACAGCAAAGATGTCAAAAGAGGAAAATATTATGGAAACCAGCACAACAAAGACTCTAGCTTCACCTGAAAAGGATACAACTACCAAAAGACAGAAGACAACTAAACAATCAGGCAATTCTAAAACTGCAAATAAAAGTAAGTCTCATCAGCCAGCAAATTTGGAAGACATAAAAACTGCATTGCTACCTATCCAGCAAGCAATAAAGGAATTATCCTTATAATTCCAAACCTTTGGGGACTCATTTAGCCAAATAATAATCAGGATAGAAAAATCAGAATCCAAAATAACTGAAAATGAGACAAAAATAGAGTCTTTAACTCAAAGAACTGATTCCCAGGACAAAGAAATACAAAGTCTACAAGAAAAACTAACAGACCTCGAAGCAAGATCTCGAAGGAATAATATTATCATCAGAGGAATACCTGAATCTGTGACTCACAATAATGTAATACCTACTGTCAGACAAATAATAAATTCCTTGCTGGATCAGTCTAAAGAAACACAGCAAATGACAATAGAAAGAGCCCATAGAGCTCTGAGGGTAATGCAATCTACACTGAATCCAAGACCTGTGTACATTAAAATATTAAACTACCAAGATGTAAACAAAATCATCCTGGCACCTAAGAAAAAAGGCACACTTACCTGGAATAATAAAATCTCCTTTGCCTAGGATCTTCCCATACAGATAAGCCAAAGCGAGGTAACTCCTTTCACCGTACTGCAGATTTCTAATAGAGAAAAAAATCAAATTCCAGATGAAATTCCCAAATCTATTAATTTTCTAAGAAATCAAATACATGGTAGTTTACCCCAAAGAGGCAAAAGAGACATTTCTGGCTGTTTTCAAGCAGATTCCACCTTCAGAAAAGAAATAAAAGTTCAAAATATGATAAACAACCCTCGAGTGAAGAAACAAGCTGATTTGTGAGTATTGTAGATAGGAATCCATTCCAGAGAACTTCCCCTGACTGCCTAGGCCCTTAACTTCACAAGTAAGCCACGAGAAGCACAGGAAAAGGAAATATAGCCTGTGTAGAACCAAAAATTAACTGCCTTTCCCAATGCGCACATTTCAGGAAGGAACCACCTTCAGGGACTTTGGCTTGTTAAATCGTTCCCCCTACAAACTCGAGGGCTCCATTGTGAAGACCAACCATACTAAAGGGACTGTTAAAAGCTTCTGAAGAGTCTTCAGTGTCAAAAACGGAAATTGACCTGCTCCTTTTAAGGAAGTAAACAAGCACCAAATATGCACAACATTCTGCAAGCAAGATCTTGAAGAATTAAGGTACTGTTACACTGAAACACTCACTAAGACTGTACACCCATCACTGTATGACTGATTGAAGAACTCAGCCTTAAATAATAAATAAGTAATAATCTACTAGAAACCAGTCTAGCTTGCAGACATATTCTAGGAAAAGGACTAATGACTTGCATAAATGCTGAAAAATGTTAAAATCAGAAACTTGCAAAGGTAACCTAGTAATACTTAAAAACTGAAATGTAACCTGCTAACTGTAGATAAGGATCTATCTGACCAAACTGAGAACTATATCTGCATGCATATTTTTTTTTTCTCTCTCCTACTCAGGAGTATAGGTGCCAACAACACATTATATAACCCACATAATATATGTGGAAGGCTATATAGGCACCAATGTTGATTAAATACTGAGTTTATAAAGGGGAGGAAAAGTATCAGAATGAATGGAAAATGTAAATATGACAAGCTTGACATCTGATTAATAATACTGTGTTACACTACCTGACAAAAGCTACTGAGAAATTGTTTATTAACATGCTGTTTTAAAAATACATCATTAGAAAGATAAGTGCCAAGTACGTATATTATAATCCTTACAGACAGATGCGAAAGACTAAATAGGCACCATAGATATACAAAACTCTGAATAAATAAAGGGAAGGTTAAGTAATAAATGGAAGGAAAAGGCAAATATGTCAAAGTTGACAACTAAACACTAATACCATGTTATGCAACTGGTTATAAACTGCTGAGGAAATGTGTATGAATATGATGTCTAAAGTTACAATATTAGACAGGTTATAGGTGCCAAGATTTTATTTCACAGCCCACATAGATTTATGTGAAAGCCCATGCAGATACCAAAGGAGTTTGACAAACTTGACATTAATATAACAATACAATGTTACACAACCTGATATACACTACTGAGAAAATATTTTTAATGGACTGTTTTAAAAACACTATTAGGAAGAACAAATCACAAGATAAAAACAATACATGCTGCACTCTAACTGCAACACTACAAATGTATAATAGTTTTTTTTTGAAAGGGACTAGGGACATTATTAGCAGTGTTTTCTGGGGAACTAGTTTGTTCAGCTTAGTTCGTATTGTATATAGTCACACAGATGGGTTAATACGCGACAAATCCTCATGTAAAAAGAAAACACAACCAAAGATTAGATGGCAAAGAAATCCACATATTGAACCTTCACCATCCCAACGATTATTCCTGGTCCAGGGGTATAGTGGATAGGCACAGAAAAGGGACGGGGACAGATAGATGCTTTACACAACCATTACACACCAACACATACGAAGACCACAAATCCAAACTAACACACAAATCATATATAATGAATATATTTAATAAATAAATGTGGGAAGTAGAGTCATGGAATATTAAAGGACTCCAAAATGTGAAAAATACAAAATTATTCCTACACCTTGCATTGAAAACCAAAGCTAATCTCATACTAATACAAGAAATACATGTGACCACAGAGCAATGGGCAGAAATTAGCAGGAATAAATGGATAAGGCAAATCATAGCCTCAGAGGGAAAAACAAACAGCGCTGGGGTGGCCATAATAATCAAAAACCAATTTCAGGAAAAAATCCTTAAAACCAAAGCTGACAAGGAGGGAAGATGGTGTTACATTACATTCACTAACCCTACACTACCAAAACCTAAAATGGTCCTTAATATATATGCATCCTGTAGTAACCAACAATACGTATTTATGTCACTATATCCAACCTTAAACCAATTTAAAGACCACTGTTTAGTGATTGGAGGTGACTGGAATGCATATCAAAACCCAGAGAAGGACAAACCTAACTTGACTAAATCATATAATAAACAAGCCTCTTTAGCTTTAAACAAATTCAAACAAGACTTCAAACTATATGACCCATTTAAATATGGAGATAATGATGATAAAAACGTGAAATTCATATTTTATTCGCAATGTCATAAAATGTGGTCAAGAATAGACTTATTTTTAATTTCAGATATATTCATTAACATGGACCCAACACCTATTATCCACACCCGTTTTTTTTTGGACCATTCTAAAATCACACTTAACATCTACTGGGACAAAAAAATATGTATAGAGAATAGAGGGCATAACCGGTCATCAAACTCCAATTTGCTCACCAAAATAGAAGTGATAAAAAGAAGTAGAAGAAATACTAAAAACAACTCTTGCTAATACTCTCAACTCTCAAGTACCAATGGATGTGACCAAAGCACAAATTAGAGGAGTATTTATCAAAAAAGCAGCATATTATAAAAAAATACAACTAAAAGAGGAACAGACACTGAAAGGGAAAATAGAGCATCTTGAAAAAGAACTATTAAGTAACCCTAAGAAACAGACAGAGGAAGAACTCTTAAAAATGCAAAGAGACCTTTATATGCTAGAAACCAGAAACCTATAATTCTACAAAGGTAGGATGCTAGCCACCTATGCAGAAGAAGAACAAATCCCAGCTAGAGCTCTATCCAGAATTATCTCCCAACACAAAACCACTTCAAATATATCAGAAATAAACCACAAGAACAAAAACTACACAAAAAATGAAGACATTGTCAAAATATTTGAACAAATATACTCTCAGATATATATGAGCAAACATTACAAACATCAAAGGAAGATAGAACTCTTTCTTCAAAAACTAAAATTCCCCAAACTAGATTTAGACCAACAAAAAAACTAACTGAATCCATATCCATCAATGAGATAATCACAACAATCAAACACTTAAAAACGCACAAGGCTCTGGGACCAGATGGTTTCACCTCAGAAGTCTACAAAGCATTTACCCCCTTGATAGCTAAACTACTACATTATATTTTGAACTACATAATAAAAAAATAAAATAAATGATATTCACTTCAATGCCTCCAAAACCATATTTATATTAAAAGGACATGCTGACCCCAAAAACCCTGACAGCTACAGACCCATCTCCCTCTTAAACCTGGATACAAATATACTTGCGAATAGATTGAAAAACCTGATAGAAAAAATAATTTCTCCAGAACAATCTGGATTTACACCACATAGAAAGACTAGTGACAACACACTAACATTAGATGTGCTAATTTCCTATGCAAATCAGAACAATACTAACATCTATACAATGGTAGTAAATGCTCAGACGGTATTTGATAGTGTCAACATAGAATTACCAACCAAGCCAAAACAGTGACTTGTTAGAAGGTATGTTTCTAGATAGAGGATATAATAAAAGTTTGGTACATAGTGTTAGATTAGAAATAGAAAGAGGGAGAATGGGAAAATGTGAGCCCATTTTAGGTATTAAAGAGACTATGGGCAGCTGTATGGGAAATAATAGTAATGCTAGTTTACAAGAAAAATATAAAATGTCCTTTGTGTTAGAGTATAATGGTTTGAATCAAAGCATTAAATCAGTTTTCTATAGATAATGGGAAAGATTCAAAGCTCTTACAGATTTGGAAGATTTACCCAGAGATACTCCAAGGGTAGTATACAAAAATGCTAATAATATAAAGGAATATTTAGAACAAAGGAAAAAGGAAAATAAAAATATAGGTACCAGCTTGAATTATAAAAAGGGTACATTTAAATGTGGGAAATGTGGCCAATGTAAATATATAGCAAATAAGGAGAATATATATGTAGAGAGTAGAGGTAAATTGATTAGGGGTAATGGGCTATACAATTGTGATACTAAAGGATTAGTGTATTTGGCCACCTGTGTCAAATGTGGGTCATTTTAAATAGGTAAAACGGAGAGAACTTTAAAAAGAAGAATATATGAGCATACCTATGACATAATAAAAATGAAGGAGACTAATGCATTGTATAGACACAGGAAGATGTGTGAAGATAGTATTGTTCAGTTTTTTGTAATTGAACATATAAAGAATAACATTAGAGGGGGGCCATGGGAAGACACCATAGGTTTTAGAGAATTATGGTGGCAGATCACGTTGCAAGCAAATAAATCCCCAGGCTTGAATGAATATATTTCAATTTTACCTCTACTGAAACTAAAGGCAGCTAAAATATAATCCTGAGTGCAATAAATTATATGGTCAATAGATGGTGCTATTTGATGGAAGTATATGTTATTGGATTGGAAGTTTTATGAATGTTAATATTTTTACAAACATGTATATATAAAATATATCTAGCCCCTGCAAATATGAATGGAATTGATTTTAAAGTGATGAATAGAATAATTTAAAGTTTTTTAGAGAAATGTGATGTATTTATGTGATTAAATGAAATGTATTTTAATATTAATGAGCTTTTTAAAAAGTAAGCTGATTTGTTTATTTGAATTAATTGGTATTTTTTGATTGGAAAATGAAAAAGGAAGGAAGTATATAATGGATGTTAATAAATAATGGAAGAGATTATCTGATGAAGTCCAGCTATAGGACGAAAATGCCTTGATTTTGGAATTGCGTTAATAAATTGTGTTTTGCACATTGTTCTTAACTGTGGTGGAATCTATCGTGCTTGGTGACATTCAACAGAAAACTGCTGTTTTTTCTTGGTCAACATAGAATTATTACTTCAAACATTACCATACTTTGATATACCTAATAACTTCATACAGATCATCCAAACTCTCTATAGTAATCCCTTTACATCCCTATATATTAATAAAATGTGGCCAAATTGAATTCTGATAAAAAATGGAACAAGGCAAGGATGCCCGTTATCACCCTTTCTCTTTAACCTATACTTAGAACCTCTATTCTTACACATTAAACAAAATACATACCATAACCCCCCATCAGTACACAACTTCAAAATTTATCTCACCACTTTTGCAGATGATATGAACATATGCTGCATCACACCAAATTCAGATATAAACAAAATAATAACTGCAATTGAACAATTCTCGACCATGTCTAACTATAAATTAAATCTTAATAAAACCAATATTTTCCCCTTAAAACACCCAAACTCATTCCATTAATACCACTTCTGGACACAATAAAAATAAAAGAAGAAACTAAATATTTGAGAATTACCCTTTTCCAGAATAAACAAGATTTCTACCAATATAATGTAACACTCAAATGGCAAAACATAATGCAAGACTTTCTTATTTGCAATGGTGATGGACAAGTTGACAGATGAGATTAGACAAGAGGCCCCGTGGACTATGATGTTTGCAGATGACATTGTGATATGTAGTGAGAGTAGGGACAGGGCTGAGTAGACCCTGGAGAGGTGGAGATATGCTTTAGAGAGGAGAGGAATGAAGGTCAGCAGGGCTAAAAAAGAATATGTGTGTGTAAATAAGAGGGAGGGTAGAGGAATGGTGAGGATGCAGGGAGTAGAGTTGGTAAAGGTGGATGAGTTTAAGTACTTGGGATCAACAATTCAGAGTAATGGTGAGTGTGGAAGAGAGGTGAAGAAGAGAGTACAGGCAGGGTGGAATAGTTGGAGAAGAGTGTCAGGAGTGATTTGTGACAGACGGTTACCAATAAGAGTGAAAGGGAAGGTCTACAAGAGGGTAGTGAGACCAGCTATGTTATATGGGTTGGAGACGGTAGCATTATCGAAAAGGCAGGAGTCAGAGCTGGATGTGGCAGAGTTAAAGATATTAAGATTTGCACTGGATGTGACTAGGATGGACAGGATTAGGAATCAGTATATTAGAGGATCAGCTCAGGTTGGACAGTTTGGAGACAAAGCAAGAGAGGCGAGATTGCATTGGTTTGGACATGTGCTGAGGAGGGATGCTGGGTATATTGGGAAAAGGATGCTAAGGATGGAGCTGCCAGGTAAGAGGAAAAGAGGAAGGCCTAAGATGAGGTTTATGGATGTCTTGAGAGAGGACATGCAGGCGGTTGGTGTGAAAGAGCATGATGCAGAGGACAGGAAGAAATGGAAACAGATGATCCACTGTGGTGACCCCTAACAGGAACAGCCAAAAGAAGATGATGAATGCAAGACTGTAAAAGGTGGAACATCCTAAAACTACCTTTCATGGCAAAAGTATCAATAATAAAAATTAATATTTTACCTAGACTAATGTACATTTTCATGCCATCACAGGTAAT
>NC_056735.1:560335379-560550379 GCF_019279795.1 Protopterus annectens
TGACGGTCTGTGGGGATAGGGGTGGGTTAAGTGAGTTAGGGTTAGGGATCGATAGGGGTCGGTTAAGTGAGTTAGGGTTAGGGAGGGATGGGGGTGGGTTAAGTGAGTTAGGGTTAGGGAGGGATAGGGGTGGGTTAAGTGACTTAGGGTTAGGGAGGAGCGGTTAGGTACGTGTGCGATAGTGACGGACCTTAGGGTTAGGTAAGGTTTAGTGTGGGTTTGTAAGGATTTTGGTGTGCTTGTGTTGTGTGTGTGGTTTGTGGAATGGGCATGTGTTTTGCTTGTAATTGTTGTTATTGTGGTGTGTGCAGTGTATGGGGTTTCGTGTTTGTGTACCGTCGGTTATTTCGTTGTCGGGTATGTGAGGTTTCGTGTTAATGGACTGTCGATTATGTGGTGTCGGTGATGTCGTTGTCGGTGTTGTGTGGTTTCGACTATGTCAGGTAGAACCACATATATACATATATATATATATATATATATATATATATATATATATATATATATGTGTGTACATAGATAGAGAGGTATGTATAGACAGATAGAGATATATATATATATAGATAGATAGATAGATAGAATATGTATATACATATAATATAATAGATACATACATATATAGATAGATATGTAGATACATACATATATACAGATAGATATGAATGTCTATAGATATGTATATATATATATATATATATATATATATATATATATATATGGTTATATAGAGCGGTGCGTATATACATATATATATATATATATATATATATATATATATATATATACATATATGTAGATATGTATATATATATATATATATATATATATATATATATATATATATATATATATATATATATATATATATGGATATGTATATATTGATATATATATATATTTATATGTGTATATATATATATATATATATATATATATATATATATATATATATATATATATATATATATATATCAAGAGAGAGTGAGAGAGGGGGACATGGGGGCAGATGTACTGCAACAGGTGCCTGGTGACCAAGGCATGGACTGAACACCAGTGTTGATACTGCAGTACCATACCCCATTCCAAAACATGTTACCCACTAACTACCACATAGGTGGTTGCCTGCCTACCACTGGAGCTGTCACCGCACTAAACAGCACATGCTGGAGGTACAGGTTTCTATACACAAATATGCCATACCCCAGACTAAACCACCCAGCATTAACAAACAAGGCTCCTTATTAGTAGATGTTATACATACCCCTGATGAATGTTATGGAGATAGGTAATATGCCCTGTGAGTCACCTCTGTGTAACCATTTCACAGGAGCAAGTAAAATCACATTACATGTGTCCCAAAGGGCAGGGTAACATATGGCTAGGCTGCCCTAGGGCCAGAGCCAATAGCATAGTACCCACCTATGACACAATGCACACACACATGTACTCAGTGCAATACCAGCTATGTGAGGTTGAATGAGTGTGACACTGACTGTGTGCAAGGTCTGTAAAGGTGTGATAGCTTAGTGTGTGTTTGTGTCTGTCATGGTAGTTTGTGTCGTAGGTGTGAGGCCAGAGAAAGATGTGTCAGTTATCGGAATGCAAACATATTAGATTGGCATATGTTGTGCTGTAGTTCCCTGTGTACGACTGCAGTGTCCCATCGTAGGCAGAAGCAATACATGTATGCTTAGTAAGTGGTACTGCTGTTGAATCCAGCTCACATATGAACTGTTGCACTACCTGAAGTTGTAGGCCTAAACACTACAGTATGGTGTATGTTCACATTCCCTGGTAACACTGTCTGGTGTGTTTCCTGTAGTCTGCACAGATTACATACCTCATGCATAGATATCTGTAAGTAGGGGCACACAGTACTATAAGGTACACAGTTAATGCTCATCTGTGTCGTCGTACATTTGTGTGTTGTATGTATGTGTAATGTGTGTGTAATGATGCCTGTACCATGGCCGCAATCACATGTGTGTTACAGGGTATGTGTGTGTATCTGGCAGCATGTATACTCTGTGACAGCAGTATGCTGGCTATATTAACAACTGTGCACATATGTCAGGTAGGGCTATGGCATCAAAGACTAGGGTGGATTACCGTTGAAACTGTAAATGTGCATTGCATTCATTGCATGGGATGACAATATTCTTCATCCATTAGCTTGATACATACCCCCAGTGTGAGGTTGTGCATTGTATCCCAAACAGTGTACCGAGTGCTGGTGGATACTAGTTTGTTGTATGTAGTGTGGCAGGCACTGTCAGACAGTTGTGGGCTGAGCACTGATATGTGGTATCAAACATGTGTATCCCCTGATAGACAGACAGATGCTATATATGGCAGTTAAGTGATATCAGTACATTAGAATATTAAGTGTGCCACATGATTTGCTCACATATTTTTCTTTTCCTTCCAGGGTGATGGTGCATCAGCGTAACCCACCTTATACAGCAGCAGAGGATCAGGAGATCCAAGAGAGCCTGGTGCAGAATTTCTCTGTGCTGTTTTACAGGACCAGCCAGAACCAGCATGAGACGGCTGCACTGTGGCAAGATCTTGTCCGTCGGGTAAATGACATAGGCATGCATAACCAGACATATGAGCAGGTACGCCATCACTGCAGTGATTTAATTAGACATGTCCGGCAGCGTGCGTCTGATATCCACAGACAACAGCTTGCCACAGGTGGTGGGGTACCTATCCACCCCCCCCTCACCAGTGTGGAGGAGCACCTCCTAAGTGTTGTGGCTCCAGGCCAACAACAACATCCACAAACATGTGTCATCATGGAGGCCGGAGCCACCCAGCATGTCGAAATGGAGTGTGCAGGTAACATGCCATATCTGTAGTTGACTGGTCTCTGTACTGGTAGTTTATGTATGTGTGAGATATGTACTGTGTGTGTAGCTGTTAACCTGCCTTTTTTTCTGCAAGATTGATATTCTGAGCATAATCTGTACACCTGTGAAAGCCACCTGTTGTACTACTGTACTTTATCATACTCACAGTATCAATGGCACAGTTGTGGCCACTGGCAATCACTGCCATATTTTTGCAGGTCACTCTGGAGTGACAGCAAGGCAGCCAATCCATGCTGGTGAGTGTGTAATAACAATACTATTGCTAATGACATGTGCATGTCATATGGAGGTGTAGTGTGTGCACATGTAACACCTATGCATAATGCATGCTGTGCATGTTTGCTGTGAGACTATGCATATCCCATTATTCTCAGTAGCTGCTTCACTCACATACAATACACAGAGCTTGACACACATGTGTGGCAACACAGTACTGGACATTGTATAGGCATATCTGATACACATGTACACAACACACACATGTATGGAATAGACACTACACCTTAGCCTGCTACACATGTCCAATTATGACACCTGCTGTATGGCCACCCTTCAGTATCCCACTTATCCTCTACGCAGCACACATAATATACCTGAGGGGTAGAGGCCTACCATGTCTTTGAGCAACAGTCTTGAACAAATAATACATTCATGTTCAGCAATGCTCACTATTGGCCACCTTACACACCCATGTAACAAGTGGCTGTGTAATTGTGGATGTAGTCATGTTACTGCACTTCAGGTACAGCATGCTAGCTGCCTGTCTGGCACACATAATTATTGTTGCCTCCCCACATGAAGCATGTTGATCATGGCTCACGTTACTACACCACATCCAGTTCCAGTGACCACAAAAGTACACATAGCTGTTATTGCATAGCACCGTCATGTGTTGTGCGTGTGTGTGTGTGTGTGTGTGTGTGTGTGTGTGTGTGTGTGTGTGTGTGTGTGCAAATATATGCACCCACAGCTTGTAACACTTGCACAACATTGTTATGTCCTTGTACACATTGTGTCCCAGGGTGGAGACAATCACTGAACAACTACACACAACCATCAAGTACACGTATACTGTTATTAACAAGGGCTGTCTACACTTGCACTGCATGTTCCTGTGCAACACATAATCTGCATGCTGATACGAGTGCAGTGATGTTTTTCCTTGTGATACTGTCACCCACCCTCAAACAGTATTGTGTATGTGTTGGATTGCAGGTGTGTCTATGTTTGTATCTGCTGTACTGAGGAGTGTGCCTGTGTGCCTGTGTGCATGTGTGCATGTGCGCATGTGCACCTGTGCACCTGTGTGCATGTGTGCATATGTGCATGTGTGCCTGTGTGCATGTGCGACTGTGTGCATGTGCACTTGTGTGCATGTGTGCATGTGCACCTGTTTGCATGTGTGCATGTGTGCTAACATTGTGTACATATTTGTAAACTGTGTTTCCTATCTTCCTTTCACAGGTTCTGATGTTGCTCTGGTGGAGTGCAGCAGGGAACCTGAAGCCACTGCTGGGGATAGTGATAATGATGATACATGTGTAATGGCACAGGGAGGTGTGACAGGGTCTGTCGTTGGTCAGCCAATCAACACTACACAGCAGTCAACCCCATCAATGCGCACAGTCATCCTGCCGATACATCAATTGTCACCAATGTCCTTAGCTGTGGGACAGCATACAGTGGGAATTGACCAGGGTAGAGTGGTATAATTGGCACATGCATCCCCTCACAGCAGCCATGGCCAGATTCCTGACATGGTACCACACAGGCAGATGTCCAGGGGTTCACGTGGGAGCATCTGTGGTCATACTGCCCCTGTCAGACGTGCCCACAGATGTCTTTTAACTTCAGCTATGTTCCGGGCTGTAATGCAGGCACAGGCACGTATGGAATGGTACACCAGACAAGGTCTGAGGGAGCTTAGAGCACATTGCACCGCTAGGAATGACACTATGCGTGATGTTGGGGCTGCCATCCGTAATTTCAGCAAGGTCATTAATAGACGTTGGGGGGACACATTAAATCTCTTCCACAACTACATGTCCAGGAGCCAGGACAGTTGAGGCGTCGACGTGGACGTATGCCAGCAACATCATCAGCTGGCAGTCATTGCGGATGACAACAAACCCGCAGCCACTCCCATAGTGCCAGTACCAGCCCCAGCAATGCTGGGTCTGTGCTGTCATTGCACCGTCCTAGTAGACCACGTGCACATGGCTCTGGACAGTCCCAGCATGGACTTGTGTCCAGTCAACAACCCACTGCTTCTGATGACAGTACCCAGTCTGGCTTATACCTGATACTGTCCATAGCACCCCTGTGAGGCACAGGTACAGTGTCCATGGTCAGAGACAGTGATCTGTATGACCTGGCAGGTACAGTCTGTGGCTGTCCACAAACACCCGTATATGGCAGCCACGTGGTGGAACTGTGTGAAGCATACACACACACATAATGTTAACACCTAGGGCTAACACATACACACACACATTGCATCAACATTGCCCCATGTTGTACTGTTGTCCCTCACTAACACACACACACATACATGTCGATTGGATGTGTCAATGATAGACTCTGGCAAACCAAGTACACAACCTGTGCATATGATGAAACTGTAATATTGATGCAGGAACAGGATAGCATGGTGCTGATGCACAAGGTGACTACATAGCACTGTAGTAATAATATCATGTTGTTAACAGTACAGTGTAATGATATTGTTGTGGGTATATTCGAGCATGCATGATGCATTAACTATAATTGTCATTGTAGTTTTGTATACACCAGTGTTAATTCCCAAAGTGTACTGTCTGCACATGTGCCACATGGCTGTTGTGTGTACCTGTGCCTGCATGTGTTGGGGTGTGGACAGTACATGTGTGATGTTTGCAGCACAGGGTTGCAGGTGTACATTTGTGAACATGGTTAGCATGGGACATGACATGGTTTGACAGTATGCTGTGGGTGATACGGTTTTCCATATGTCAATGGTCTGCATTCTGGTACTATGCACAGCCTACATAGCCTGACATTCCATGGTCATTACATGCTGTCTCCTCAACTGATACACAGATGTAGGAACCTGCTGTCAGTGATATCCCTGCAGTACTACACTATACCATTAGCCATTCTTACTGAGCCCCACACATCCCTGGGAACAATATTCTTTGGCATATAGCAATCTCACGTACATGTCAACACACTACGGATATGTCCATCCATGACTGCAAATACATACAGTGGCCTACAATGCATTCTACACATGACACACCTAACCACCACAAGGGTATCATACAGACAGATACCTGTTGTCCAAGCCATGCTGTATTGCTGTAACGCAACTGTAGCATTGTCATTGGCATGTAGTTAACATAGTATTCCAACAGTACCATGTAGGTGGTAGCACCCATCATGTAGAACGGGTAATGGTGTGTACATGTGTATAAGTGTTATCTTGTCTATCCTGTGATATTCACATTTCCAAAGGTATTCTGCAGTCCCTCAGTGTATCACCTACGCAAGACTGTGTCTGTATGCATATCGGCAACAGTTGCCATACACCTACACTGGATGTCCATCACTCACAGACTTTGCTGTGTTTTAACATGTCTGACATATACTCCAGACATGAACCCTCACCCACATTAATCTATCAAAGCTTTCATGGGTGTGTGTCACATAGTTGGCCTAGGACACAGATCACTGCAGTAGCCTGCATTGTCACCAACATACATGTATGGCCTAAGGTCTGGTAAGCTGTGGCACATGCTGGCAAAGGTAACAACTGTAATCATATGAGGCAGGCTTCACACATAGGAACTATTAAAGGTCACAGGTACATATCTGTATGTGGCACACACATACCTGATGTGTGCATTGAAATTACTGTTATAATAATATGTCATACAATAATAAAAGCAAAACCCACAACACATTGACAAACTGTGTGGCAAACACACACATGTCATTTGTAGGATTCAAACCCCTACCTAACTATGTTATGATACATGAGAGAGACGCATTAGCACAGCACGCTATTCACACTACTGGATGATTTCTCTTCTCCTGCTGTATTTATAGGGTGCTGACATCATCAGTCTTTCCAAAGAGGAATGTACATCTTTTAGTGTGTTATTCCAGTCTTCAAAAAGGCCATTCCTTTCACAGAGACTTGCATACATACACACCCCCCTGCCACCCCACACACAGCATTTGCAAGATTCAAACCCCTACCTAACTATGTTATGATACTTGAGAGAGACGCATTAGCACAGCACGTGATTCACATTACTGAATGGTTTCCCTTCTCCTGCTGTATTTATAGGGTGCTGACATCATCAGTCTTTCCAAAGAGGAATGTACATCTTTTAGTGTGTTATTCCAGTCTTCAAAAAGGCCATTCCTTTCACAGAGACTTGCATACATACACACCCCCCTGCCACCCCACACACAGCATTTGCAGGATTCAAACCCCTACCTAACTATATTATGATACTTGAGAGAGATGCATTAGCACAGCCCGTGATTCGCATTACTGAATGGTTTCCCTTCTCCTGCTGTATTTATAGGGTGCTGACATCATCAGTCTTTCCAAAGAGGAATGTACATCTTTTAGTGTATTATCCCAGTCTTCAAAAAGGCCATTCCTTTCACAGAGACTTGCATACATACACAACCCCCTGCCACCCCCCCACACACACACACACACACACACACACACACACACACACACACACACACACACACACACACACACACACAGCATTTGTAGGATTCAAACCCCTACTTAACTATGTTATGATATTTAATAGAGACACATTAGCACAGTGCATTATTCACATTACTGGATGGTTTCTCTTCTCCTGCTGTATTTATAGGGTGCTGACATCATCAGTCTTTCCAAAGAGGAATGTACATCTTTTAGTGTGTTATCCCAGTCTTCAAAAAGGCCATTCCTTTCGCAGAGACTTGCATACATAACACACCTCCCTACCGACACACACACACAGCATTTGTAGGATTCAAACCCCTACCTAATGATGTTATGATTCTTGAGAAAGACGCATTAGCACAGAGCGCTATTCACATTATTGGATGATTTCCTTTCTCCTGCTGTATTTATAGGGTGCTGACATCATCAGTCTTGCCAAAGAGGAATGTACATCTTTTAGTGTGTTATTCCAGTCTTCAAAAAGGCCATTCCTTTCACAGAGACTTGCATACATAACACACCCCCCTACCACCCCCCAAGCACACAACTTTTTACAGGATTCAAACACCTACCTAACTATGTTATGCTACTTGAGAGAGAGACGTATTAGCGCAACGCACTATTCACATTACTGGATGATTTCCTTTCTCCTGCTGTATTTATAGGGTGCTGACATCACCAGTCTTTCCAAAGAGGAATGTACATCTTTTACTATCCCTCAGTATGGTGGATAACAATATCTGTGCATTAACAGATGCCTAGCTCAGGGTCACATATGTACACTGGCACTGCCAGGTTATGTTCTATACCATGCTTCGTGACCACAGGACTTGTAACACACAACACAAGTAGGGGGTATATCCATATACATCACAGATACACACACCTCTGGCTTGGTACCACTGCACTAAGCATGACAGGCCATAAATATACAACTACCATTGTGCAAAACCACCTTTTGGTTTGGTGTGTAGTTCAGACCACCACCCCCATACCCAGGAACCGCACCCGGCTTTCATGGGAACAGTGTAGGATATGAAGGTCTTCACACACACCATTATAGTGGTTGACTTCAGGTACACAAATATTGACTGGGGATACTACTCAGGCCCTCAAAAACATCACCCTACAGCCACTACAATTTGTGGATCCATGTGCTATGGCACAACCAGTCATCACACCCACAAGGGGGAATACATATTGGACCTGATCATCACCAACATGGGGACTCTATGTTCCACACCAGAGGTAGAACCCTCATTGTTAAGATCAAACCATAAACAACTTTCCCTGGACATCCATATCCCATCCCCACCCCCAGCCAAGGAAATCACTGTAAAGAATTTCTCAAAAGCAGACTTTGCACTTGTGAAGATTGGGGTGGAATACTTCAAAGGCCCTGTGCTGGAAGATAATACAGCCCAATCTGCAGAATCCTTTACAAATGTATTGTATGAGCACCTGCAGGTATGCATTGATCATGCTATCCCAAATAAAACCATGACTCCTCCAAAACAGGAGACCTGTCTGGTTGACCCCGGCCATATATAAGCTGTACAACAGAAGGAGGAAGCTACTACATAACAGAGCAATATCCCACAGAGGGAGGACATCTCTGAACAGTATTGGCAAGACACTTCAATCCCTCATATAATCATCACTTGCACATTTTTGACAGTGAAATTGACCAGACACTACAGATAATCACAAGGCCTTCTTTAGTTATGTCAGGAATATGTGTGGAAACAACACAGATATGCTCTGAATTGTTGCATAACAGCACAAAATATGCCAAACCTACAGACATAGCCTACACCCTGGCAGACAGAGTCTGCACAAAAGCCCCCCCCCTTACCCCCCAAGGTTACAGATGCCCATCCCAAATGAATGTAACCTCCCTGACATCACAGATGCACAGGTGACAGGTGCCCTCTCCACAGCAAATAACACAGCATATGTATGGGACCGGACGGTGTCCCAGGCTGTGTCCTACATGAGCTCTGAGTAGAACTGAACACTCACATTAAGTCACTGTTCCAAATTAGCCTTACTACAGGATATGTACTCTGAGAATGGCATACAGATACAGTGCTCCCACTCCACAAAGGTGGTGCCACAAAGGACCACAGGAACTATCACACCATAAGCCTGACTAGTGTGGTAGAAAAAGTTATGGAGCGTATTATCATGGAAGTCATAATTAAAAACATTGTGAGCCTCCAGACAGTGGATCATACACAATTCAGCTTTGTTAAGGGCAGATCTTGCACCTTACACATAGTTCATATCTTTGAAATGGTTACTGAAGCCATGGATGAGGGCATGGTAGTTCACATAGTCTACCTGTACCTTGCAGAAGCCTGCAACACAATACCCCACTCAGGCATCATACATATGCTTACCAGCTTAAATATCAACCCCTATATCACTAGATGTGTTGCTATCTGCCTCAGGGATGGA
Source organism: Protopterus annectens (assembly GCF_019279795.1). Lineage (NCBI taxonomy): Eukaryota > Metazoa > Chordata > Ceratodontiformes > Protopteridae > Protopterus > Protopterus annectens. The sequence goes on from NC_056735.1 coordinate 560,345,430, forward strand.
ACCCGCATGGTCAGAATTGCAGGTGCCATGTCCAATTCCAGACCAGGTACAACTGGTGTCTCACTGGGTTCAGTTGTGGGACCTGTCCTGTTCGGTATGTACTTCTCTGAGGTTCAGACTAACATGGGGGGATTATGTCTAACAAACGTCACAGATGACTGCTAACCGGGGGCCATAAGCAACACTGCAGCTGACACATGCTTCCTCCATAAGGGTCTCACAGAGATGGATGCTTGTTGCCAGAGCCATGGCCTCGTGCTGAATGCTAAGACATGCATAGTCATCCCCTTTGGGGAAAACAAGGTGCACACAAATCACCACATAAGTGGTAATCCATTAAGTACAGAAGATGTATTTACAGATTTGGGGACCAACATAGATCGTAACCTCTCCTTTGCTAATCACATTGACAGAGTCATTGCAAAGACCTTTATATAGCCCTCCTTATCACATGGGGGTTTGCATGTAGATCATGGGAGGTCATTGTGGCCCTCTACTAGTCACTCATCAGGCCCATGTTTGACTACAATGGCCCTTTTGGGGTGTACCTTACCCAACACCTGCAGCAACTACAGTGTCCACAACAGTACCTCCCCAAGAGGATCATGGGCTACACACAGATGTCCTATGCAGCTCAACTAATGGATCTCCAGCTCTACTCAGTTGCTTAACGCCTACTCAGAGGTAATCTATGCCTGACGTACACAGCCATGTTAAACCCAGAAGTAATGGACATGCTCCATCTCATAACATCCAAGACCCTTAGAGCTACACAGTGCAGGGACTTAAACCTCAGCACAAAACTAAATAGGACATGCTGCAGGGACAGATTCATTACCCAGAGGCTCCCCTCACTCTAGAATTGAATCCCAATTAGAGTTAGACATAGCCCCTCGCCAACCCTCTTCCAGCAAAATCCAGCTGCATGGATGGGAAATTGCATATTCACCCCTGGGATCTCCACTGTGTCCCTGCTTGACAGAGGCACAACAAACCAGCCATGAAGGGTGCCTTCTGTGACCTACTTTATAGAGGCACAGTAGGCTACTCTACTGGGGAGGCGGACGCCAAATGCACTCTGCCTAGGCTTATGAATTCCCTAGGGAAGACAGCCTAGCATCAACCTCTACACCTATGTTTATGTTGGGGATGCACAATATTTGTTGCTGATACTGTTTGCAGGTCTTTATTGCTGTACCTTTCCCAGTTTCTATGAACAACTTGTGTATCTGCGTAACATGTTTGATCATGACAGGGTTCCAGTATATTAATATATGTGTCTGTTGTCATTTAACTGTGTGCACAGGGCAGATTGCTGGATCGTGGGAGGTTCCTGGCTTAACACATACAACTGCCAGATATGTGTGGCCGACTGCTATACTCAGACATGGCCTAAGTGTGTGAGCATGCCCAGTTCAGGCTTTCCATGGTTTGTTACCTGACATATATCTCATTTATCCAAGTGTGTGAGCATGCCCAGTGTGACCTTTCCATATGTTGTGATCTGAAGTCCACTACATTTGTGGCTGTGTGTGAACATGACCAATATTGACATTTATATTGTGTGTGTTGGAAGTCATGTTGTGTTCTTACTGCCAGACTCCTTTGTATCATAACTCAACAGGGATTGTACTGTGCCTGCAGGGTTTCCATGGGATAGTTTGCAAAGACTTGTCAACATTCTTTCATACTGGCTGAACACTGTGATACTGTCATGGTGTAGTGGTTCAGTACTTTCGTTATGGTGCACAGTATCATGGGTTTGAGTCCCATCACTGCTTTAAATGTTCATACTTAGCAGACCAAACTGGTTAAGGTCCAGTTGGGCAACTATGAGCATGCTGCATTTTGTTCAGCTATGGCCTACTTAGGCCAGGCTTGTCCGACATTGCTGTGTATTCACCAACTTGGGTGGACATTGCCATACATTACTCCACATTGACCACAGTTGTACTAGTTGGTGTGTGTGATTCTGTTCATAGGTTCATACTAGGCTATCTGCCCTAGGGCATTTATAATCCTAGCCAGAGTGTGCTTGGCTTTCAACACACATTTTAAGTGGAGTTTGCCATGACATTTTTCAAGGTTAGTATACTGTGCCTCTGTCTAACAGTGACATAGAAGCGATACCCAGGGTAAACCTACAATCTCCCATTCTGATTTTCTGATTTTCCAAGGTGCAGCATGTCCATTGATTCCAGGTTGGACATGGCTTTATACATCAGGCACAGATCACCTCTGGGCAGGCGGTATGCCACTGAGTGGAGCTGCAGTTTCTTTAACCGGGCAGCAAATGGCATGTGTTTGAGCCCTTTGATCCTCCTGGTGAGGTACTTTTCTGGTCTTTCCAGCTGCTGCAGGTGTCTGATAAGGTGCATCCCACAAGGGGCATTGTACTCAATTATGGGCCTGATGAGGGATGAGTAAAGAGGCACGATGACCTCCCCTGATCTAGATGTGAATACCTTCATGATTAGGTGGGCTATATGAAATGTTTTTCTAAACACTTTGGCCATGTGGTTGTCAAATGTGAGATTGCTATCAACTTGGGTCCCCAGGTCCCTTAACACTTCTTCCATACTTAATGGGTTACCACCTATGTGGTCATTTGTGGGCACTTAGTTTTTGCCAAAGGGGATGACTATACACTTTTTAGCGTTTAGCTTGAGGACATGGCTCTGGCACCAGTTGTCTGTTTCTATGAGGCCCTTTTGTAGGATGCTTGTGTCAGCTGGAGGGTCGATTATGGTGCCCAGTTTGCAGTCATCTGCAAACTTGTTCAGCCACAGTCCTTCTGTGTTGGCCTGTACCTCTGAGAAATATATACCAAACAAGGGAGGTCCCAGGACTGAGCCTTGTGGGATGCCACTTGTAGCTGGTTTGGGGTCTGACATGGATCCAGCATTGCTGACCATGTGGGTTCTGTCCTTGAGCCAGTTTGCAACCCATCTAGTGACATAGGGGTTTATATTGAAGCTGGTGAGCTTATCTATAATGACCAAGTGGGGTATTGTATGGAAGGCTTTTGCAAGGTCCAGGTAGGCTGTGTGGACCACCTTCCCCTCGTCAATGGCCTTGATGACTGTTTCAAATGACTTAACCAGGTTTAAGAGGCAGGATCTGCCCTTAACAAAGCCAAACTGGATAGGATCCAGTGTCTGTAGGTCCCCAATAACTTTATTTCTGAGGTCCATGATGATTCTTTCAATAGCTTTGCAGACCAAGCTAGTCAGGCTTCTGGTCCAATAGTCTGCAGTATCGATTGAGGCACCACCTTTGTGGAGAGGGAAAACTGTTGCTGTACACTGCTCTTTGGATACATATCCTGTGGTAAGGTGGTGATTGAACGGTGGTTTTATGTTTGTGTTCAATTCTTCTTGGGGTTCATGTTGGACACAGCCCAGGACACTGTCTGGTCCCATTGATGCTGTGTGATTTGCTTTGGAGAGGCTGGCTGTTACCTGGGCATCTGAGATGTCAGGGGGCCAGCACTCTGCTGGGATAGATATTTGCCCTTTTGGTGGGGAGGGGGGGGGAGTTTGCACTGAACTTGTCAGCTCAGATGTTGGCAATGTCTGTGGGTTTGGTGTATTGTTTGTCATTTTGGACTAATTCTGAGAATATCTGGGAAATCACACCTAGGTTCCCACCATAACTTAAGAAAGCCTTGTGATTATCCTTAGTGTCCTGTACAATTTTTATCTCAATGATGGCCTTAGACGATTTTATGTGTGGCCGTAGTTTTTCAATAATACTGATCAGAGATGCCTTCCCTTTTTGGGATTTTGCTCTATCATATAGTAGCTTCCTCCTTATATTGTATGTTTTTTTATGGCTGGGGTCCACCAGACAGGATGCCTGCCTTTGGAGGATTGGATCTTGGTTTTATTTGGGATTGCATGATCCATGGATTCCTGAAGGTGTTCATAGAATGCGTTTATAATGGGTTCTGAGGTCTGGGCCGTATTTTCCACAGGCACAGGGGCTGTGAAGGATTCCACCTCGGTTTTGAGGAGTATGACATTTGCTTTAGTGAAATTTTTCACTGTAGTTTTCTGGCCATGGGCTGGGGTCGGGATGTGAATATCCAGTGAGATTACTTTATGGTCTGATCTTACCAGTGAGGGATACACTTCTGGTCTTGGGCATAGAGTCCCCATGTTGGTGATGATCAGGTCCAGTATGTTTTCCCCTCTTGTGGGAGAGGTAGCAAGTTGTTCCATAGCATTTAGGTTTATAAATTCTAGGAATCTTTGGGCTAGGGTGTTGCAACTAGGGTAATACTCCCAGTCTATGTTTGAGTAGTTGAACTCGCCCAATATAATGGTGTTTGGGGAGACCTTCATATTTTCATGTGTTCTCCAGTCAGCCAAATGTGGTTCCAAGTGTGGCTATGAACTGGAAGGCGGTTTTACCCACTGTTAGTTGCACATGGATAGTCTCTGATGCTTCATGCTGTGCCACCAACCTGGGGGTGTGGGTATCTTTGACAAATATTGATGCTCACCCTCCTTTTGTAGTTTGTTCCATGTTTTGCGGCTGTATAGCATGGTATGAGTTGTAACCTGTTAGTGCTAGGGTGCTCTTGGGAGCCTTGAACCAGGTTTCTGTTACTGCACAGATATCAACATTCTCCATGCTGTGGAGAGTTTGGAGTGTGTGCATCTTGCAGTTTAGACTTCTGGCATTGAGTAGCATTACTTCTAGTTTCTTATCCCTTGTGATACCTATGGAGGTGAGTTTGTCTTTTGAGCCTTACCTACAAAAGGCACTATGGGGGGTGACAAGAGCCCTTGGCAATATCCAAAAGGCCACATGTGACAGGTGAAAGCCATCCCTAGCAAAGCATCATGTCTTGTCGAGCATGTCATCCCAGGCTGACAGACATTGGATCCCCTTTCACTGACACCAATACTTAAGACAATTGTTGTAATTGATCATCTTGTCTTCATATTGTGGCATCATGTTTGGTGAGGGTAGGATGATACTCAAGGTCATCAAGTTTGCATATACTACATGGTGGTAAATGCTGTTTAGCACTACCTTACATTGCTTAACACATGGCCATCATGCCTCAGGTGGTGCTGCAGGGCTGCCTATGTCAGATGCACATACTACACTGTCTGCACATGTTTGAAAGCAGGTTGTGTCAACTTAGGCATCCCTTTCACTATATGTGGGAGTCAGAGAGAGGTATCATTTCCAGGGTTCCTACTGAGCCTTTGTATGTGCTATGCGTTGCCTCTTTGCCAAGGCCAAGGCATTCTGGGCACGCCTCCTTCTGCCTACTGGGGCAGGCTCAGGTTGTTCCTCCTCCGAGTCACACTCTGCCAGTGATGGCCTTGGCAATGGTGGGGGCTGTTTGGCCCAGGCCTATGCTGGTCCTGCTGCAGCTGTTTTCACAGAATCATATTATGTAGCATAGCACATACCATGACAATTTGGGTACATGTAGTTGGTGAGTATTGCAAGGCTCCACCAGATGTGTCCAGGCACCGGAACCGTGACTTGAGCAACCCAAACACACGCTCAATTACATTTTGTGTTTGTGCATGTGCCTCATTATGGCATTCCTGTTCAGGTGTGTGTGCGTTTCTGATGGGTGTCATCAGCCACAGCTCCAGTGCATAGTCAGCATCCCCCATTAAGTGACCATGTGGGATGTCCCCATTGGCAAATGTCTGGTACAGCTGTGTCAGATGCCAGATATGGGAATCATGGTAGCTTCCAGGGCAGCCAGCACACACATTCATTATTATGCCCTGGGCATCACACACAACCTGACAGTTGATGGAGGGGAAGCCCTTGCGGTTAATGTAGGCCCTACCCTGCTCACTGGCTGGTGCTTTGATGCGTATATGCGTGCAGTCTATTGCACCCACTACCTCAGGGTATTCTGGAAGAGACACATATTGCTGGCCAATACCTCACGGGAATTGGGGAAATATACATGATCACCGACATGTGCTGACATGGCATCCAGGAACTGGTGCAGTACCCTGGATGCTGATGCCTGTGATATCCCCATCATATCACCAGTTGGTCTCTGGAAGGTACCTGTTGCTAGTATTCTTAGGCCAACACAAACCTTGGTTTCCACTGGGATGGGTTCCCCTCTGTTGGTTCTGTGTGTGAGGCGTGGCCTGCACAGCTCAACAATTTGCTGCAGGAGGTCTCTGTCCACTCTATAGCGCTCCACTATCTCCAGCTCATGTAACCCCTGGTAGGTAACCCTGGACCTGTACACTCTTCTCTGTCTCCTCACTGTGGGCTGTCTGGCAGCATTTGCATTGTCACCACCCTCAGCATGTTGCATATGTCGCCTTATAACAGCAATGGCAGCCCCTAGCATTTTCTGTCTGAGTGAAGCTTTTTCAGTTTTCACTTCTAGTAGCTTACTCCAGTGTTGCAGTGTCTCTTGAGAGAAACAAACTACACTGTTGTTTGCAGAGTTTTAAGTGCTGGGCTGGGCTAGTGTTCTGTCTGTGTAATTGCCTGATTCTGATTGTTTTCACCTCCTAGCTCTACTAGTATTCCCTGGTAGCTTCCTACTATTTCTTGTGCTTCCTTTTTCCTTTCTGTTTCTTCAGGGGGGAGCGATGCGCATACAAGTGTAAACACGCTCACAGCAGCTCACATGCGTGCACACATGCTTAGACGGACTAAAACTTGCTTATTCTGGTTAAAACGCATGCACACCAGCGCAAACGCGCTTACAGGTCTTTAAACAGCCTTATACATGCTTACTCCGGCTTACACACGTGCACTCATGCTTTCATGCGCGCACTCTGTCTTACTCGGATTTACAGGCACGCACACGCGTGCATACCTGCACAGCAAGAAACTTTGGTGTTATCCACAGTATACACCTTCCATTTCTTGGCTTTCCCTGGCCTACCTGTTGACACATCTCTTTCCATGATGTCTAACTGACAGCTGACACATGCCACTCTGCTCCTATGAACTTCACTACTTTCATACATACCCCTCTTGTGATGTCACCTATCTCCTACTCTGTTACTCCCCATATCCTACTCCTAGACTCCACTGACTGTGCTCATTTGCTATGTAAAAGTGTGATTCACTATCCTAACACTCATTTACATAGGATTGCCTACTAATGCTTGGTTACATGTCTTAGACTGGGCTTCTCCCCCTAGAAACCCCTACTCGGTGGCCATGTTGTCTCCAGCCTGCTATTCCCTTACATTGTAATTTAACAGTTTTCATAGATTCCACATTTGTGGCTTTTATTTTCTTATTTTATGATTTTCTTTAGCGCACCCCGTTTGTGCGGAGCTGCTCTACACTTAAACATCGGAAATCGCCAAAAAAAAAAAAAAGTATTTTTATTTTAATTTTGCATCTGGGACCATTTCCAATGGCAGTATATTTGGCCATTGGCATGCTTCCTCAACCATATGCAACCTTTATTTGGAGCTGACAAGGCTCCATTGTGCTATTTTGTAGAACGGTACTCAGTTGTCAACTGAATACATTTCTGCAGCTAACACGGCTCCTACTCGGACAGGTTTGTGCTTCCTGGATCACAAATTTACCTCATTTGCATGCCTTTCGGCTGCAAGTGAGGTAATTTGCATATCCCAGCCCTGTCCATGTAGGAGACATTTTAGGAGCTCTCTTACATGCCCCTACAAGCTGTTCCTGGATTGCTCATCAGACATGATGGCTGCATGGAGTCTTACTCTACTCGTACACTCCTTGCAAGCCATCGTGAATCCGACCCAGGGTGTTTAAATTCCTGTACAGAGGAAACATATTGACACATTTTGCACTTATTGAAAGGTGGATATGTTCCAAGCTTCAGTGGGGGCACAGTATTCTTTAGCCAATCATTACAAAGTAACTGTTTTAAATTGCTCTTGTTCTTATATGCAAAACTGGGTACTCTACCTATAACATTTTTTGTTTCCTTATCAGTTATCAGGAAATGCCAGTTGTTCTTAATTATATCACAAACCTTGCTAGTATCACTAGCATACTTGGTAACAAAACGTACTGTATCATTATGTTTGAGGTTCCTTTTTACAGTTGCATTCATTGCTGGTTTTACACTGATAGAAGGAATTCCTTTACTGTTAGCAGCAGTTTCATTCTTTACAGTTTGAAACACAGTTTTATCATAACCCCTCTCCAGTAATAGTTGCTCCAAGTAGTTAACTTCTTTCTCTTTATCAGTTTGCACATTGCATCTATTGCTAGCTCTAATTAATTGCCCTTTGATAATATTTGGGAAAATGTGCTTAGTATGCATGCTATTACGAACTAATAGTCTATTTTTCCAACAGGCTTTTCTAAAGAGCCTGGTGTTGATTTTATCCAAACTGTCTCTATACACAGAGATGTATAAAAAGTCTATTTCTATGAGTGAGAGGGATGTTGTAAAACTCAAAAAGTCCATTGTAGATTCCAAGTACTTAATGAAATCCAACAATAGTGATGGCTACCCCTCCCACAGCATAAAGGTGTCATCAACAAAATGTCTATACATCTTAATGTATTTACTGTACCTACTGTTAAATAAATACTGTTTCTCCCATTAATAAACTACCATGTTTGCATATGAGTTTGCACAAGGTGTGTCCATGGCAACTCCCCATTTTTATAAATATATATTGCTATCATATACAAATATATTTTTAGATAGTATTAAATCTAATAATATTTAAATTATCATAATTTAATTTGTATCACTGCTCCCCATTTCTTTCAGTTCACTTCTTATTGCCTCAACCCCATACTCATTGGGTATGCAAGTGCCCTGGTGTTTCATTTAATCCCCTCAGAGCACTCAAAAATGGGATGTATCTTTCAAAATGGCGGGAATCTGCCTTACTATAGATCCTAATTTACCCTCCACATATTTCGAAAGGGGCTCTTTAACCCAGCCCCCTCTATCTACAATTGGTCTTAGTGGTTGTTTGTCCATACATTTATGTATTTTGGGTAACCCCTTGATGTAAGATATTCTAGGGTAATCAATTGTGAAGACCTATATAGCTGCTCATCTATTTGTCTGCACATTAACAAATCATATAAGCATTCATTAATATTTTTAACAATTTTCAAATGCTGAACATGTTATTGGGACATATGTATCTGTAACACTCAACATTTCCTTCATAGAACGAACATAATCACCCCTATTCAGAACAACAACAGTCCCTCTTTGTCTGCAGGTCTTATACTTAGGGCTTGACTGTTCTGCTGAGAGCACAGAACATGTATCTCATCTTGTGTAAGATTCTAAAATGAGCCTCTATTTCTGGTATAGAAACTATTATAAATGTCATTTTCACAAGCTCTAATAAAGGATTCTACATGGTTAGGAATGACAGGTGTAAAAGAACTTTTTTTACAAAATCTAGTACTGCTCTGCCTGTCATCATTTTTAAAAAAACAATTTAAGTGCCACATTTTTACCAAATACTCTTAAATCAGTCAGCAATTCACTTACTTCAGCACATGCAGAGGGTATGAAAGCCAGACCCCTGTTTAACACAGCCTTTTTAGCTTCAGTTAGACTATAGTCCGACAAATTAATTACCAGTTCATTTACTGCCTTTGTCTCCTGTTCGGAGTTGTTCTCTCTCCTGAGAACATCCTTTTTCTTCTTCCTCGACATCAAGAGTTGGTGGAATATACTGTTTAGGTCTTGCTCCCTATAAGACCTGATTATTAGCTTGCTGGTTAAACAAAGGAGTTATACTGATTTCAGAGGGTGTTTGGGACACATTAATTCATTGAGAAGTAACATTCTGACACTCCTCCTACATTTTGGTAGGCAGATCTGCTAAAGGCATGTCTGTTGTGCTTGGTCTAGGTGCTTCTACATCCTCCACTCTACCATCATTATTATTAGGGCTTGCAAAATTAGGAATATTTCATGGCCATGTAAACACATGACCAAGGCTAAAGTCCATAAAGTCTCTTTCTAGTTTACATTGTTTAGTTTGTCTTAGTCTATTCTCATACAGTGCAACATTAATACACATGTTATTGAAAGCACTAGTATAGGTCTCCCCTTCAAACTGCTCTACAATGTCATAGCAGTTTTGCTGTATACCTGTGCTTAGGCTCAGTTCAAATGGATCAAAATAATCTATAAGCAGCTTCATGTATTTTCTGCTCAGTTCTAAGTTCAATTGCTGCCACTCTTCCAATAATTCAGGGTGGGTTTCACCATAAGTAGGGTTACATAAAACTCTCATACCCCTTGGAAGCACATTAAAGTGAAGGAAAGCTTCCAAATGTTGTCTCTGCCAAGTAAGGTGCTTACACAATAAAAGAACACATCAATAGTATAAGGGCAAGAGATTCTATTGGTGCTTTATCGAGATATGATCTTACTAATACCAATATACATAATTTCTGATTTATGGCTATTGAAAAAAATAGATATACCCCTGGATTCTGCAAGCCCTGCATGGTGTGCAGGACTAGTGCAGGAGCTCCAGCAGGCAATATGTCTGCCGTGCGATCCAGGAATAATCTGTAGGGGCTTACACGAGCGCTCCTGCACTAGTTCTGCACGGACTCAGCCCCCTTATGCAAATTACCACATTTGCAGGAGAAATCCATGCAAATGAGGTAAATTTGCATTCCAGGAAGCTGGAAACCAGCCATGTAAGACTAGTGTAATGTACAGAAGTGTACTCCGCCAGTAACGGAGTACATTTCTGCAAATTACAAAATGGAGCCATGACAGCTCCAAAAAAATGGTGGATATCATGTCTAAAGCATGCCAATGGCAAACTATAAGGCCATTGGCATGGAAAACACTTGCAAAAATAAAAAAAATCAACTTTAATTTTTTTTTAGCAGATAGCGGGTGTTTAAGCTAGGGCAGCAGCACACAAACCGAATCAGGGGGAAAATAAGAAAAAAAACATAAAATAAGCATTCTAACCAAAATCACTATTGTGTCATTTTATTCAATGGCAGGCAGAAGACAACATGGCCAGTGAATAGTGGTTGCTAAGGGGGGAGGCTCAGTGTGGAAAATGCAACTATGCATTAGCAGGCAATCCTATGCAAATGATGGGAATGATACTGAACCCCAGATTTCCCCTGCATGCCAGCCAGTACCCAACAGTGTAAGAGCAGGAATAACTTGGTGCAAGCTTATGAGTTAGCTGACATCATGGGGGGGGGTGGGTGTCAGGCATACTGTAAGCAGATTGGAGCCCTGTGGCTTGGGTTTGCTCCTGGCTTAGCAAAGCTAAGCAAGGGTGTGTGTCTGAGGCTGCCTAGCACTCTTTACATTGCCTAAGCATGTGTGTGTGCCGCGCACAAGGTTTTAAAGGAAAAAAAAGTAAACCAGGAAATAGCAGCTCTGTGCACATTTCAGCATTCTGTTTGTGTGGTGCACCCCAGTCTCAAACAGGAAGGCAATGGGAAGGGAAAACAGCAGTAGGAAGGTAATCTAGGAGAACTAGCATAGCTGGCAGGTGAAATGTATCAGAATCAGCCAATTACACAGGCAGCATACCAGCCCAGCCCAGAACACTACTATAAACTATGCAAACACCTTTCCCTCTGGTTTTTCCCATACTCTACACCACCTGTGTATACAAGCGGGGAACTTTTAACAAGCAAAATAACAAAATTATAGGGGCTGCAGCAGCTATCATACAACATGTGGAAGAGGCTGAGAGTGGTGACGATGAGAATGCAGTCGACCAATCCACAGTGAGGAGACAGAGAAGAGTGCACAGACCCAGGGTAATCTACTAGGAGCTACATGAGCTGGAGATAGTGGAGTGCTATAGGGTTGACAGGGGGCCTCCTACAGCAAATTGTTGAGCTGTGCCGGCCACGCCTGACACACAGAACTAACAGAGGGGAACCCATCCCAATGGATACTAAGGTATGTGTAGGCCTAGGAATACTAGCCACAGGTATCTCTCAAAGCCCAACTGGAGATATCATAGGGATCTCACAGGCATCAGCATTCAGAGGTTTTCCACCAGTTCCTGGATGCCATGTCAGCACATGCCAGTGAGCACGTATATTTCCTCAACACCCGTGAGGTGTTGGCCAGCAATATGCATCTCTTCCACCAAATAGCAAATTACCTTGAGGTGGTGGTTGCTATAGACTGCACACACATATGCATCAAAGCACCACCTGGTGAGTGGGTTAGGGTCTACATCAACAGCAAGGGATTCACCTCCATCAACTGCCAGATCATGTGCGATGATCAGGGCATTACAATGAATGTGTGTGCTGGCTGCCCAGGAAGCTATCACAATTCCCACATCTGGCATCTGACACAGCTGTGCCAGAGATTTGCCAATGGGGACATCCCTTATGGTCACCTAGTGGGGGATGCTGGTTAGGCACTGGAGCCGTGGCTGATGACACCCACCAGAAATGCACACACACACGAACAAGAACACCATAATGAGGCACACGCACAGACCATAATCATGATAGAGCATGTGTTTGGGATGCTCAAGTTATGGTTCCAATGCTTGAACACATCTGGTGGAGCCTTGCAGTACTCACTAGCTACATGTACCCAAATTGTCATTGTATGTGCCATGCTACACAATGTGATCCTGCAGAAACAGCTGCAGCAGGAACAGCACAGGGTAGGGCCACACAGCCCCCACACCAATGCCAAGGCCTGCACAGGTACAGAGTGACTCCGAGGAGGAACAACCTGAGCCTGCCCCAGTAGGCAGATGGAGGCATGCACAGTATGCCATGGCCTTGGCAAACAGGCAACACATAGCACATACACTGACACAGTAGGGACCCAGGGAATGACGCCTCTCTCTGACTCGCACATACAGTAAAAGGGATGCCAAACATGATACTTCCTGTACTCATCCATGTATAGGGAGTGTACTATGTGCATCCAACATTAGCAGCCCTCAGCACCATCCTCAATACTGGCACCCCCACAAGGTAAGTCACTCCCCTTACTGATTGCTGATTGGAATAGTATGTATAGTCACTTGTATCTATGGTATGGATGTGAGCATGCAAGAGAATCAGGTGGCAGAATAGGATGCCAGCAGATAGTAGACACCTATAGTGGCACCATGAGATCTGTAACCAATACGGGTGTCACCATAGCAGCCAGTACTACACAGGGTGACAAAACCCACTGAAGGGTATGTGCTGGGCCACATGTGTGTCCATATGACTCACACATGCCAGTCAGGGAGGTTCACATACCCAACAACAGTCTCAGCCAGCAGGATAGGTGTAGACAAACACAAACAAAGGCTGTGCTATGGCCTCTGAATGATGCCTATGGGTAACCACCCTCCATGCCTACACAGACAGACTACATCAGGTCAGGCAGTGGGATTTTAGTTCTGAAGGGTAGGAAGTCAGAAACTAATATGTAGGTCAATCGAACCTAAGACCTGTAGTACACTGATATGCCTCTAGTCAGCATGATAGGTTAGAATACAGAATGAAATGGAGTACCTGACATACCAGTACAGTCATAACAAATGTGTACAAGTGTCAGGTGTGCCCCCCCATCAGATGTAGACATGTAGAAACAGTCAGATGTGCCCCCCAAATCCTGTGTAGAAATGTAGAAACAGTCAAGTGTGCCCTCCAATCCTGTGTAGAAATGTAGAAATAGGTGTGCTGCCCATTTCTGTGTAGAAATGTAGAAACAGTCAGGTGTGCCCCCTATTCTATGTATGTGCACGTGGCCTGCTGTGGTGTGGACAGCACCCTCCCTTCACTGCCGGGGCTGGTACTGCCACTTGGTGTCCTAGTATGTCCACGTTGACTACCAGCTGTTGGTATTGCTGGCCTATGTCTACATGTCCGTTGCCGCACCCCCACCACATGGACATACCATGGGTGATGAGGGTCATCATCTCACCATGGCATCTATCCATGAGCTTGGTATAAGCACGGATGGCAACAGCAGTTCACGGATGTTGTCGCTTACAGATGTGAGAGCAGCCCTCTGCATCCTCAGGCCCTGTCTGGTGTAATGTTTCATATGTGCCTGCGCTGTCATGACAATCTGAAACATGCACCTGCTGGTACCAGCTATGTCGCCTCTGCCAGGGGCATGATGTCCAGCGGCCCTACCACGAGCCCCCTGGGACATCTGACTATGTGATGCCCTGACAGACATCTGGCTATGCCAGCTGCAACCAGACACAGTAGGCATGGTTACCACACTTTCCTCTGTATTGCCACCAAATGCCAGCTGTCCCTCCCCTATGGCCACTGGTGATGGGGTATGTATAGGCACTGAAACTGTGTGCAGGGTTGGGGTGGCTGAAAGGGGGACGTCAAATTATGGTGCAGTGTTGGCTCCTGACAACCCCACCTGTGCCTCAACAGCACTATCATCATCTTCAGTGTCTGTATGGACAACATTAGATTGCATGCTGGAGGGACCCTGACCCACCTCGCCACCTGTGGGGGAAAACAATAAACAAACTTTAAAACCTGTACAGCACTGCCTAACAGTAAACACACACACACACACACACACACACACACACACACACACACACACACACACACACACACACACACACACACTGCTGTAATACCTACCTGTCTGTGATTTTACAGACAGTCCCACATATATGTCCATGTGTACCCCATCCTGCATCACACTTGGTAACATACACACATTGATACCACTCATTAACATATCAGTCCTCTAAATGCCTACCCAAGTGATAATAACACAAGACCTGTTACTACATTACCTCTCTGACCAGTGTTTACCCTGTGTATGTCTGGACATCATGAGCATGGCCCTTATATGTGTGGGCTACTATGTTCTATCCATATTATCACACACTTGTGTGTCATGTGTATGTAATGCTCAGTAAATGCCAGATATGCTGCTCATTCAGACTATCATGTGACACCTGTAATATTTGGATACACTCCGTGGTGTTGACTAGTACTTCCCCAAAGCATCTGTAGTACTGCATATGTGGGTTGTAGGTGACCTCTCTGTTGAATGCAATATTAAGTGTGTCTACCTTCCCTCTCAATGCCTGTTCCATGTTACAGACCATATTATACTATCAGCTGTCCTGTGATTACACACATGACAAGTATCCCTGGTGTGTAATGTGGCAGTCCATGTCTATGTACTGTATGATCCCAAAGGAAGGTATTGCTGTATGAACACCCCACAATCACACGTGCATACATGGCCAACCACACAAACACACACACATGCACACATGCATCCTACATACATCAACCTCCCTCTACTTCACCAGTGTGACCTACAGACAAACTAACTACCCACCAGGATGTACACACACACACACACACATACACACACACACACACACACACACACACACACACACACACACACATACAGGTGAGGCTGCACAATGATAGTACACACAGTCCTCCTATTACCCTTCTGTCAACATGCATAACATATGGTTCCCAACAGCATGCAATGCAGCTATAGTCAATCCATGCTAGCAACAGTATACATGTGTGTGATATATGTGCTGTGTCACTAGGTGAAGCCCCTTCCCCTGGTTACCACTGCACCCATGTACACAGTATTGCTGTGCACCTGTTCTGCACCCTGCCATGAACTGTGCACCACACCTCACAGGTGTACAGCCCATTGATGGATGTGTACTACTATGTCGGTTATGTCAGCTTTAATACTCACAGCCCCTATGTTTTCCAGCAACACATACCTGGGATGATATGTAGACAGATGTCATTTGTGAATGCATGATGTCTGATTCACAGCTCTCAACATCAGCAGACCATGTATCACCAATCCAATACTCTTACACTGACAACCATAAAGAGCATACTGTGGCTATGGGAGGTGTACACACACTTACTGATATGCTGCACCCATCCTTGATCTGCCATGGGACCACATCACCTCATATCGTAAGAGTACATGAGCCCAATATGTGACATATGCCTGTACTTTCACATGCAGCGTCAATGAAATGTGTTAGGTGTGTGGATGCTGACTGCAATGCATACACACCATGTGGGCATATGTGTGCATACCCTTATCATGATGGTTTGTCGCACCTCTTGTTGTGTGTACTACAGCAGTCACTACTCCTGGCAGGGGTATACCAGCGTGGACCATCTGCATTTGCCAGTGTATGTTCAGTCTGCCCTGCACATGTCCCTCTAATCTGCATGATTGCAAGATCTACTCATGTGCACATCCCTTGGTGTTCACACACTGCCGTCACTATTGCTGTGGGGGTAGGGTTATGGCTGCCATTGGTCCTCAATCTGACTATGGGCAGGTACAGCCATTCTTAGCATCCTTAGGATCACTGCTGCAGTGCACTGGTGTGTCATGCTGACACCCCTCCCCCTCCTTCAGCCTTTTTGCAGATGCATGACAAGTAAGCCCTACACATGTGTGTCACTTGGCAGTGTCCCATACACTGAGCACCACATGTTACAGCCTAGTCCCAGCTGATAATGTGGACCACTGTAATGCCTTATGCCATAGTTTATCTCTGCAGCAGTTGCCATTGTCCTACAGGTATATATACTGGTGTTGCACTGTATATGGATGTTGTTCCAAACATGTACCTACTGTAGGTCATGTCTCCCACCATTATGTTACTCCCTGTGGACACATTCTGCAATGACAGGATGTTAGTTGTCATGCAGGTGTCTGACATACCCTTCCAATACCCTATCATGGTCACACCTGTGATGCCATGTATTTCACAGCAACAAAACGTGCACATGTACAGCATGCATTCTGGGTAGGTGTGTTAGATGTGTGCATGGAATATACCATCACCATTACATGCCCAGTGTATTGACAAGCATCTACATAAACCATATTCACCAGTGACAGGCTGCTGCCTTGGTGGTATTCACAGAGGGATCTACATAAGAGGGTGAGAGTTGCAAACTCAGTGGCCACAACTGTGGCATTGCTACAGGGTGGGTGCAGTATTACAATACATCAACAATACATTTCCACAATACTACCACATATGGGCAGCTGTTTATCACTACTATGCAGAAACAAAATACATCTATGACATGTCAGATATGCATGATCTACCTACCAATGCGGATGTATATGCAACAGTAGTCTATGGATGTGCCCTGTGGCCTTACCTGCATGCTCCTCGGCTGGTGTGTGGGTGGTAGCCACCTCCACAAAGATGTCTAGCGGTTGGTGGCTGGCTGGATGGGCAGGTGCCACGAGGCTGGCCAGGAGCTCCTCAACACATGTCGGGGGGTGATGGATTTCATGGCCCCCCCATGGCAGGGTGATCCACCCAAACTGCAGCAGCACACCAATGGGCATTGTGAAGCAGGTCAGAACAATGATGCTGGACCTGCTCATAACTGTGGTTGTTCAGTCCAACATCATTGACTCTGTGGACTAGGTTGTTCCACAGGGTGGTCCTCTCCTGCTGATTATGAGCAGCCTGGCCAAACAAG
The DNA here is from genome assembly GCF_019279795.1 of Protopterus annectens. Taxonomy (NCBI): domain Eukaryota; kingdom Metazoa; phylum Chordata; order Ceratodontiformes; family Protopteridae; genus Protopterus; species Protopterus annectens. Next base: position 560,362,881 of record NC_056735.1, read on the forward strand.
GTCACATAATGCTGTATGAGTCCATTCAGCAAGATTTCATTTTCCTCTGCATTGTAGGCTGGCAGCCTTCCATGAGACATCATGCCTGAAAGACATAAAGATGGACACAGGAGTGAGCAAGTCATACAGCAAGGTTACCACAGTTCTTAATATACATCACTGTAACCCTCCCCACCATATCAGTGATAACAAACTGTACACACAACTCAATAGGTATGGCTACAGCATACCTACCAGTGGGGCAGATATTGTACTGTACCATGCTTTGTGCAATGTGTTTGTAGCCATGTTCCCTGTGTAGACACTATCATTGCTGGCCTGTTATAGACTATTCACCTGCATGCCATTGTCAGGGCCACAATTTTTCCATATATGCCTGTGGTATGCTTGCTATGTGTGTGTGCTGCACATTTGACATTCTGTGTTATTGTGGTTATCTATGCATGCTGTTGGACATGTTCTGGGATTGTGTAGACTATTACTACCAACATATATTCTATAACAGTGACACAATAGCATGTATATGTACTACTGGCCAGCAGAACCTCCTCTCCGAACTCATCTGCCCATGTTACCAGGCCACATGACATGTGTGTCCCACCCTGGAGCCTCCTCATGTACTGGTCCATCAATACCGTCAGGTGGAACCAACCCAGGGGATGTTGTCCCCCCTGGGGGCACACAGAGACTTGTTCCTGTCTCCTGAGGTCAGGTCCAGGGTCTGTTCCATAACTGGATCTACAGGCACACGTGGTATGTGCTACATCACCTTGAGGCAGCCAGCACACATTCACAGGGCCCAAATCTTCCTCCTGCTCAGCCTCCAGGCCAGGCACCTTCAGGATGTGGACTGCTGTTGTGAGTAGCAGTGGGTGGGAGGCTTGTTCCCATTGTGTCCATATTAGGGCCCATGGGGCGTTCACATCACAGAACACACACACCATCCAGGGTGTTTACCCACCAAATGTGTCACATACCACCCCTGTATGCTGTCCCCTATATCTACCAACCCTGACCACCTCCGCAACTATACCCGCCATAAATCCCCATATTCCCATTCCATACTTCACAGACAAGGGCAATGTCATCCCAACAAGGGGTTCACATGTGACAAAACCGTCCATGTTGCACACACTAACAGCTGTAGATATCTGTGTGTATTGCTATGTGTGCTGTTTCCTCGCACATAGCATGCAGCACTGTGGTAGTAATATAGGGGACAAGTATTTACATACATATATGTTTGTGTGTGTGCTTGTATATATGTAGACATGTGCATATAGGTATATATCCATATATGTGTAAATATATGTGATGTATATATGTGCTCATATATATGTCTACACATGGGAATCTGTATATTTGTGGATATATATATATATATATATATATATATATATATATATATATACACACACACACACACATATGCATACCTATATGTGGAGTACATTCAGACATCAGGTCCACAATCTCAAAACACCTGCCTGCACAGCCTGCTGTTCTGCCTTGCTACAACACCAGGATGTGGACTGCTGTTGTGAGTAGCAGTGGGTGGGAGGCTTGTTCCCATTGTGTCCATATTAGGGCCCATGGGGCGTTCACATCAGAGAACACACACACCATCCAGGGTGTTTACGTATGTGTAGGGCCAGATTGCAGGTAACCCTATTACACACCAATGGCAATCCTGCATGTTACATTACAGGTTAACCTGAGTATCCTGCAAGAGGTGGGCTGTGGAACCCACATGTCCATCATAATGGCATTACTTCCACCATCAGCTATTGGCCATGTAATATACATACTTCCCGTTACACAACACAAACTATGATGGCTTACATCTTATCAGTCAGTGCTGCTCTGCACAGTTGACGGATATGGCCCACTACCCACAGGGATGGACTCTATTGTCCTTAGCAGTTGTTCAGCTGAACATCATTGCAACAACTACACCTGAAGGCACATATAAATCATTCCACATCATCTATCCCATTATTATGGACCAAGTACTAAGGTCAGTTACATACATGTATAATTCACATACCTGTTATGGGAATGCAGGCTCTTCTGGATGATTTTCTTTTTTTGTTCTGTGCCTTATACACATTCTCTCTCTCTCTCTCTCTCTCTCTCTCACTCTCTCTCTCACTCTCAGTCTCCCTCCAGTAAATGGAATGAGCTGCTTTGCATAGATTGCAGCATGGAATTTGTAGGTGATGCACATGATCAGGTGATGGCCTCTGCACCAATCAATGTCCTTCACTTACTACCTGCATGCAGCATGCTGTGTAGTACTTCCAATCACCACTGTCTTGGCAACCAACTAATATAAATCCCTACATCTTGTAGGCGTGGTCCCTTTACCTTTCCTGTATGATGGACATCATTCCTGTGTGTGGGCAGCAGGTTAACAGACAGCAGGTAGCAAACTCAGGCCAGCTACATATCTGTAGGAGGTTCCAGAACTGCAGACAGAGTGTGAGTAGTGTTGTGGTATGCATTGTATAACACAGGTATTACAGGGCTTGTGTGTACATACTAGTTTAACTTGGAATGCAGTCTGTCTGCATAGCTCTCAACTGTGGGCCTATTCTCTTGATGGCCAGAGGTGTGCTTATTATGTTTTGTCTGTCCACCACACAGGTCTTGTGTCAGATATATCACTAGCATATCATATATCACTATATCACTAGCAGTGTGTGTGTGTTGAGTGCTATCAGTACATGGCTACATCAGTTTCTGTTTCTAACTTCATATGCCTGACTAAAGGTATGCTGCAGACTATCCTGTAACACCAGCAACTTGCTTAGTGTATGAAAACAGTTTTAGACATATGGGCCTGTGTTCCAGCCTCTGTCCTCCACCTACATACCAGGCTTTGTACATATGACATGCTGTCCAGGGGTTGTTATGTAGTGGGCTGTGAGTATGTCATGCTGCCATTCCTGCCATCAGTCCACTGCTGTTGTGTCCCCCACACATAATGTAAGGTTGGGTCCATATATGTGTGGGCTTCACCTACACAATACATGAAGGCCTTTATGCACTGCAGAGGCCACTGTATGTAACAGTGGTATATGGCCCTATATTATTGAGTCGGGGGGGTGCACCATAACTAACCTAGGCTGTTACAACATGTGGGGGTATCAGGAGTAAGCTGCCTTAAGGTATCTGGATGTACATTATCATGCAATTCACCTTGGATAAATGCAGACCTACTGCCTCCAGCCCTACAGACTGTTCTGTTTGTCAGTGTAATTATGATGGTGTCAGTTATGCCTTGTTATGTAACAGATACATCCCATTGTGTCAACTGAGGTCTTTACCCCCTAAGGATTGTGTGCAGAGTGTAGCTAGAGGCTGCTGGACTATACATCTGCATTACTTACTGTTGATTGTTTGGTTTTCTGTGGCCCAGTCTGTCTTTACTACTGTACTACTTGAAGGCCTCAGCCTGGACAGCAACATATGTAAACCTTTCCAAACTACTGTATTAGTATAACTGCTTCACAGTTGCATTAGTCTGTTTATATGGATGCCGCTGTCTAAACAGCTATATGACATGGCATATACAACTGTAATAGTACAGAAATAAAGCTTTCCCATGTATACAAACCTGTGTATGGTGTTATATCCTTTGACATCTCTGTGGGTATATGTTGCAGGCAACAACTGTCATTTGCATGGGTGGCTCATACAGTGTCCAGTTGGTAAGGTGGTAACGGTAGGCATAGTGGCTGTTCCGCATTGTGTGCACCTTCTACATATGTATCTTCTTATACATATCTGTGTGTGTGCATGTGTAGTTTTATATATATATATATATATATATATATATAAATATATATATATATATATATATATATATATATATATATATATATGTATATCTGTATCTGCATATATGTGTCTGTGTATATGTATCCTAGGGATGTTGATTGCTTCCACATTGTACATTCCCTATGGTAACCAGACTGTACTGCATGATATGTTACTTATACTGGCCTGACATTATACAGGTGGGATGGAGTACTGTTAACATCCTGTGCCTATGTTGTGTCAGGTCCTGGTTATGGGATCTGCAACAGTTGTTAGTGTATTGCAGGGCAGATGTGTTTGGCTGTGGGGGGGATACCTATTCGGACAAGACGTATGTTGCTTGGGCCCCCTCAACCCCATTAATGGTACATGTGGAGATATATGTTTTTGTTATGTTCGCATTTTTATCTACAGATGTATGTCTGAATATACCTATATAGATATCTGCTTATATATATATATATATATATATATATATATTGCTGTATATGTATATACATATATATATATATATATATATATATATATATATATATATATATATACACACATATAGATGTAGACATATATATCTATAGACGTATGCATATGTGTGTATGTATGTATGTTTATATATACATATATATATATATATATATATATATATATATATATATATGTATATATATACATATAGTCTACTATCAAATGACTGAAAATCAAAAGACTGAATCCCAAAAAGACTGAAAATTCAAAATATTGAATACATTTTAATGCAAGGGGCAACCCCCCCTGCTCCTCTAATGTGGGGGCTGCACCCCCCACACCCCCTGCTAAATATATATATCAACTCTAAGATCGCACAACAGTGGAGAATGGGGCAAATTCCATTATTCAATATTTTGAATTTTCAGTCTTTTTGGGATTCAGTCTTTTGATTTTCAGTCACTTGATAGTAAACTTTCTCTCTCTCTCTCTCTCTCTCTCTCTATATATATATATATATATATATATATATATATATCTTCTTGTCCATTAAATAATCCCTCTTCCCCCTCTCATATTTTTCCCCTACTCCATCTTATGTAAGCTCCTTCCTTCACCTAACAGGATATTCCCCTACAGAGCTCCCTGTTGTATCAAACTGACTGTCCACTAGGTGTCGCTCCTCTACCATTTTGCTGTCTCTAGTTTTTTTCCCACTCTTCTCCTTATCTCATCCATATAGTTCATAGACAACTCTTCTACTGCTCTCTGCCTCAATCTTCTCCCTGGATTACCTATCCACTTCTCCACTCTACTTATACCCATCTCTTTCCCTCATAAAGCCTCTGACCTTCTTCTACTGTTATTTCTTTTTATATCTAACTACAACTCTAATTTCCTGTCAGTCTTTTAACTTAGCATAACAGTGCAAACTTACCTTCTGACTCTCACACTCTACTGATTGTTTTCCTCCCATTTTTCCTTCCTTTGGCTCTTCCTGCTCCGTTCGCCCTGCGGGCTCACTCTGCTCCCCTACCCTGCCCCCAAATCTCACCCGCCCCCAGCACCTCTACATTTATTCCTGACTTACCCATCCCACCCATACCAATTAAATAATCACAGTACTCTCCTTACTACCCCTCCCACTCTTACTCCTCCCAATCCACTTGACCCGCACTTTTCACTACACTTAGTCTCTTTTTCTCCCCCTGTAAAGACTCACAACCCCTTCTACTTCCTTTACCTCTCCTCCTCAATTTAGCCTGCTAACTTCCCAGACATTTCTCTCTTCAATCCCCCCTTTCTCCAAGTATGCCCTCCCATATCCTTTATACTATCCATGTCCCTTGCTCCCTTCTTGTGCTACTAATTCCTCTTTATTTTGCTACTTCTTACTCTTCCAAAACAACCCAATGCCTACCTCCTACTCAAGCTATCCCTTGCACTCACCTGCAACCACTTCTAGCAACCCACTTCCATACAATATCATCCTCTCTTATTCCTCCTAACCTACTGTACCTATTCCACCCCAAACTTTTCTTCACTACAACTAATACATTCACTATTAAACCACTACTAGCCCCAAACAGCTTCCTTCTCAATAAACCCAAAAGACTAAAAGTTATTCCCAAAAATAACCTAGCCTTATCTGGAGATATCCATCCTAACCCTGGCCCTTGCATCACAACTAACAGCTCCCTCCCGCCACCCCTACTTCATCCATTGCACACTCCCATGCCCCCTCCCTCTTCTTCTTCTACTTCCTCTGTTAACACCCTTAAGTTCTTTACAATAAACGCCAAGATCCTTAATAACAAAATACACCAAATACAAGCTTGGATTAGCCACAACCAACCTGACATCCTAGCCATCTCTGAAACCTGGCTAAACCCCCATATTGCTGACTCTGAAATCCTACCTCCTGGGTTCCAAATCCATAGAAGTGACTGTTTAAACAGAAAAGGTGGAGGCTCTGCACTAATATACTCCAACCTTCTTTCATTAATCCCTCAACAAACTCCAATTCCACAATTCAATAATACTGAACTAACTGCTAGTCTCCTACAGCTAAATAAACATAAAAATATCTGCATTATCTCCCTATATATTTCCCCAGGTGACAACAACTCTACCCTTGAAAATATTCTTCACTGGTCCTCAACTGAAATAAAATTTGAAACCTACATTCTAGGCGATGTTAATATTGATTGGAATAAAATTAACTCACCTTCCCCCTCCTTATTCATTAACCTCTACAATTTCACCCAAGTAATTCATACAACCACTAGCCCAAAAAAACACCATCCCCCAGTATCCATCATCGACTGGGTCCTAGTCTCCCATCCAAACAAAATAACTCTCTCTGGTACTATCCCAGACACCTTTAGTGACCATCTCCCTGCTTTCATACATTGCTCAACCAACACCACTAAACATCAACACCACTACATCCACACTCGTAATCTCAGCAACTTCAACCCCATAAATTTCTCAAACACTTTTAAACATATTAACTGGCAAATCCTAAATACTCTTCCCCTTGACAATCCAGTAGAACATTTTAACTCTATCTTCCTAAAAACCCTCAACTCCCAAGCCCCACCAAGAAACAAACGAATCAAGACTAATTCTGCTTCTTGGCTATCCAAAGAAACTAACAAATCGTGCATTGCAGGGACAAATCCTGGAAGCTCTACCAGAAAAATAAGATGCCTTCTACCTTGCTTCAATACACCCAACTTCGCAACCAAGTAAAAAACTAATCACCTCTGACAAAAAAACTACTATAATAAACTTCAGTCCAACAATAACAAGAACCCAAAACAATTCTGGAAATCTGTTAATTCCCTACTGCATCCGGGATCCAGGAATAATCCCTGCCCTGACACTAGCATAACTGACTCAGAACTAAGCTCTCACTTCAACACATTTTTTACAGAATCCATAGCTAATCTAACCAAATCTTTTCCTGACAATAATCCATCCTACTCTCTTTCCTCTACTCCTAACAACCCTCTTAAATGTCCTCCTAATTTCCAGCTCAAACCTGTTCCAACTACTTTCATAAAAATACTCCTATCCAAATTAAAGCCTTGCTCAAATGCCCCTGACAACATACCCTCCTCCTTCCTCAAATCTGCTGCTGAAGGTATTGCTCTCCCTATCAGCATCCTAATTAACAGATCATTAAAAGAGTCATATGTACCCAATCTTTGGCGATCTTCCTTCATTCTACCTCTTCACAAAGGTGGCAAAAACACCAATATCTCCAATTTCCGCCCAGTTGCCCTACTCTCACCAATATCAAAAGTTCTAGAAAAATGTGTCCACCACCAACTTATGCCTTTTTTAACTCAGAATCACCTCATAACTCCTACCCAGCATGGCTTCCACCCTGGCCACAGCACCATTACTGCCTTAATATCCTTCTTAGAAACAGTAAATTGAGCCCGTGATTCTGGATTACTAGTATCCACAGTACTGCTAGATCTTTCCAAAGCTTTTGATACTATCTCCCACAAGCACCTTCTCTTTCATCTCTCCAACCTTCATCTCTCCCCTGATACCATATCCTGGTTCTCCAGCTACCTATCAGACAGATCTCAAGCTGTCAGATGGAAGAACTCTACCTCCTCCTTCTTGCCAACACCCACCAGTGTTCCCCAGGGGTCCATCCTCGGACTCATGCTTTTCAACATTTTCATTAATAACCTGCACAATAGTTATCCAATACGCTGATGACTCTACCTTAGTCTGTGCCGCCACTAACCTACCTGAACTCCTGACTAAAACTCAAATAGCTTTTTACACTACCGAGAACTGGATGCACCACAACCATCTCTCTCTCAACTCTAATAAATCTAAAATACTTCTCTTCCCTCCCACCAGGGCTTTCTCTTTCGACAAAAATGCTTTCAAAGTCCTAAGCCATAGCAACACTGCCATAGAAGTGGTCCCTTCTGCAAAACTCCTTGGCATTACCATAGACGAACACCTTAAATTTGATATCCACATCCAACAAAATATAAAGAAAACCCACCAAAAGCTAGGTATGCTATATAGAAATAACCACTTTCTCTCCAACTCCTCCAGGCATACTATAGCAACTACCTACCTCCTACCTTCTTTACTATATGGAGCCCCTCTTCTAACTAACCTGTCTTCTTCCAACACCTCTAAACTCAAAATTTGCTACAATAAAATCTCCAAATTCACAACTAAATCCAAAAATTCTACTCACCACTGCCTTACCCTACAATCTCTGAACTGGCTGGAACTCTCTAACCACCTAGACTATATCCAACTAACCTCTGCTCACAAACTTATATTCTATCCAGATAAATGCCCAGCTTTAACAAACATCTTTCCCCCTTACATCCCAACCAGATCTCTGAGATCTGAACACCAAAATTTAATCTCTATCCACAAACCCAAACGTCCTGCAGGCCAACTCATTCTCTCTTTCACTGTAGGCAAAAAATGGAACTCTCTCCCGCTTTCACTTAGGACTATACCTAATTCTGAATCCTACAAGACCCAACTTTACTCATACCTATCTACTAAACATAAATGTTCCTGCTTTCACCCTACATAAATTCATAGAAATTTCCCCTTTGAGCGCTCCATACTCCTACTCCTCAATGCACTATAACCCATTTTTCTTTTTCCCCTAAAACAAACCTAAGCTACCATTTTCAGATTAAGCAAGTTCTCTCTCTTGACTCCAAGTATGTATATATTGTAAATATCAAGTAATCCACATATGCTTATTTTTCATACAGTGGAACCTTATTGCTCTGAATGTAAATACCTGCAAACTGTGCTACCTTTGTCTAAATTGCATTATTATGACAATTTATTCACTTGCTGTACCTGATTGTATGAATTTATATATGCATTTTACCTTAGCATTATATAACCTTTTGCAATTGTATTGCTTATTGGAGCTTTTCTCCCCAGGTCTCCACTGAAAATGGGCACACTCTGGCCCAGTGGACTTCCCCGGTAATCAAACTGAAATAAATAAATATATAAAATAAATATATATTATATATATATATATATATATATATATATATATATATATATATATATATATATATATATATTTATATCTATATCTACATATATAGATATGTATATATTTATTTAGATAGTAATATATGTACATACACACATACATTTACATGTTTAGATACATTTCCTGTACTGTTGAATGACTGGGCTGGATGATATGTTTGTGAAAACATCAGGGTTATGTATATCTGAGATGGCTTAGTGATAAATCAGTTTGGCTATGGTGTATAGGGCCCTGGGTTTGAGCCTTGCAGAGGCTGTTTATTTTGTTGCTGGGCAGAACAAGGGCCATTGGATACAGTGTGATTAAGGTACTTTTAAGCAGTTGTAATCGGGTTTGCACGGGTTTGCATGGAGGTAAGCACTGCTAACTAGCGGTTACAGTTTCCTGTCCTCAGCTTCTAAATTGCTTAACATGTGTAGGCATTGCTTACCCCTGCGCAACCAGGCTTAAACCCGCTTACTGTTGCTTAAAAGTGCTTTCTCCTGCTTACCCCCACTAATTTCATTAAAAGAAAAGAAAAAAAGGGTTGATAGGAAATTGGTGAAAAAGGGGCACAAAGAGGGAAAAACAGTAGGGAAAATAGCTAGGGATGTGCTGGAGGGTGTAGGGAAGGTCCATAGCTGCCCATTTCTTTTACAGCAACAGCTATGCACATACACTGACTTTGGAGGTAGATTTGAACACTCAAACCCCTGAGAGAGGGGTGAGGACAACATTAATATGTTGTGATGCCAATTAGGCCAAATTACATGTGTCCAGTGGGCACGTGTGAACTGGACAGCTATGTATAGGGTGTATATCTGGGGAGGTAGGTTGGGTAGGTTAACAGACAAGACAAACAAGATGCATACAGGGGTGGTATATGACACATGTGGGAGGTAAACACTTTGATGAGGAGGGATGTTGGGAAATCGGAAGCCCATGAGCTCCCTAGTGGAAACAGTGGGACTGAGATCCCCACCCATGGGCAGTCACCACTGTGCCTTCACGGCCCCAAAGGTGGCTGTGTTGGGGGCTGAGTCAGAGAGCCAGGCCGACCCTCTAGTCATGACATGTGGCCCTCGAGCTGGCACAGAAGATCTCCAAACTGCTGATCGAGCTCTCTATGCACCATGACCCGGACCTGGCGACAGGTGACAGCTTCCTGTCTGCGCCCACTCCCAGGGGGGTGAGCCCTATCCCCTGACGTGGTTCCACCAAGAGGTGGTGCAGGACCAATGGATGAGAAGGTCCTGGGTTGGGCCTCAGACATGCTGGTGCCTGGTGCGACGGCCAGCTGAGGTGGGACAGGTGGGTCTGCTGGGACCTGCATTCCCATATATGCTATGGTGTTTATGGTGTATCAACATATGTGGGTTAGTAATAGTCAACACATTTCAGGGTTAGGTATAATAGCATGCATAGATATTCCCATTAACCCAGACAGCAGATACGGAACAGTTGCCTAGCAAATGGAACACATGCATATATGGGACCACAGTGGTAATAAAAACAGCATGCAGGTACATTGATGGCACCATGCCACCAATGTTGGAGTAATTCAACATAGCACATGTATGGAAACAGATTTAAATAATTATCAACAAATAGGACATATGTCCCAATAGAACAGTGATGTCATCACATACCGGTTGAGGTGGGTATTTAGTTTATTGTTGGAGATATAGTGGGTGGAGAGAAAGATGTCAATTAACAACTAGTATAGTCCTGTAGTTCGCACTACTTTCCTAGTCAGTGCTGTTATCTGTACCTTACAAGTATTATTACACTATCCTATTGCCTTAGTTTGGGCAGTGATATGGTTATCGTCATCTTTATACATGAACTGGTTTTACCTGCAGTATACACCTCTTACCTGGTATACCTTTGGAGGAAATGTTTGTTAACACTAACTGTTTCTACACATACTCCCAGATTTCAGGTTGATGTTGTGCACATACCTGTCCATTTCTTTCTGCACAGACTCTGGCCATGTCTTGACCACATGCAGGTGAACTGGGACATATCTAGACTATTGCCCTCTTCAACTTTTAGTGACCTACAACACTCTTATACATACATTCCTACACAGTTATATTATGTAGCACAGTTTGGGTGACAGTGATCAGTGATACCTTATTATTCAGAACAACTGCAACACTCACAATTCCATACAATACCAGAGTAATCAGTACCAGTACAGAGTATCAAGCTTTTTATTTCTCGGCACAGTGTTTGTATCTGACGTACCTGTGGGAGCAATGTTTGTTAGCACTACCTGAATGTTGCCACACAAAGTACCAGATTACACATTAGTGTTATGCACATACATCTCACTCTGTTACTGTACACACACACTGGTCACAGCTTGACAACATGGGGGTGTAGATAGGACATACTTGGCTCATTATTCTCATAAAAGTTTCAGGAGTTGCTAGAGTGACAGGCTTGTTGTCATAGATGTGTGACAATCAGTTGTATTCCCTGTTTGCTGTGTAAACATCTGGGATCATCCCACTGACTTCCCAGGGGGACAGGTTGACAGGCAGCAGATATGGCCCATACAATGGACATCCTGGTCTTATCTGTACAGTTGTGGGGTATGATTCTGTATGCAGCCTGCTTTCACTCCCAGGATTCAGAGCATAATTGTGTCTGCTAAATCTAAAACACTGTCCATCACAGTTGTGTGTGCTATATAGATATTGCTGTATATCGCCTATCTGCTTTCTGTCTTATAATTCTCCTGTGGTTTTAAATTCTGACCTTGTATTATAACACTCTTATACAGGATTTCCTAGACAGTTATATTTTGTAGGACAGTGTGGGGGATAGTGATGAGTAATACCTTATTATACAGAGCAACTGCATCAGCCACAATGCCATACAATACCAAAGTAAACAGTACTAGTACAGGGTATCCTTCTTTTATTTCTGGGCACAGTATTCGTATCTGACAGACCTGTGGGAGCAATGTTTGTTAGCACTACCTGAATGTTGCCACACACTGTACCAGATTCCCCATTACTATTTTGCACATACATCTCACTCTGTTACTGTAGACACTCTGGTCACAGCTTGACAACATGGGTGTGTAAATGGGATATACATGGCTTATTACTCTCATAAGATTTTGGGAGTTGCTAGTGAGCCAGCTTTGTTCTCATAGATGTGTGTCAATCAGTTGTAATTCCTATTTGCTGCCTATGCACCTGGGATCATCCCACTGATTTCTCAGCGGGACAGGGTGACAGGTAGCAGATATGGGCCACTTTACTGGACATTCTGGACATATCTGTACAGTTGTGGGGTATGATTCTGTATGCACACTATTACCACTGCCAGGATTCGAACCATGGCTGCGTGTGCTAAAAATGCAACAGTTCACTTCTCAGATGCATGTGCTGTTGGGATTTTGTTGTCAGCCTTTTCACTGTTTTCTGTATATGTGTCTCTCAGTTGTACTAAATGACCTCTGGGGATTACACCAGTCATATACAGACATTCCTACACATTTTATTTATGTTGCACAGTGTGGGTAACAGTGTTTAATACAACAGTACTATTAAGTGATTGCAAATCTACATTACCATATGATACCAAAGTATACACATGCAGCCCAGCAGTTAGACCTTTACTGTCAGGCTATTATGCTTTTATTTACATACAAACTATATGAGACTCTTCCTACCATATTCCTCGGTGTATGCTGTACTTGCCTTAAACAATATAGGTTTTATACTGGCAATTACCTTGCTAATGCTTTTAGGTTTATTTCCTCTGACAGTACATGCAGGAGTATTACTGACCTGCCTCACGTCGCAACCTCTCCAGGTGACAGCCATGGGCTTCCTGGTTTGCGACCCGCTCACTTGTCGCTGTGAAGGACATAAGAGGAATATTTAGCCATACCTATCCATAATATACATGAGCTGGCAATTATTACACATGTAGTGGATTGATACTTACACATAGCTGGGACAGCCTCTGCCATCCTAGCCTCTTGCATCCACTGCTCCAAGAGGTCCCCCTTATACCGCTTCAGGTCGGCATAGTGATGCTTGACCTGCTCACCAGTTTGGAGTATGCCAGTGGCACTGGTGAGGTCATGGGCAAGACAGTCCCAGGCTTCCACCTTATATTGGGAACCCTGGTACTGGCCCTGCAGCAGTCTCTGCTCATGGTCTTTGACAAGGAGTCCTGCCATGACTCTGGACACCTGGATGCCCCAGCGCTACAACCAGAAGTGCACTCCCTCTCCCCTTTCTGCCATGGTGCTAGCAAGGGGGCGCTACAACCAGTTATGAAATGTATTCCCATCAATCAGACTAGCCACAAGTGTAGGAATCCAAACCAGTAAATCCAAAAAAAACGGATACGGACAGGCAGGAAAAAATGACTTTAATAAAACTTGATTTAAAATCAGCTTAAAACAGTTAAATAGCTTGTAAAAATATTTACCAATACGCTCAACAAGTCAATAGCTTAAACAGCTAAACAGCGTGTAAATAAATTTACTATATACGCTCAAGAAACAAATTAAATGAATAGTAAACAAGTAGGTAAGCGCTTTCATTTGTCCTGAATGACAAACTTCCTCTGACAAAAAATGCATCATTTCCTTTACTTTTTAAAGCTATAATAAAATTAGGTTTACGTTCTCATTCGCCCATCTCACTGATGATTTAATAATGCCCATCTTCTTCTCATTAGGGTACCTACTAAGCAACAAAAGTAACCTAAACATTTCCAATGACAGTTATTTTTTTTTGTTTTTCCCTTTGTTCTATTTTTTATAGTAATACACTATAAATATATATGATCGTATTTTTAGATCATATAAAAATAAACATACTTCTTATACACATGGTGTATACTATACTGCACATGTATTTTAATAACTGTCTATTCATTTAATTTGTTTCTTGAGTGTATATAGTAAATTTATTTACACACTGTTTAGCTGTTTAAGCTATTGACTTGTTCAGCATATTGGTAAATATTTTTACACTCTATTTAACTGTTTTAAGCTGATTTTAAATCAAGTTTTATTAAAGTCGTTTTTTCCTGCCTGTCAGTATCCATTTGTTTGGATTTAATGAAATGTATTCCCACCTGTTGGGTTTAACTAAGGCCGAATTCCCACACTTTGCTGTGTTTGGCCAGTTTTGAAAAGGCTAAGCTATGGGCAATCCTGCTTACCTAAGGTTGGCATTGTTTAAAGGGGTATACCACTTGGCACATTGAGTTAGCTGGCCTAAACATTGCTTACACCTCCTAAGCTGGCCTGTGCCATGCTTAGCGTTGCTTAAATTTGACTTTGCATTATATTTGCTTTTTGGCATTGATTTATTCTTCAGTACATCTTATATATATTTCTGGTATCCATGATTCATATGTACATACACTGTATGAGGTCCTTGTGTTTAGTAGGGGACATCAACACTCTGCTACATTTACACCTCACATCTGGACATACTTCAGTACTCCAGTTCACATATTTCTGTTATGTAGTGAGTTATAGAACATTTGACTGTATACTGATTCCTTTCAAATGTTCAGTTTGATTTTACTATAGTGAGGATTTGTTTGGTGATACCTTATTCTTATGTACTGCTGTGATGGCTTGGTGGTTAATTACTGTGACTATAGTGTATAGGGTCATGGGTCCAAGACCTGCAAGGCTGTTTATTTTTTTTTGCTGGGCAGAACAAGAGCCATTGGATACAGAGTGATTAAGGCACTTTTAAGCACTTGTAAGTGGGTTTGCATGGGTTTGCGCGAGAGTAAGCAATGCGAAACTCCGGTTTAATATGCTTACAGAGAGTTAGCTTCAATATTACTTAATCTGTGTGCGTATTGCTTACCCCTGCGCAAACGGGCTTAAATCCACTTACTAGTGCTTACGTATGCTTACTACTGCTTAATAGTGCTTACACTTGCTTACTAGTGCTTGCTCCCACATACAACTGCACTGATTTAGACAGTAATATCTAATGGTTATTGGGAAGGTGGGGAATTTGTGAGCTGCATGGAGTTATCATTCATTACACATTTTACCTTCCATTTGTATCCATGATTCCTGTGTGCATATACTGTATGGGGCACATGTGATTATCTGTGGACTTTGCAACATTATGACACTGACACCTCACATCTGCATTTAATGCCTGCCCATAAGGTGAATGCTTTGCCCACTACACTATTGCTATACTGCTTCATCTGCATATATCTTCCTTGTTATCCTCTTCAGCCATTTAAGCTGTATTAACCATAGCTAAGTGATGTGGAAACCCGCACACCTACAGACGGTTAGCTTTAATCGGATTCATAAAATAAAATGGTATGTTTATTTTCTTTGTATTTACTATTGCTGTTGCACACATGGGTGGATGTTGCTGGGGGTATATGGACACCTAGCTGCTTCCATGAAGGACTAAGCTAGTCCTGCATGGAAGATTAGTAAATCCAGGGGATAGATGATGGGATGGGAGATATCAAGAACAAAGTAGGGAGTAGGGAGCTAAAATGTATCCTTAGATTGAGGGCCGACAAAGGATATTGATTAAACACTAAAGTTTCAGTAAAACCCATTCTAGAGTCTAGAGGGGTGAGACATTAATGGTATATAGAAGGTAGCTATAGTACACATCCCACAAGTAATAGATGGTTACATAAATACAAATATATGTCAACCTACATGAGTGTAGGTTGATGAAATAATGATGGGCATGAAAATATATGTTTGCATATATTTAAAGACTTTTGTATTAAACGTTAATATTTTAATTCAGTTTTTAATTTCATTAATGCATTTGATGGCATATAAATATTATATATATATCTGACGTATGAATTCCATGTGCAATATACATATAGGATATAATAAGTGAGTAACTTGAATGTTTATAATGACAAATGCATAGAAGTAATATGTTAATGAATCTACTTATATGAATGCAATTTTGAATATGCGTAATGTTTCTTATTATTGAATATATTTACAGTGAGTATTTTTAAGCCCAATATTAGCGTCTGATACACAAAGCCATATATGAACCACAGGCATGTATAGAATATAATAGGTGATGTCCAACGGTGTTGGATGAGTATATAGATACTAGTTTACATTTTTATTTTTATCTCCATTAGTATATACGATAGCATATAAGTCTGATGTATATATTAGATATATGAATTCTACGTGAAATACAAACATAATATGCAAGTAAATTTAATAGTTACGGTGAATGTATAGAAGCATATCCAGCTGAATATATATTTGTATAAGTGCAAGTATTATGCATCTTTAAGCTGATATAAGCAGTTGATATACAAAGTTTTAAGTGAACTTTATGCATATAGGTGTATAGTCTTCTATATTAAGCATTTTCTAGCCTGATAAAAGCGTTTGATATATAAAGCTCTACATCAACTATATGCATATATGGAATATAAAAGATGGTCAATAGAATGTTTAGTAAAGCTGTATGAATATATAGAAGCACATGTAATGTAGAGAATATATAAAAAGTTATTAAGAATTCTATTATTAAGTGTTTTAGATTGTAGCTTATATATTTATATAGTTCATACATTTTAGAATGAACAATTATGCATTAGGCTTAGTGATGGTTTATATATAATATACATTAAGCAGCTGATATATGTATTTTAGAAGTACTTTTTTTTTTAAGAAATCTCAGACCAGATACCGAGTGAAGTTAGGGAGCATGCGTTTGACTACATTGAAAGTTACAGGATGGGATTACAAGCAGCGTGTGAATTTAACCTATGAAATGTAAGTGAAATGGTATTTAAATGTGTTTGAATATGTTTATTTCATTGATGGTCTGAGAAAGCCACCAGGAAGGTGGTGAAAGTACTCACCTTATTTTATTTATATAAACCATTTATGTTTTTAGAGTCGTACGTTTTGCGACCACTTTATTTTTCTTGCAAAATTAATACTTAGTGTGGTACCCCATAGCAAAATCTACATTTTTATTTTAGTTTAATTTAATTTACTTTAAACAGAGAGTTACAAGCAGCCCTATGGAGCATTGTCATACTGAGCTAAGAAAAAAATATATATCAAAAAGCAGAAACTAACAGACAAAACAGTTGTAAAATTACAAACAAGAAAATTCCTGAGGGGATTACACACATTCTATCCATGTACAGTTTATGTAAACTATGAAGACAGTAAGATAGTATGTTACTATTCAGGGCTGTAATTAGGGCAAGGTGAAGGTAGTGACTGCTACAAGTACAAGGTTTTAATGTACATTATCAGCAGGTGTTAATGGTGCGGGATGCAGTGCCAGCATTGCTTTATGAGTGCCAGTACTGCACTTGTGGTCATGGCTGAAGTGCTGAAGCACTCACTGTGTAGTAACTGTATGGTAATAACTGTAGCAAGCAGTGTCTTACATTTGTTGCATGCAGCTTGTGATAGTTAGTTTTTTTTTTCGATAGATAAGACTTTTGGGAGGTGCCATATTAAGGAATTTCAAGAGTTGCCAGGAAACCTAGCTAAATTTCTGTTACCATTACACATAGTTAGACTTTATATTACTTTTATGTATAATTTTGAACTCAGTAAGGATGACCTTGGCACAGGTATATAATTGATCTATTGTCTTTTGAAGGTATCGTTGCTCCTTAAAAGAGCTGATCTTTGAGGTGTCTTTAGCATCACCTGCTGGATTGCCTGACTATGTGTGCATGATACCTAGAACAGTAGATACAAAGATAGTAAAGTGCACATGACCAAGGACAGAATCCTAAGGCACATCCTAAAATACAGGATGAGGGGGCTGTGAAACAAAATCACATTTTAACACAGGATTATCTATTCTTAAGCCAATTCTTTATCTAGAACATTACATAAAAGTGAACGTCAATGGAGGCTCAAATACCTCTCATTGTAAAATTGGAGTCATATCACATTTCTTGACTACATCAAAATAGGTTAATTTACCTGGAACACCATTGTCAGTAGCTTCCAGCAAAAGGCTAGGGAAGCTTATTAAGTTGAATGTATATGAGTGACCCTTTGTAAATTCATGTTAATATAGAAAGACAGTAAATGTAAGTTGAAAAGTATAACCTTAAGTAACAAGCTTTCAAAGCATTTACTAATAATGCTAGAAAGGCTGATGAGATTATAGATATTAAATTCAGTAACATCGCCAGCTCTTGTGAAGTGGTATAACAGTAACCAATTTCCAATATTCAGGGATGTATCTAGATTGTACGTTTAGATGGAAAAATGTGTTACACATTTCAAAATGTAATATTTGACTTCACAAGTAAAACGCCCATTAAAGCCATCTAGAACCAGAGCTGTTTTCTGTCTGATTTTATACAGAGATACCTGAACTCAGTCAAGTGGTACCATTGGGCAATCAAGACAGATGACAACTGATGGTACCCTTTTTAAAGAAAGTATTAGTAAATAATCAGTGAGACTTCTGCTGTGTATGAATATATTATCAACTTTTACTGACAAGTGTTTAGTTGTTTAGCAAAAAAGCTTAAACATTTTTAAAAGTGTGTTTTAGTTCTTAGCTTTATGAGATGCCACATTATATACTCTTAACTTTCATTGTGTTTAACTTCAGGGCCTTTTGGAATGTTTTGTACCTCATCTTGTTTATGCATCAGGGAACATTTGGTATATGGCCCAGTGCTGTTTCCTATTCTTATCAATCTTATAAAATGTTCTGGTGTATTTCGAGCTGTCAACAAGATGAAAAATACTTGCAAGTACATATTTTGTTTCCGATTCTTTGATTTAGTGAAACATTTCTAGCTGTCTTCTACAAAAAATCCACATCCTTGTATTAGTCTCACACATCAAGTTCCTGTAAAATGTAATCATAATCCATCCAGCAGGACCTTCTTACCTGAGTGGGTTTTGAAAGCTTCATACCTTTGGTATTGGTATGATTCAAGATACACATATGTGCCAGAAAATGGTTTAGTTTCTGAATGTTTAGCACTGGGTGAGATAAAATGATATCTAAGGTACTATGACACCTAGACCAAAAGATTACACTTTGAGTCAAATCATGTTTGGCCATGTCTTTAATTACTTGCTTGGTTTGATGATGAAAAATATTTCCAAAAAATAGGAGTGCATTAAGATCACCCACAGTAATAAAAGATTTTATGGTACATACAAAAATAGTTCTAAATTACTGAAGATAAAGTACAGAAATCTGGAGGTTTAGGAACTGGCCAGGGAAGGTAGAAACAATTGCCTGCTGCTGACTACCTGCTCCTATAAGAGGGATTTTCTTTGGCTCTAATAGAGAACTTTCACTTAATGGCTGCTGGGAGGATCAGCAAGTAGGAAACAGATCAGTGACATGCACTCATCCTGGCAAACAACCTCACACTGCAACAGGAATTAGTGTGTAAATAAAAGCAGGTATGCATTTCTGGGCAAGCATTGTAGGTGCTCACCTCAGAAACGTAGGCATTAAGCTACCAGGTGGCTACTCTGTGATCATTACAAGCTAGTTATGTGTTCTAGTAATGGACAGCAAGATTCACCTCTCAAGCTTTCCTTTTAAGGTAAATATTTTGACATATGTGTCTTGAACTCATAAAACAGATGATTACGAGTGCTTTGCCGATCTTAACATGGTTATTATGTGTTTGAGACATGGATGCCAAGAAATTCACCTTGAGAGTGAATGGCAAGGAGGAGGAAGATGAGGAGGTGCATGTGGAAGCAGGGAATGGAATTAGTTACTCAGACTAAGTAGGAAATTAAACTTGGTGAGGAAAACTTGTCATCAACAAATTAGAATCCTGCACCAATGGTATAATGTACATCAGAGGACATACAATGTAAAAAGAAGGGTTACAAGAAATACTGAAGATCCTTTCATGATAGTGCAAATATGTGATATATGTTATGGGGATGTGAGGGTATATGAGCATATGGATTAGAATTTTGGATGAAGTGTTAAAGATATATGGACAGCTTCTACAAAAAAGTATTTGTAAAGCTGTTTATTTGGGCTTAAGATAATAAAAGGTGAGACGCGAAGGAGAAAACAGTTTTGATTATTTTGTATGAGGGTTAACATAGGAAATCGGGAAAAGTAGAGAAGAGTTTGAGAAGGCAGATTATGAAGTAGAATAAAATGGATACAATATGATGGATACAATATTGCAATGGTGATGAAAAACAGGTAAACTGAAGTTAAACTAGAAAGAAATGTAGGATTGCTACAGAATATTTATTTGAGATAGGAAGGGAGGGAAGAAAAAAGATGGATAAATCTTTAAAGGAAGAAAACAAACAAAAACATGAATGAAGTTAACAAAACCAGGAGAGAGTGTGGAAGAATCAGAACAAAGGCATTGCTTTATTATTGTATGAAAGCATTATAGGGAACATTTTGGTCAACAATTTGGATTGCATGTTTATGTAAGTGGTTATCGGTGAATTAAAATACAACATTGGCATTAAAAAAGATTTTGTGCTCTATTACAATGTGCAATTAAGGCAATTAACAAGAGGGAAGTAAAGAAGGAGTGAAAAACTTAGCAAATGATCTGAAGTTAAAGATAAATGAAAGTTACATTTTTGAATAAAAAAACCTTTTTCACCAATAGGAAGACATCCTACTTAGCCCAGATGCAAACAATTATTTTTTGGGTTAGGTGAATTACCATTGAATCTACAGATTTCCTTCACTGTTGCGTGCAGTTTATGGGAGTTTGTAGGATAGTTAGCTGTAATAACAAGTAGTGCATATTCCAGTGTAGGGGAAAGGACTCTTTTCCACAGAGCAAAGTTGACTTCTTTAATAAAATGGTTTTGTAGTTGTTATATTCCCTTAATAGTCCACATAATGTATTTAACATTGTTGAAAATGAGCACTAAAGGTCAGTATACGCTTGAACTTACTGACTATATTAGGAGTCTCACCACTTGAAGCAAAGCTGATTATACTAAAGCTAGTTTAAAGGTTTTTGAGCAGCACTACTTGTATTTATTTATTGAAGGATATAATGAGACCAAGTTACTTGAATTTGGTAAAGATTTTTTTTCAAAGCCTGTGGTTAAGGGCTTACTGATAAGTACTTGTAAATAGCTAACAATTCATATTGCTGAGTCATCAGCATATATATATATATATATATATATATATATATATATATATATATGGGTAACAATGGCAGCAATGCAAAACATGATGGCATTTATAAACAGAGTAAGGGGAAGTGGATATTGGGTGATAAGTGGGGTATGCCATTCAATAAATGGCATAACTGTGACTGATTTACTTGACCATTGAAGGCTCCCCTTGAGTACACAGCATTTAAATCAATTTAAAGCAAGTTAGTTTTGGGGGAAGAAACAGTGGGAAAGGCCTGTTTAAGGTCCACATGGATTTATTTATGTGTTTATTATCATTGACCAGGATAGTGTGATAGGGCAAGAACCGCCCCCCCCCCACTTCAGTGGAAGCCTGAATAGAAAAGCATTGGACAATGCAAATATAAAATGTACACAGGAATGTTCTAATATCTAAAGTTCCAAGAAAAACACTACAAAAAAATAGACAGGATACAAGAATGGTCTAATACATCGGGTTCTAATTAAACATTGCATCATAAGGCAAACAACACAGAACAATTATCTGATATGTAACATTGTATGGAAGCATGGTATTACTATAAAGACCTGTGAAAGCGGTATTCCATTTATTCAACATTAAAATAGTATAACTTTATGTTACAGAATGGAAGAAAAGGAGTAAATAGGTGAAAATAGTGAAAAAGTGTGATGAAGCAGCTGGAAGATATGAGAAGGAAAAGTGTCAATTTAGGCAAATTGAAGGAAAAAAAGGAAAAATTTGTGGAGAAATGTGATGACATAATACAACTGTGCAAGTGAGCTGTGATGCATGCTTAAGGTGTGTGTACACCAATGTCTTATAGGCATGGCAGTGGCTTAAAGGTCCCACGTTATCTTGATGAGGTACATACACTCAGCCAAGAATCACTCGAGTGTTTTAATTTGGATATGAAGCCTTTTAATTTGTCTGTCTTAGTGGGTGTGGTAACATGTTCCAAACTTTGGTGGCACAGCACAATGGATCCCTCTAGTGACTTTATTAGCATCAGACAACTTACCTTTCTTACAGGTTTGGGATAATAATGAGTAAATGGTGATTTTTTTTTAGAAACTATTTTATTGTTTGCACATCAATCCATAGCTTTTAAACATGGATATATGCAGCTTCTTCTAGACAATTTGAGTGGAAATATGAAATGCAGAGTGGTCAATAGAAGGATTTTTTGTCAAATTGTTTCAGGAGGAGATAAAAGATAATACATTCTGCAGGTATTTCATGGCATCATAGTCAAAGAAGTGGTACTATTTTAGAGGGAGATGGCAAAGAAGATAGTACAGGTCTAGATAAACTTAGGGGACATGCTATCACACTCTGCATTGCTGTATCTGAGTATAGCTTTAAGCCACTTAAAGTATAAAGGGGTGAAGTTAAACAGCCTGGAGGAACTAGGAAAGGCAGCTCAAATGTGTTGACATCCAAAAAGGAACAAACAACTTCTACTGTTGACAGAAGTTATGGATATGTACTCATTTTGACATCTTAAAAGTGCAATGATGTAATTATTTATCTGTTTGCTAGACAACATATGACATACCAAAAACTTTGAGATTTCCTTGGAAACATGATTGCCTTCTTTGTTATTTCTTTTCTTAGGGGGAGTAATTTTATTAGTTTTTTATTTTTAAACATCTCATAACTATTCCTGTTTGAGCATTATTAAGGCAAGAAAGGTTAGTTGTTTAAATTTTTGAAGGTAAACAAAACTTTTTTTTTTCTTATAGCAAAAGGTCTTCAAAAATCAATGACCAGTTTTAAGTCTTCCTGAAACTTATAATAATGTCTATCCTTTTAATGCAGGAAGACATTTAACAGATATTTTAATGTAATGCAACAACTTCACAAATAGATCTGCGGTGTATTAAAACACCACACTATGTGACATTTGAGAATATCAGGAAATTGAATGAGGGGGTGTATGCAGTAAAAAGGAAGGAGAGGAATATAGAAAACTAACTTACAGATAAGGAAGGCTGTCTGAAGATTTTATCTTGGAAAAAGGGAGTAGAGGTAAAACTCTGCATGACTTCATAGAATACATGCAACAGATTGAAATCTTACACTTTCAGGAAACTTGGAGTTAAATAGAAAACGAGGTTACAATCAATGGATATGGAATGTATGAAATTAGTGGAAACTGGTAGAACCAAAGGTGGTCTGAATGCTTTTGTAATAATAACTAAATGACTGAAATCAACAATGATTTATAAATCAGGCATAAGTTACAGTGATAAAGACAGAATTTAAAAATAGAAAATATATTTTGGGGAATAAATAAATGTGAGAAAACAAGTAGATAATGAATCATGAGAGGACCTTGAAAATATTTTGATAAATCTTTAAAATAATGAGCATCAGATAGATTTTAATAAGTTGCAAATATTGTAGTTTTAGAAATGGACAATATAATGTAAGTATGGATATTAAGGAAAGACGGCAATCACAAGATTAATATATAAATCATGGAGAAAAATATAAAAATTTATAGGGAAATTTAATTTGCAAATACTTATTGGAGACGTGAGAGAAAATGGAAACATACATTAATAACATGGATAATCTGTAATATATTATAACAGATTCATACAAGTCAGTAAGACTACATATGGAATATTGAACTGAATTTGATTGATTGCCTATTCAAGTGAAAATAGATATAAGTAGCTGACTACAAAATGAAAATCAAGAGGAAAAAGTAGGAATTTAGTGAGAATATTTGAGGGTTAGTGTTACTGGCTATAAATAAATGATGCAAAAATATATTGAATGTGAATGTCTGCATATATAAATAAAAAAAAGATAATTAAGAAATTGCTATAAACAACTTATACTTCTCTTCTTTCTTCTTTCCAATGAGAGCTCACTCAAGATGACTCAATAAATGCCTCAGTGTTTTTACTAAAACCTGTCTCCATAAACTTCATTAGAAAACTTAAACCCAGATCAACCTCTGCAGATAACCTTCCAGCTAAATACCTTACATTAGCTGCAGAAGCCATAGCTTATCCTGTTGTGATCCTTATCAACAGATCCATTACAGAAACACATGCTCCAACTCTCTGAAAAAAAAGTCTTTCATCATTCATCATTCTGCTGCATAAATGAGATAAATCTATTGAAATGTTTAACTACCATCCCAATGGGATCCAATCCCCTTCTCCAAAATATTAGATAAATGTGTCTATAAGCAACGTCCTAATTATCTTCTCCCAAATGAATTACTAACCTGAACTCAACATGGCTTCAGGTCTGTCTACAGTACCACAGCCACTCTACTTTCTGTTTGGATACTGTAAATCACATCAGTGGATCTGAAAAACTTGTCTCCTCAATATTTATAGATCTCTCAAAAACATTTGATATTGATTTTCATTCTAAACTCTTACACCAATTGTCTTTTTTTGGTCTTTTCTCCTCCTCTGTCAAATACTTGAAAAAGTGATTTATGTAACAGTAAAAAATCTGTAAAATGGCAATGCTACCTATCACTCTACATACCAAATATCACTGGTGTGCCCTAAGGCTGTATTCTCAGTCCCACATTTTTAACATCTTTATCAATAACTATTATACTTCTTCCTGTCAAGGGACTTTAGTTCAATAGGCAGATGACTCAAATATCATCTGCTCCTCCAAAAACCTGTTGCGTCTTTAAAAAATAATGCAAGAAGCTTACTCTTCTCTCAAAACCTGGCTTAATAATTCCCAGCTATTAAAAAAACAGACTCCTCCTCTTTACCTCCAAGATACATTTTATGGCCAAGTCAAAGTTTAAGATTCACTTGCAAAATAATCCAGAAACTGAAGTAATTCCACATAATAAGTCATTGATGAAAATCTAAAATTTGATCTTCATACTGAGAATAATGTTAAAAAACATGAGAAGCTGTGGTTGCTCTAGAGGCATAAAAATTAATAAACTTACAAGAGTCATTCTCACAAATACCCACTTTTTACTTTCACTCTTATATGGAGCTTCTTTTCTTATTAATCTCAGCATTTCACTCAAATCAAAACTAATTTGCTACTAGCTCCACTTATTATACCCATTACTACACTTCCCTACAATCCCTCAAATATCTTGAACTACTGTGGTGCTTCACCTATCAACAACTCTTTATGGCTCGTACCATTTTTTTATAAATCCACTGCCTTCCCTCCCCTCATTTCTGTTCTACGTAGCAATATCCCGACAAGATCTTTAAGATCAGAAGACAAAAACTATTGCATAAACATAATAAATCAGCTGGTAAAAAAAACCTTTATTATATCTCTGTAGCCAAAGAATAACTTTCCTATTAATAACAGATCAATCCCCAACCTCCTGGCCTTCAAACACATATTAAAAGAATTCTTAAGCAAATATGCTCCTGATCTAAACCTGGTTAAAAGTATTAGCACTTTACCCTTCCTAAGCATCAGCTCCTTATACTTCATAACATGCCCATATAGTTCTATTGCATTATTACTTTTATGTACCTAATATACACCTATATTTTCCACATTTTTCTCTCTTGCTTTCCCAAACTTTCCATCAAGACTGCTTTCTCTGTTTATCTTATTCTACACCTTCACCCTATATCATCTTCTTTCTCTTCTAACATCACCTTTCCCTGAATAACCCGAGCACATTTCAGCTGTAATTGACTTGACTTCTCTTGACTTCATTTGAAATACTTGCACATTTGCCTATCACTCTATCTTTTTGTCTCATCTGCTTGTCAATGTTTTCTATCTGTGCAACTGCTTTATTCAAACAATTAATGCATATTGCAAAATATTATATCATTGCATATTTCTCTATGAAATTTGCTGCATTTGGAACTCATCCCCCCAAATCTCTGCTGAAAATATGCAATCTGGACCAAGTAGGACTTTCATGGTAAACAAATGTCAATAAAAAAAAATGTAAGAAAGAAAGAAGAAAAGAAAAATGATATAACTGTGTACAGATAGCTTTGAGGGAAATGAGGACGAAGAAGAAATGTAATAGATATTTCACATGAAGAAGGAACGTTTTTTGGGGGGAAATTTAACAGTGAAAAAAATTGCTAAACAATATGCAAGTTGAAAAACAATAAAGCTCCAGGTCCAGATGAAATTCCAAATGACTGTCATAAGCAATCAGCAGAAAAAAAACAGGCCTTGGTATGAGAAAAAGACTTTACATAAAACAGTTTTTTTTCATACTTCATAGAATTAAAGCATACAATATTTCCTATTTATAAAAATCAAGCAAATCAGTCTGAGAATCTGTCATCTTATAACTTAATTAGTTTCTTCACTCATTTTTTACAGATGTTATTATGTAGCATTTAAACAAGAAAATAAAACATTGAGGGTTCTCAAATGCCAGTTTGCCTATGCTGATCAAAGACTGGTAATTTTAAAGTTGTTATTTACTAAATCATTTGATAATAAAATAAGTTAACCTTAGAAGTTAAATGCTATTTATAGCCTTTATAGATTTAGAACCTGCTTTTGATAACATAAATAGGGACATTTTATTGGAAGTAATGAGAGAGGGATCTCTTTAGGTTTAATGTCAGTGATAAGAAAGTTAAACAAAATAAATACAGCCTGTGGAAAAATATCTATAACAAGGCAACTCACTTGTCAGTTATACATTAAATAGGGAGGTAGACAAGGATGTATGTTGGCACAATGACTGTTTTTAATATACATGGAAACTGGTTTAAAAAGTTACTATAAAGAAAAGATTTACATGCCTAAGATCAATGGGATCACATGTCTTGTAATCTTTTATGAAAATAATATGATATTGTCTCTTACAAATTGAAGACTATACAGTTAAATCAATAGACTGAAGAAATATTTAATGGTTATTGACTTAACAGACAGCAAAAAGTAAATATGAGACCTTTAGTTATATGAAAATGGAATATCAAATTTCCATAAAAGGGCAAGAGAAAGATAGAGTTTTGAGCATAAAGTACTTCGGTATAATTTTTGCTGAAACTGTCAAATGGAATATATATATTCATGTTTTGTAAGTGCAAACCCAGGAATTTATTAAAGGGCTGCCTTGCACTAGAAAGCCCTGCTCCCACAATGTGGTAATTTCTAATTTAGAGACATGTTAGCCATGATGAGGTAAGACCTCATTATTGACTACTTTGCATGTCTCTGAATCACATTTACTAACATGACAAACAGATCAGCATTGTAATAAACTACTGCTTATGTGGGCACTGACATTCTCACACATACAAATAACTTTTCAAATGAAAACATACACACACATATACTCACACCAAACAATTCCTGTGCCTGTGCCTCTGGCCAGTCTTCCCTCAGTG
Source organism: Protopterus annectens (assembly GCF_019279795.1). Taxonomy (NCBI): domain Eukaryota; kingdom Metazoa; phylum Chordata; order Ceratodontiformes; family Protopteridae; genus Protopterus; species Protopterus annectens. The sequence continues at coordinate 560,390,711 of NC_056735.1, forward strand.
GTTTTGCTCACCCCCAACCACAGTAAAAGTTTATGTGTGAATAGGGCATGCCTCTAGAATCCCTGTGACTAGTGTTTCCCCCAACACCTGATCCCAGTAATGATGGTGTCATGAAGGCACTTAAATATAATGAATCCCTGGTGTCTAGTGATTCTCCCAGCACCCTGATTCCAGTGGTGATCTCAGTGCTGTGAAGGCAATTAAGTAACTAGTCATTTTTGTCATCTAGTGGTTACCACCCCCCCCCCAATCTGCATACCATAGTTGGTTTGGTCGCTGAACATGGCCATTTGACCATGTGCAGTATTGGGATATGTTGAGACTGGCAATTTTGGTCTGCACAGCTGAGCAATTTCTTTAATTACTTGGCAAGTCGATTCCTTCCTGGAGGTAGTTCCAGGGGTGAGAGTACATGGCTGGTTAGCGTATACCTCCCCCCATCTGCCTCATTAGTATTCAGCGTTGCACTGTGCTTCATGTCTTTTTGCACTGTGCAGCAACACATTAGCATGGCTTCTGAATAGCAAAACGTGCATACAATGGCACATTGATGAATTATCCCATTATTTAAAGATAAATGTATGAGGTGTATAAACTAGACAAAAGATTAGGAAGAAAAGGTATCAAACTATTGATGTTTATGATGAAATGCAAAATTTATTCTATAATATAATTTGGTATAGAAATATGGTGATTGATCAAGGATACCATACACATTGATGAAAAACACACATCAGTTAATTAAAAATATTTTCAATTTACCAGTGTCTAATATCCATGAATAATTTTGAATATGGGTGGAGGAAGAAATTATGGAATAACATCTTTGCCTAGCTAGATTAGGATTATGAAATCTGCAAAGCAAGATTTGGTGAGGCAAGTGTGGGCAGAGGAGAAAAATTGGAATTCACAGTGTTGAAAATAATTCAGAAAATAACAATCTGGTCATAAAAATATTTACAAAACAGGGACTATTGTATTTGGAAGAATATTTATAAAGGGCACCCAAATAAGTAAATCACATATTCATCATTTGTGAAAATAATTATAAAGGATTGTAGTTCAAGTGATAATGAAATAATAAGACAAAGCAGATATTCTGATTTTTTTCACAAGAAAGTTATTTTCCAAAAATAATATGAAATGTCAAGATGGAACTGAGAACAGTGATGCAGTAACAATTTATTTAAAATAGAAATGTGAGCCTTTTGAAAACATTATTCTAAATAAGATATAATAAAGAAAATTAACTCCAACTATGTAAATGTATATTAGTGAAATATACTGTATTAGTACTTTTCTACTTGTATTGCAAAGTAATCAGGAAGAAAGCTTTAATGAAGATATTGGGCTAAGGCTATCAAACAATTCTAGATGGTGAAATGGAAGATTTATGCAAAATGTTGTTTAAGATATCACATTGCAATACCATTTTGGATAAAAAAACATAAGGAAAGAAAATTAGGTGGTAATACTAAGAATTAATGAGATTAGGCATGAGTGCATTATGAAATGTTGATGTTAGCTGATTTTTAATTGTTATATGCATTGCATTACTTATTTTATGCAATGCATGTTTTCATATTGTAACAACCTATATCATAACTATAACTATAGCTAGAACTAAAATAAAAATAACTGTAACTATGACTATGAATATAACTATAATAAATTATAACTAATCTATAAATATAACTATAACTGTAACTATTGTAATGCAAAATTTTAGTCAGTATGTCTTGTGACATAATATAGGCCAATAAATGCACAATCTTTCAGTAATGCTGCAGTTCTGATGACAGGAGTCATACATTGCAGTTTCAAAACTTTGCCTGAAAAAAATAAGGTTGTTATCATACACTAATCAGCTTGCAAGGATGGGTGCATGGTTGAGAGTAAAACTTTTGTTTAATATCAGCATGCATTCAGTTTCTAATAATGTTCTTAGAGAATAAGCTTCATCTAATGGGTTTTAATACAACTTTCAGTAAGGAGAATTATACTAACAAATTTGTCAATGTAACATTGGCATTAAGGTCAGAGTAGATGTCAAAATCATCCATGATTATGGAATTTTGTTTGCTCATAGGTAATGAACACACATTTAATAATTTTCTAATACTTTTCTGGTTATCAGTAAGACTAGCGGGATCTAGATTCTACACCAACTCAATAAATAAGTTAAGGCCTCCAATAACCCAACATTCACAGGGCAGTCAGCTTAGGTCATGATTATCATGATTATCATGTTTGGCAAGACTATTATTAATGCACTTGCTTTTGGTCCTGAACTTTGATTCTGTATTTGTTGATACAGTTTGCTAATTGTATGATGAAGGAAATTATCTGTTTTTGGCCTTTACTTGGTTGATATAATATGTGAATTGTGATCCATGGAATGGAGTATCAGAATGGGAAGAGGTGGTGATGGAATCCATAGAGGCATTCAAGATGGCTGGAGACAGATGTAAGATTAAAATGGAGAATATGGGCAATGGAGTGGAGGTAGAAAGATTTTATACTTAAACTGTAGACTAGATAGGCCTATTGTCTTCTTCTGCTGTCAAACAAATGTACTGTAAAGCAATCCAGCTTTTAGTATGGCTTATTTATGTTTATACCTCTTGTCTTTGTTTCTATATTCTGTGAATGTCCAGCTAGGCTAAGACATTTACACTTGAGGCCCATGAGGAAAGTTTCATATATGAATATTAACATGATCTGCAGTACATGTGATGAAGAATATAAATAAAATTTCAACAGGGCAATCCGACAAATAACTTATCAACTTGGGGCAAGTATATTGTACTTTATTAAAAGTTCTAGAAAATGCTCATATTATTTATTACATTTTCAAATATATAATGGCTTCCAGTGTGACAGCATAAATAAGTTATACTTAATAATTAACCTTAACTTAATTGAAGACAACATTAGAATGATTTAAAATAGTACAGACTAAGTGGTGGTTGAGGAAAAGGGAAGAAGATATGGGAAACAGTGGTAAATTGACCAAAATAATCAAAGGTTTAGCAGCAAATGAGCAGGAAAAGAAAGAAAGAGATTGGAAAAAAGGTGAGATATGCGACAGAACTGAGGGATGTTGTTATGGAGAATGAAGGTAGAGTCTGAAGCATATTAAGAAGGGAAGTATAAGAGACAGTGTTAAGTATAGCATATGTAAAGATATTATATTATAATACCCAGAAGAATAATACGTTAAGAGGTAGAAAGTATGTCCACTGAATGATGTTGTAACAGAGTGATAGGAATGTGTCTTGTATAGCTGGTCTTGTGAGATATTTATAAACTTCAGAAGATGAGCAGTTCTGAAATGTAGTGGAAAGCATTCCTCAGGTTAACAACATGGAATTATTAACTATCATCACTGTGTAAAATGTTTGACTTTAGTAATTAGGGAGTTAGTGAAACAGACAAAATTTCATTTGGGATATGTACATAGACATGATTAAAACAAAAACATGCATTTTGTAGAGGATTTGGGGGGAGTATTAATTTACACATATAGAAATATGTGTGCATCAGAGGGTGGTTCATTTGTAAATTTAGTTATTTCATGATATATGCTTTCAAGTTTACTGAAGGAGGCTACCAAAATGTTAGTCAGAAGAACTTAGCCACAGTGATGTTTGGCCAGAGGTGTTGCTATCTTCAGTAATACCGATGTGTTGTTTGATAGAAAGTGCTTTGATTAGTAGACTATTTATTGAGAAGTCTTAGGTTTTTATATGGAGGTGTGGATATAGTATGATGTAGCAAGGAAGTTCTAAAGTAATACTTTCCTTGCTGGTGACTCATTTTATCTTAAGATAAACCCTTTCCAGTAGTACTCAGACAAATTGCACCTGAAGTTAATGGTCAGGTTAACTGATCACTATATTTATATATATATATATATATATATATATAGAGAGAGAGAGAGAGAGAGATCATACCTGTCAACTATCCATATTTTTGCCTCATATTTTTAGTCTGCTCCTTAGAAAACTTGTCATTTTCTGGCAAATCACTGGGATGATCGGAGGACTGAAGTCACTAGATAATGAAATACATTTGAGTTTCAGACTATAAATGCTTCAAAAATACATGTTAACACAAACTCTGCTACTCTAGGAACTTTCTGAGTCTAGAATAAAATTTAGAAGAGCAATATTTAAAATTTGTACCTATTTTTGAGCCTTTATCCCCCATTTTGTCATTTTTTTAAAACACCTTTAATGAATTATCAGTTGTGGCATAGGCACATTTACATTTATACAAAAGTAATCATACTGTATCAACAAATTAACATTAACAGAGATTATACTTTACATATATTGCTATATATCATATAAGCAACATTACACAAATTATTCAGTTCCCACCCTCTTTTTTAAAGAAGAAAGATCTTTAGTAAACCATCACTTACAACAAAAGTAATTATACTTTTATATAAATGAAAACAATCCACACCAACACAATCCTAGTTGCAAGGATATTACATCACAAACCATGCTGACACATTCCCAAATGCAAACATTATACATCATTTTAATCTACACAATCATTTTCAGTCAAACACTACATGGCTCATTTAAGGCCTGCCTTTTTTTAAACTACATTCCTTCCCTGCATGTATTGTTCTCACAATTCCCATTTTTCCCTATGTAGTTGGCATCTATCCTTTTCTAAACATTGTAATTCCAGTTGTTTTCTCTGTTATTATATTTAATGTTTCTAATATAGTTGGTTTAGATTTTGATTTCCATGTTGTAATAATTGCTTTGCTGGCAGCCACCATATACCATGTCTAGGCAATTCCGTTTCTGTATCATACCTCAAAAAATCATCTCCCTTGTCACACCAATCCACAGCTTTGTCCAGATTTTCTTGCACTAAGAAGTTGTGAGGTATGATGTGGAACTATGTCAGTTGATCAAGTTTTCAGAAACTCAAAATTTATATTGACAAGAAGATATGATCAAATTTCTGGAAACTCGAACAGAAAAAAAAAATCTATCTTTTGATATGGCTTTGCAGGGGTGCAAGCCCCCCAACTCTGAGATTGAACTACATTGAGGAAAACTTTAAATTTCCAAATCCTCACTGTACTGCAATCTCTATTCAGAAGCTTTGATTTTTTTGGAAATTCGATCATATCATCTCACTGATATGAATTTTGAGTTTCTGAAAACTTCATAAACTGATAGGGGTCCCTATATATATATATATATATATATATATATAGAGAGAGAGAGAGAGAGTTATCCACTGATTTTTTTCAAGTATGCATGTTTTGATGTGCCAGCATTGATCTTCTATGTTTCAATGTTTGTGCATGTCAATATTTCAACACATACTTATATATGTATACTTACTCATACACATACATATTCATATATGCAAAATACATATCATATATGAGCATTGTAGAAATGAGAAAGGGAAAACTATCTATCTATCTTTTGATATGGCTTTGCAGGGGTGCAAGCCCCCCAACTCTGAGATTGAACTACATTGAGGAAAACTTTAAATTTCCAAATCCTCACTGTACTGCAATCTCCATTCAGAAGCTTTGATTTTTTTGGAAATTCGATCATATCATCTCACTGATATGAATTTTGAGTTTCTGAAAACTTCATAAACTGATAGGGGTCCCTATATATATATATATATATATATATATATATATATATATATATATATATATATAGAGAGAGAGAGAGAGAGAGAGAGTTATCCACTGATTTTTTCAAGTATGCATGTTTTGATGTGCCAGCATTGATCTTCTGTGTTTCAATGTTTGTGCATGTCAATATTTCAACACATACTTATATATGTATACTTACTCATACACATACATATTCATATATGCAAAATACATATCATATATGAGCAATGTAGAAATGAGAAAGGAAAAACGAATGGAGGCACAACTGGAATGTTAAAAAGTAATGATTTTATCCAGTGTTTATTCACTTGCCATTCCCTTTTATCTAGCCTCCTACAACATTAAGTATTGAACTTATCAAGTGGTTAAGTAAGGCACACACTCCATTTTCCTTGTTCTTCTTCATAAAAATCTTCATTATTTTTGAAAATAAATGAGCTGTCTTAAAATTAGAACACAATAGAAAACTGAAGTTAAAGGATTCGCCCAAAAACCTAGATGTGCCTGTTATCACATATATTGTTACATATCCAAATCAGTCACACAGACAGATATGTCAGCTAAAATATAGAACTAAATGTTTAATTTTTTTATATCTGCAGTTTAATAAGTTATTTCCTATAAGACCAGGTGTACTGATTATGCCTTCATTAATTCAGCACTATATTCTACAAGCTGAGCATACTGAAATAACAATGCACAGAATTTCCTAAATCCCAGTAGCTTTCTGATGCACTAGCTAGAGTCTATACACAATGTTTCCATGTATCTGCTGCTGATTCAGATCAAGGCACATGGGTTCTTTCTTTCCTGTTTTTAAACTTAAGTTCTATTTTCATTTGAAATCATAAGTTTCTCTTACAAAGTGCATTGTGGACTACCAGCTTTGCTTATAATACATACACAGTTTTATATTTATTGTGTTTGAAGAGAATTTCAGAATGTGAAATATAATATTCCAGCTTAATCATTGTTGATGCTTGAAATGGGACACAGAAATGTAATAAATCAGGCAGTTATTTATGGAGCGTGGTGATGCACTGTGATCAAGAGAAAAATGATATCTTAATCAAACCCTTGCCTTCAACTGTTAATAATTCTTGTTCTAAATCTGGCCACATGGCTTTGTTTCATAAAATTCCGGTTGACAAAACTATGTGCTTGTCTTCCAGGCCATTATCTAGTTTCTGTTGCACAGAATACTTAACCTACTGCTGTATTTGTCTCTGTTAATATAAACCATTAACTGGTGTCATGCCAAATTTCTAATTTATTACAAGTAGGGTTTTAAAAAATCTTGCTGGAATAGTAGACAATGCTCAGTATCTAGGAATTCAACCTTTATAACAAGTTTCTTCTGCTGTGAAGCAGCCAACATTGAATGCTGTTTTCTTCTACCATTAAACATCAGACCTGGTCCAGCTGGTGGTGACAACAGGAGCAATAGAAGATCTGGACCTTCTTATTCTCTTTTGTGTTATGAAATATATTAGACAACCTATGTTTATATTTTCCCTCAGGTTCTCTGAGATACATTTTTATTTAATCCATGAGGTCTAGCAATGGCTTTATCAACTGAATGTAAATCTGAAAAAGGCACAGGAGATAAAACCCTACATATAAAAGAACTCATAAGCAGTTTGTCTCTGTAACCACAAGTGATGGTTATTCAGCACAAACATATCCAGGCTATACTACTTATTACCTATTTTCCAATAATGAGAAGCCATTACTTAACAAACAGAGCAAATGGAAGGTCTGTTTAGCTTACATATAATGAACTTCTCAAAAGGTGAGCTCTCTTGCATGATTTCAGCAAGTTAGATGTGTATTTGAAATGTTTAAAAACAAGAAAAAAATCTGCAATCCACTGTGTCATTCCATCAAAACAACACTTTATTACACACAGAGTGAGTGTTTTCATCTGTTCACATTCAGATTTTTTCAGACCATGACTGTAAGATAAAACTCAGCTCATAAAATAGTAAAAAAGTCATGACAACATCTAAAACATATCCAATCAAGTACCTTCTTTAATATCAGTTCTTTCACTTGATCTTAACTCACAGGGTTCATCCAATAATTTCCTTTCTTTAAAATAATTTCTTGTACTTTATCCTAAGTTTCTCTTTATTCGAAATATTCTTAAAATTAATAGTGTTATTCAAGCCTTCAGAATTTGTGGCATATAATCTTATTTGACACTTACACTCCTTGGTGTCTATCATCAACTCTGCATCCCTGCCCCTAATATCATGTCTATATCTCTGGACACTGTAGGTAGAACTGTTATGAGGGTCCACCTATACCTTCAGGAATCAGAAATTCCACTAGTAAACTGCTTAATGCTGAAACTGTGAAAGGTATTTCAAGTATACCTAATTCTGATGTCGTCATGGATCAAACACAAGGAGTCAGAATATAGGTGATATGTTTACAGAAACAGAAAAAAACTGCTATACAATATGAAAGAGTAGAGTAGAATGTTCTATTTTTCAATTCAAGCATAAAATGTAAAAGAGAGCCAAGAGGACCAAGGCTCAAAATATGAGCAAAGACCTCAACTCTGACCCCTGTCTGAAAAAAGAGTGGGATTAGCTGGACCAGTAGTTTGCATGGCTAGAGTTTGGATGTACAGTGTATTTGCAGATTTGAATCTCATCTCCTGTTCAAAGATGTTGAAACCTACATATAACACTGAAAAATGTATAAGGCGATTATTTAACATTCTTCATGAATAAATTGTCTAATAAATTTTCTGAATGATATATTTCTCTGTTATGAAAGAAGGGGGCATGGTGTAATGGTTAAAGTGTTAACCTTATAGCTATAAGGTACAGAGTTTGGTTCTCTCCTTTGAAAGGAAGATTGTCTATACTTAAAACAACAGCAACTAACCTAGTAATTAACCTATGAACAATACCTAAACCCTAGTAACTTCAGTTTGGCAGTTTGCTCAGAGGAATAAGAAGCTGTTAACAAGCTGTTTCCATTAGTCCAGTGGTGCAAGGTTTGATAAATGTTGTGGGATGGTATAATGGTTAACGTGTTTACCTCACAGATGCAAGGTACATGGTTTGATTTTCACCTCTGAGAATTTGTCTAGGCTTAAAATGACTCACAAGTTCAGCTAACCACATACTTTCTTATGAACCTATGATGAAAATTGAATGTGTAAATATAGACATGATAGTGGAACATGTTATTGGAGGGGTTGGCATAATGCTTAAAATGTTTTCCTCACAAACACAGGGAATAAGGCTTGACACTCACCTTTGAGGGCAATTGGCTAGGCTCAAAATGGCCCACAAGGGCAGCTAGCCTAATACCAACCTATGTCCTAAAGAGATGTTAGAGCAGGTTTAGAAAGAGCAGCAAATGATTAAGTGAAAAATGAATTGACGTGACTTATAACACTTTAAAGATACTGTTAATTCCTCAGAATATAAAAATAGTGTGCAAACATTTCTGATTGCATTTGCAAGGAATATTCAGCTCTCATGAAATGTAAAACAAAGAAATGTATTATAGGCTTGAATGATTATAGTGATATCTGATTCAATCAGAAGATGAGAATAGATGTCCCAGTCAGACAACCAAAAAAGGGGCTTCATCCTCAAGAGGATTATTTTTAGAGATTGTTCTCCCAAAATACTAACATAATGGCAAAATGAGAGGACCCAGCAAGAGGAACAGAGGAAGAAATATGAATTGCCAACAGAGAACAGAATTTTTTTATTCCAAAATGGAACTACATGGAGATTTTACAGCAGAATTCAGCACACACTGAATGATTTCTGGAACTGAAGAATGACAGTTTGAGGCATTAAGTATTGATCTCTTTAAAGTCTATAATCTATCTGATAAGAATTTGACTGACTTTGAGATTAAACTCTTACAAAGAGGCTTTGTTTCTTATACCCTCCAATTGGGAATCCATCACAGATACTATAACTTCACTAAAGTTATTTACTAGAAAATTAAGCCTGGTTGTTATTTTTCATAATAATGCCAAAGAAAGGAACAACAGTGATAAATCCTTAAGTAAACTCTGTGTTTCATGCCACCACCTAATAATGTAATTGGGTGCTTTGAAAACGTGTGTGAAAAATAAATCAGTTTGACCCTGATGAAACCTTGTAGGAGGAAGTTCTATAATAATCTATCTGTAGAAGGAAAAAATGTGTAAGTAAAATTATCTAATGATACTGAGATATGGGTCATGAAGGCCAATAAAGGTGGGGCTGTAGTAGTCATGGATACATGTAATTATAATACAAAGATGCATGAACTCTTAAGTGATGGCTCCTTTAACAAACAAATGGATAAAGGAACAATTAATGCTGAGGTACAAACAAATTAATATATCTTTATACTGGAGTTTACAAGAGGGGTATGCAGATGAAAAGCTGAAATACTACTTGACTGTAACCTTTCCCAGAATAGGAGTGATATTTGGCACACCTAAACATGTTATGGAATGTAGCAATCTGTCCATAAGACTGATAGTGTTGACTGCAAGATCTAAAACAGAACTTTTCACTATTTTGTTTCTTAAACATAAGTTGAAACCTGTTGTAAGAAACATAAAATCTTTCATATTAGATTCTGTTGACTGTATTAGCAAGTTTAAGAACATTGCAGTAACAAGTCAAGACTATTTAGTATCGGCTGATATTCATAGTTTATATACAGTCATTCCTACTGACATTGGTCTTGTTTGGTTTAAAGAATACTTGCTTGAAAACTGGGTATTTAGTAATAGAGAAGCTGACTTTATCACTTGATGTTTAGAGGTGGTTTTGAAACACAGCTACTTCATTTTCAATAAGAATTCTTACCGGCAAATTCAAGGAGTTGTCATGAGGGCTCCAATGGCCCCCGGTTTTGCTAATATTGTATTGGCTTACTGGGAAGACTTGTATGTTTATGACAGTGGTTTTTCCTTCATTTTGAAAAAGCATTGCTAGTAAGACTTCAGAAATATTTGAACAAAACAACCAAATTCCTGAAGTTTACTTTTGCTATAAATAGTTACAGTATAATATCCTTGGATATTAAGCTTGAGAAATGTTTCTCAAATGACAAGTTATTTACAACAGCTGCAATGAAAGCTGTTACCAAAAATCGTCATTTACATTATGGTAGCATACACCCCACCCATCTAAAGCGTAATATAGTAAGGGCCAGATGATGAGAATTAGTAGGCTAACCACAAATTATTCTTATTTTGAAAGAAGAATGGTCCACTTAAGAAGAATGTTTAAAGAAAGGGAATACCCTGTAAGTGTCATTGAGAAGATGGCCAGTGAAATACAAGAATGATGAAAACTTCAGAATAAACTATTGACTGACAAAGATGAAGACTTTGCTAATCCCTCTGTGATGCTTGTTAATGATGCAAACAGGTGCACTTTAGGTTTAGTATTAACGTATAGGCTTGACACTTCAGCAATTCCTAATATAGTAACAGATTACTGGTAGATTTTGGCTGGAGATCTTGTAGAGGATAAAGTGGAGGGTGCACCACCCATTATTATAAATAAAAAATATTAAGAATTAAGAACACTCGTGAAAGATAGAAAGTGAAAATGGAAGGAAGTGACTTAAAAATAAAAGGAGCATACTTGCAATATGTGCAATCAATGCAGATTTATAGCAATGTTTTTTTTTCTGTTTTAATATGGGAATAAGTTATGCTGCACCAAAATATTGCAACTGCATTTTTTATGTAATTCATTTCACTGTGTGCTTGTCAGACCAGATATTTTATATGAGCAGAACTATTAGGAAACATAAACATATGCAATGAAGATCTATTTTTTATACGGGGGATATGTCACATTATTGTGTAACTAATGGTCATAACATTATTATAGTCTTCCTTATTGAATAACACCACCCTCCCCCTTTATCCAGCTTCATAACTCATATCTTTATTGTTCCTAAACATATTTAAAATTTCCCTTTCCTTCCTAGTCAGGTTTGAAAGGAACGATTTGTTATGGCAAGAGCTTGTTTTTATATACAAAATGGGAAAAATTTTAAACAACTTTTTGAGAGTAGTGGACGTAACCTTACATCTACGAGTAAGGGGACTGGCTATGTGGCAGGTGCAAACAATGTTCTTTTAATATAAAGGAACATTGTTTCACTCTGGAAAATGTGTTACAGAGTAGGGTTATTTTTCAGAATGGAAATTGTGGCACTTGTAGAATAATTTATTTAGCAGAATGTGATGAGTGTTCAGGCTTCTATATAGAAAAGATGGAGACAGCATTGAAAACCAGAATATATGAACATGTTTATGATATTACTACAAAAAAATGAGACTAATGCCTTGTACAAACATTCCATTATTTGTAGTAATTTTACGTGATTTAAGTTTTCAATTTTAGAAATTATAAAAATGAATCCTAGTGGAAAAGTTTATTAATGAAGAGAGAATTGATATGGCAGCTTAGGCTGAATGCCATGTTACCCCCTGGGTTAAATGAACATGTCCCTTAAACCAATTTTAAATAAGAGGGCAGCTTCCATATAAAAACATTTATTTATCCATTTTGTTTTAATGATTTTTTTTATTGGAACATGGGGAAGAGAGAATTCAAGTGTTTTATTTTTTTTTTTAGTGTTTAAGTGTGAGATATTTGTAGTGAAACGTGCATGGATTGTTAATAAGTGTGTTTTTAAAAAGGATTGGGTACTTTAAGAGGAAGTATCTTATTTTAGTAATTAATTATTCAATTAGTTAATTTAGGAGGGATGTAGTTTTGAAGAGTATTTATAGTACGATTGCAGTTGGTGTCTATATCTGAGGAAGTCTCTTTTTATGGGATGTAAGTGCATATTACTAGTGGATGTTTAATTTTAATAAACTGTCAGCCCTCAACCTTCTTGAGAGTCAAATTGGGCATTATTAATTTCACCATATAGTCTTTGCTGGCTGTCACACAGTGCCTCACCAGAATCAGCATCAAATGGTGGTATAGAGAAGGAGCACTGAGTGATCATGACCTATCTATCCTATGGGATGTACCCACTGTGGAGCAGATCAGCAGAGACCATAAGAACAGCACTGGCCCTGACACATAGAGGCAGATGGCTCCATAGAACCAATAGAAGCACTAAGATGTCTGATGAATAGGTCAGTCAGTTGATTTATGTATTACATGCCCATACATATGTTGTCACACTGGCCACACAATACATCAATCATTTCTGCTATGGCAGTGGTGACATCGACCTGAGTTTGGGTGGCTATCCATCTCCAGTACTATGTAATGCCCATTGAGATGCTCAACTCGGGCAATGAGTAGGGGCCATGGTATTGCTGATCCTGACTACTACCCCAGTGTCTGTGGTGATATCACTGCCTACTGTTGTTGCAGGGGCAGGAGATGATACTGATTCTTGAGTAGAGATGTCAGATATGACCTATACTTCCACAGGTTGTGGAGAGTTGGGATCAGGTCACACAGATGACACAGCTGCATCAGTAAACTTGGGTGGAATTCTGCCTTCCACAGTTATCATTAATAAGACAGACAATAGACAATTTGCTGTCATACTGTGTTAGAGTTAGGCCACAACAACCATCAGTCTTTGGTGCTGCACTCACATGAGTCATGTCCTGCTACATGACGGAGGACTCCACAATCATAGCAGCTGTGACAGCAGAAAGATAAACAACCATGTGTAATGCTACTAATGTCTGGCAATCTCATTTTCCAGTGCTACAACAACAGTACAGGTAAAAGTGTATGCATGGAATGGGAACAAACATACCTTTTGTTGCATTTCTTTGGACCTGCATCAGGATGTGCATGCTTAAGAGATATGGTGTTGTAGATCATCTCTGTGCTCACAGCAACATGTTAGTGACAAAGTACAAACCCAATGCATTTAGTTCAGCTCCCACATCCAGGACTTCACCAGGTATCAACATCCTATTACTCTTCTGCAACATGGGCATCAGGAACTGCTCCAGGATGTTGAGAGAAGACTATAATGGGAGACCCCACCTATGGCCATCCTCTCACATACAATGGCATGCAGAATCATATTGCTGACCCTGCAGCAGACCTGATGTGTTGTTGCCAGTGACTACGTTAACATCCATAATCAGCTCAAGCCATACATATTCCTAGAAAGTCTGTTTGGACTTATCTGTGCTCATTATCTGCCATCCATGCACACAAGACACACACCAGGCTGCATCTCTGATGACATTTTAGGTGCCCTGCTCTTCTTGTTTCATGTATGCACTTGTAAATTTGGGTATACACCTATGTTCAATGAGCAGGCACAAAATATGTGCAACACCATCTGCACTGGTCATGCACTTAGGTTTCAGCAGTGCCTTAAAAGGTACCATGCCTATCAAACCCTAGTATTGTAGTCCACGTCCCCATAATTAACCAGTAGAGTAGCATAGGGATCAACTATGTTATAACATGCATCCTGTTTATACCATTCAACCTTTTGGCACAAGAATTATGGACAAAGTCAAAAATAATAGAGGGATAAAGGCCCAAAATCAGGGATAAATTGTAGATATTGTTCTTACAAATTTGGGAAGCTGCTAGAATAAAAGGTTTCACATTGGTATGCATTATCTGAAGGATATGAAGTCTGAACTCAAATGTCTGTCATTATTTAGAGACATAAATCCTTAGTAATTTTCCATAATACCACATACTTTATGAAGGGGAGGTCAAAATTCTGGGCATTCTGCAAAATTCTAGATAGTTGAGATGTATGATCCTATCATCAGCTTACGCTGACCTCCACCCAACACAGCACATCCAACTTGTGCCCTGCATACTCACCGACACCCTGTAGCAGTTATCCAGTATGCCATCCAATCCAATGTGAATTACACCCGATCCACTCTTGCAGACTTTGTGCATGACAACACATCCTCTCTACATTTGAGTTTCCTAGAAGGGGGCATAATCCATCTCACACTTCTACTAAGTCACACACCTAGTGGGCTACTGTCACCTGCACATGTGCTCTGCCTTTTTGCATTAACCATTTTTATTTTCACTATGGTTTTCCATGCCAGTAAATTGTTATTGGATACAGTTCCCCAACAATAAAAACAAAAACAAAAACAAAACAAAACAAAAATGAATAACATATCCAGTCACCTTCCCAATCTACCACTAGCCCAAATACCCTTAACACAGGAGATGTATAACACTTCTGTTCTCTGCAGACCAATATAATTATTTAATGCAGAGATCTGTCACAACCTTCTTTGTGGTCCCCATCATCCACTTTATCCCCAGTGGTCTCCAGACCCACCTCCATACATGGTGATGAAGATCACTCAGCAGTACGGGTGAATCACAAAGATTGTGGGTGCCTTCTGGTAATATGTCTATGGTGGGAAGATATAAGCTTTCCATCAGTGGTCATCAACAGGGTGGGTGCTTGATCATGGCCATGGGTGACTGGTGCCTGGAATCCTCTATTAGTAGCTTGTGCTGACATACTGGTGGCAGTGGTGGGATTAACACATCACATGCTGAGATTCAATGGTGTGGATATTGATATTGAACTCCTGTAGCCTATAAACAGTAGTCACTAAAATAGGTGTTTGTACTCTCAAGCAGCCACACGGTAGACATTCAGTTTCATATCACAATAGTTTTATTTATTTTTATAAGCTTACAGAGTCAGGGAGAACAGGCAAAGATGTCAGCAGAGGATTATGGCAAGTAGACACGGAGCCAGTTGGCTGAGTTGTGCCAAGCCAAAGGACTGGTGCATGCCAACCTGATTAAAGTGGAAATTATTGCAGCTTTAGTCACAGCTGCATCACAGACCAACAACAAGGAAGATAGCCATACTGGTCTTGAAGATGTACAGTTCTCAGAAAAACAGTTCAACTTTACCTCAGAGGACTTAAAAATGTTAAACATTTTCCCACACATACATTTCTTTTTCAGGCTATAGAACTCACTTTGATAAATAATAGAGGAGGTGATATAAAGAATTGAACAGAAACAAGGGAAATAAAATGGATTATGAACCTAAAGGCCCATAAATCACCAGGCTTAAATGCAATGGTACCTTTAAAACCTGTATTAAAAATCAGATGCTTAACTATTAAATAAAAGCATAGGGTTTGTCCTTGAACAGTGATTGGTTTTATCAGAAGGTGTGTTAGCAATATGCTTGTTGATTGGAGGAGTAATACTTTATCTCTACATGTTTCAAACTAAGGAGTTACATGAACTGAAGAAGGCTATTAGCTGAAAGTGCTTTTCGTCCTTTGAAAACAGTTATTGTCTCTGTTTTATTTGGAGTCTATGTTTTACTTTTGATTAAACTGCTATTTTATTCTGTTTTTGTGCTGTGTCTTGGTGGTGCACTGAGATTTTATTTCATATTTCTATAGGTGGGTGAGTGGCTGTCATGTCATCACTATTGAAGGGCTGGCATACCTTTTAGTGAGGAACAAGTACTTAGCAATTTGCTTGAGGACATGAGAATCTGATTGGCAGATAGAGAATGCAACACCACAGATGGGTTGGGGAAAAAGGAGACCTATACTTAACAAGCAGGGTATCACTGCACAGGAAAGGGATGCCCAGTGCTGCACATGGGTAAAATGGAACCCATGGTGGGCAGCCTAAACCGCCCCAACAGAGTATGCCAGTAACAGAGGAAGCCACTAGTTCAGGTACATAGCCAGAATCAAGGGTTAAATGTTTTAAATGCAAATAGTGGGGCCATGTAGCATATAGATGTCCAAAGAGGCAAGGTGGGGAGCAAAAGGTGGGGTGCCAGCAAGTGGGAATAACAGAATGCCAGTGGTATGTTTTCTGGAGACAAGAAGGGTGCCAAACTACCACAAGAGGTTATATTCTATCTTAGTAGATGGGGAACAGGCCACTTCTAAGAGAAACACAACCCCTGAACTAACCATTGTGAAGCCTGCAATGGTTAAGGAGGGGCACTAATTGCTTGGGCAATCCACTCCAGTCAGAGCTTTAGGAGGGACTCCATTCCAAATATCTTTGGCTAGGGTTCACCTTGACTGGGAGGGTGGAAAAGAAACAAGCACAAGCAATTAGGTTATCCCTGCAGAAGTCATGATAGGGAATGATTTTTGATAATGCAGTACCTTGTATGCATGCAGTTACATGCACACATGCTTCGAAACAGGCATGTGGATCTGGTAGCCTTGGGAGGACTCAGACAGACTGCACACTTGAAGCCAGGACTGGTAAGGTGGTTACTTGAGAGAGGGAGCTACACTGTAGCAGTGAAACTGAACGTGAGCCACAGCTGCTGGTGGGTACTGATGCTTCCTTGGACAGAGTGACTGCAAGGGTAGAGGAGAGTAGTAGTACCCAGGCTGACAGTGAGGCATCACTGTCAGAGGAAGCAAGACTTCCTGTGGAAGGGAACTGGGAAGGGTTACAAAGAGTGAGCTGTGACAAGTTCAGCTCTCATATCCTACATTATAAGGCTTGAGGGAGGTAGCTAGGAAGGTGCCTGATTCTCAAGGAAAAGAGGAATCTGTATACCTGAACAAAGAGTTACATATAGAGAGTGGACCCCTGAGGGAGGGCTAGAATGTGCGGTAATAAAGCAGTTGGTAGTGCCCAGAGCCTACTGTCTGTCACTTCTAGCCATAGCCCATGATATTCCCTTTGGAGGTCATATGGGCATAAAGTGTACCAAGAGACGAATTATGCAGAACTTTTATTAGCCATGGATTTCCAGGGATGTGATAGGGTTCTGCAGGATTTGTGAGCAGTGAGAAAAGGTTGGCAAGACAGGAGAAAATGCCAAAGCTCCTTTGTTGCCTTTGCCTGTGATTGAGGTGCTGTTTCAGAGGGTAGCAATGGATATTGTAGGGACTCTGAGTGCCCCAAGTTCCACAGGGAAGATGTATATCCAAGTGGTACTAGATTATACTACCAGATGCCCTGAAGCTGTAGCCCATCCTCCATCGAGGCAGAAAAGGTGGCAAATGCTTTATTTGAAATTTTCAGCAGGATAGGTTCCCCAAGAGAAATACTGACTGACAGAGATGCCAATTTCATGTCAGACCTGCTGGCTTGTCTGTGGAAGCACTGTCAGGTGAAGCACCTTAAGACCACCCCCTACCACCACCAGACTAATGGTCTGGTGAAAAGGTTAAACTCTACACTAAGGACCATGCTACAGGCCTTTGCAGAGCAGTTTAAGAGGGAGTGGGACAAATATTTGCCCCATCTGTTGTTTGCTTACAAAGAGGTGCCCCAGGAATTCACAGGTATCACACCTTTGGAGTTGCTGTATGAGCATAGGATGAGGGGACCTTTAGTGTTGATTTGTGGTCAGTGGGAGGTTAAGTGTGAATCCCACAAGGATTCTGTTGTGGCATATGTTCTAATTCTCAGGACATAGCTCAGAGAACTCATGGGCTTGGCTGAGGAGAACTTGGCAGGAGCCAAACATCAGGGAAAAGGTGTGGTAACACAGGAATACTTTAGTCAGAGAGTATGCTGTGGGGCTGCAGGTTATGGTTCTCATTACTGTCAGACACAATAAGCTGCAGGCAGCTTGGGAGGGACTCTTCAAAGTGGTAAGGAAGGTCAGTGATATTAACTACATGGTAGAACTGCTAGGCAGGTGATAGGGGCACAAACTGTACCATGTTAACACGATGAAACCTCACCATGATAGACAGGCCCTTGTGCTGAGTATTTGCAGTGGATGGCAGGATGAGTCCAAGGGGGATCTGGTGACTGATCTCCTTAGTGAGGCTTGGACTGACACCTCAGTGGAAGGGGAAGCAATGTCCCAGCAGCTGTCCCTTATCCAGGTTCGAGAAATATCGGCAGTGTTATGGGGCATGTTCACTGAGAAACTAGGGTGTGCCCACCTGGTGCAGCCCCATGTGGATGCATTAACCCAAAGGCCTATTAAGCAGGCCCCTTTTAGGGTGCCTTAGAAAGTCAAACAGACTCTGATGTAGGAGATACAGAAAATGTTGGAACTGGGGGTAATCCAGGAGTCCAGCAGTCTATGGGCCTCCCCAGTGGTGCCGGTACCAAAGAAGGATAGCAGTACGAGGTTCTGTGTGGACTACAGGAAACTAAATAGTCACACAGAGGTAGATGTTTACCCCATGTCTAGGACAGATGAAGTCCTGGAGCACCTGGGTGGGGCTAAGTATCTTTACCACTATTGATCTTACCAAGGGCTACTGGCAGGTGCCCTTGACTCCCAACACTAGAGAAAGTTCAGCCTTTGTGACTCCTTTTGGCTTGTAATGAGTTCACAAAGATGCTGTTTGGGATGAAAACTGCCCCAGCAGCTTTCCAGAGGATGTTAAATCATATCCTAGCAGGAGCAGGAGATTTTGCTCTTACTTACCTGGATTATGATGCCATCTACAGCTGTTCCTGGCAAGAGCACCTTCAGCATGTCAGGGAGGTGCTGGGCAGACTACAGAGGGCAGGGTTGACCATTAAGCCCAGTAAGTGTCAGGTGGGTATGACAGAGGTCTCCTACCTGGGACACAGAGTGGGGAGTGATAAGATCAGGCCAGAACCTGCCAAAGTGGAAGCCATTCAGGCATGAGCTGCTCCTATTATGAAAAAGCAGGTGAAGACATTCTTAGCGACAGCAGGATACTACAGAAAGTTTGTCCTCAATTATAGTACCATAGCTGCTCTCCTCACAGACCTGGCAAGGCAAAACATGCCAGATAAGGTAGTGTGGACCCCAACATGTAAACAGGCATTCCAAAAGCTTAAAGGAGCTTTGGGAGGACCCCTGGGTTAGCCAATCAAGATTACAGCAAATCATTTGTTGTGCAGATGGGTGCTTCAAACCATGGGATGGGGGCTGTACTCAGCCAGGTTTTCTCAGAGGGAAGAGAGGACCCAGTAGTATATCTCAGCTGTAGGCTCCAACCCAGGGAGGAATGCTATGCAACTATAGAAAAAGAATGTCTAACCATATTGTGGGTACTGCAGAAACTTCAGCCTTATCTGTATAGAAGGAAATTCACTGTATACAGACACTGATCCCTTAACATGGCTACATCAAGCCAACCAGAAAAATGTCAAGCTACTAAAGTGGAGCCTATGGTTGTAGGCATATGATATGAAAGTACAGCACTCTAGTTGGGTCAGCAATGCCAACACAGTTGGGGTCTCAAGACAGGGAATGGGGTAATGTATTCCCAGATAGCTTCAATCCTATCAAGCAACGTTTCTCAAGGGCCACTTGAAAAACTAGCTTGAGTCTTCGAGGCGGGGTGGGGGAGGTGTGATGAAAGGAGGTACTGTCAACACAGATAGCTGGAGTTTTGTAAATGATTATATGCCATTTGTGAACATCAAACTCATTTATACAGGATGCTGGTGTCATGTCATGTGTATATCAAACTGATTTGTACAGACTTGAGTGTTGAAAAGGTATTTGTAAAGTGCTGTATTTGAAATGTAACTGCAGTGTGCCTACTGCAGAGAACAGAAATGTACAAGCACCACTGTAACTGTTTAAATGTATCTGTTTTAACAGAGGAAACTGGAGGGTTAACCTCAGTCCAGCAAACTTTAGAAACATTTCTGAAATTAAATCACTTTATAGGCTAGGCAATAAAGATGCTATCTCACTTTCAAGGCAGCCAGAGACACAAAGTCTGTACTAGTAACATTTCTGTATTGTCTTTGGAGTGAGCTAATTATTACTCTGAAAGCATGAAGGAATGCGATTGTTTTATGACTTTCAGCTCCTGCCAAAGATCTGACCAAAAGCTTTTGTATGCATATTTTTACAGGTAGGTATTAAGTCCTGCCAGTTTCAGAAAAGGGGGTTTTGCCTAGGAACTAGAAGTCAGATGAAAAGAAGTGATGCCATTCTGCAAGCTATTACAGCAGTAATATTTTACATATTATTTTGAGAAGTCTCTTGGTAAGACAGGGCATTCTGTATTCTGTCTTGGACCTGAAAACAAGAAGAAGAATCATTCACCACATCATCTGCCTTGCTCTATTATTAAGTTTTTAGGGTATAGTAATTTTCTTAGATACAGACAAGAATATAGTAAAGCTTAGTTTAGATATTATTTATTTATTTATTTATTTGAGACTGTCATTCAATGTTGTTTTAAATGTTTCCTGTGATTTTAAACTCTGGTGTCACTGCGAAGATATAGTTAGTATTTTCTTGTTCTTGTATTTCTTATTATTAAAGATTTAAACCTTTCATTGTGGCTGATCTTTCTATGGATATGTATGTTTTGAGAGTTCTTGCATATTTATCTGGTAACACTTTCTGGGACACTCCTAACAATCTTGCTCTTCATCAAACTACAATTTGTATTAATATTAAAATTACACAGTAAGATTTGACACCCTTTGTTAAGGGCCTTAAGGTAGCTGGCAGGAATGACTGGTGGCAACGTTATCTACCTTACAGATTGGGCAGAAGGGCCAGAGGTAGTAAACCTGTGCCAGTCTTTCCCAGGTATGTGCGTGTGTGTGTGTGTGTGTGTGTGTGTGTGTGTGTGTGTGTGTGTGTGTGTGTGTGTGTGCACGCATGTGTGCATGTGTGTGTGTGTGTGTGTTTGTGTGTGTGTGTGTGTGTGTGTGTGTGTGTGTGTGTGTGTGTGTGTGTGTGTGTGTGTGTGTGTGTGTGTGTGTGTGAGCTACTTGGACAGGGACATGAAACACTGGTTGGACAGAGAGGGTGCTAAAGATCTTGACTCGGTCACTAAGCTGAGATCTCAACTCTATAACTGTGGCAGTGGGGAGTCTTATTGTGGATCTGGAGAAAGAGTTACCAGCCCCAGGCTGACTGTGGTCTCTGTGTGCTCTTAAGGAAAATTGCACTTGATATAGAGCACTACATCTGGAAATACTGTGTGTGTTCCTGTTATCCTCCCAGTGAACATCCCCCCACAGGTGCCAGTGGTGAGGACTGAGTCTCCTTTATTACTGGGCAGAGGTGGGATATCCATGTCACATATTGGTTGGCAGTAGTGGATCATGACATAGTCTAAAGTGCATTCTTGTGTGACTGGTAGAGTGGCCTGGCCCTGAATAGCAGGCCAAAGTGGTTGGGACTACCTGTGAAAGAGGTCACAGAGGTAACTGACCTCTGGTTGGCTATGGCAGTGTATATATCTAGAAAGTCAACCTTCAAACCTATTCCTACTCATGGTGTTCCCTGTTTATAGCACTCAACCTTGTGTCTCACTTTCCTTCCTAGTTGGAAGTCCCATCATTCCCATCACCATTTTTTTTTACCTTTATCTATCTTGATCTCTGTTATGTGGTCCAGTTTTTATCTGTGTCAGCATCTTCACTGCCAGGCTTTCTCTGTATTTTCTGTTGCTTGCCCCTGCTGCCATCCCTGCACTCTATTTCTTACCATTGCCTTCCCTTATAGGATGCATAGCCACATGCTTTGCAGTAGGACATGGCAGGTATCATAATATCCATTGCTAAATCACATCTGCCATGTTCTATTTAAAAGCCATGCAACTATGTATTTTATAAGACTGTGTTAATACCTATATTAATACCTAGTTGTATTTGTATTTATAATATTGCATTAATATATATATTAATACCTAGTTGCCTTAATTTATTTATCACTGTTTTGCATATAACCCTATCAAAGATTAAAAAAGGTCTACATAAATTACATCACAACATCCATTATTATTTATTGTTGTTGTTGTAATAGTATAGAAGTTCATGCTACAGATAGTAATAGACTTATATTCAACACATATGTGCTGATATATGGTTTCAATTCCCACACTTTCAAATTCTGACAAAAGTGTACCAAAATAATCCTCACCATAGTTTTTCCACAACAGTATACATTTATGGGTCTGTATAACTCTTAGCTTATCTTATTCCCCTCTCCATTGCATATAGGTTTTAATAAGTGCGTTTTCTTGAGGAATCTCTCCATACTTAAACCACCTGGTGAATAACAAATGTCAAGGTACTGTGTGATCATCCTGAAGTGTAGTCAGGGCATTGTCTCTAATTCTAGCACCTCTGTCTTTTTTTTTTTTTTTGGGGGGGGGGGGGTTGGTGAGTTTGAAGGATCCCAGCACATATATGTGGACTTAATCTATGAGGTCTTCATGTCTTAGAAGTACAGAATACTTTACATTCCAATATTTTTGTAAAAAGAACCATGTGCATCAAAAACAAATTTACTTTTTCCATTTATTTACTAACAATATAAGTATGGCATTTAGTCAGACCTCTCCCCTACTAGATTAATGTGGAAATGCCATATTGTATACTGCATACACAACTTGCAAAATACAATCTACCTATAAACAAATTTTGAGCATTAATCCACCTGAAGTACAACAAAATATAATCACACTAGTTAATATTATGGTTTCCAGGTAAAAAGAATATAATTTTATTTCAACATATCCCTATCCGAAGCTCTTTCTAATGTACCCATTCAGGTTCACCATGTGATCTCTACAATACTCCCAACATTTATTCACTCTAACATTATCTAGCTAACAGTTTTCTAATTTCATAACACACTTGGTCCGGAGATGTAGATATTCAAAATATAGAAGATGGCATAAATTAAAATCACTGCATATGCAACTTGTGAAATACAAACTACCTGTAAACAAATTTTTAGCATTAATCCACTTGTAGTAGAGCAACATATAATTACAGTAGTTAATATTATGGTTTCCAGGTTCACAGAATATAATTTTATTTCAATATACCCCCATCTCAGCCCCTTCCTAATACACCCATTCAGGTCCACCATGTGACCTGTATAATCCCAACATTTATTCATTCTAACATTATCTAGCTGACCGTTTTCTAATTTCATAACACACTTGGTCTGAAGATGTAGATATTCAGAATATAGATGACACAAATTAAAAGTGTTTAGCATATTATTACTATTTAGAGTCAGAGAGCAAAGAAAAAAAAAACACAATCACAGAGGACAAATAACTGGCCACTTGTAAAGGAACAGAATAATTTCAATGTCTTGTATGTGGAAATAAAAAGGTTTTTGGAGTTCTAATTCAATAGCATTTTGATTTTTACCAATTGAAACCAACATTTTAAACTGCTGGAACTTTGCTAAGGTAGTAAAAATTAGGCAACACTTATAGTCATTTTTACAATTTGTTTTAATTGGATCTGGTGGGCTGAGGTGGTGCAGGGGTTAGTGTTGTCGCCTCACAGTAAGAGGTTCTCCCATTCGATTCTCGGCTGGAACACCTTCTTTGTGGAGTCTGCATGTCTTCCCCGTGGTCAAGTGACATTTAAAGACATACATGTAGATGCATGCATGGATGGGTGTGCCTTCTTTGAAGGTTGGGCGTCAGGCTGGCAATTGGGCACCGTAAAAATCCACTGCCAATCCTTAGCGGATCGGAGTTTCACTGTGGCGACCCCTAACCGGGAAAAGCCAACAGTTTTACTTGGATCTGGTGAAGAAGACTGTAAATAAATTACATTCACTGAAATGTAAGATGCACTCAACATTTCCTGGTGGATAAAAAAAAAACTCCTTTGCACTTAGGATCATTTTTAGGTTGTTGGATGTTGGCTGTTTTATCATTTGCTAAATAAATACTCCTGTTAGGCACATGGGCTTTTATCAGCATCAACACTATTTTCTTAAGTGATGCACACAGAACTTCAAAGGCTGCCAGTGAAATTACATGGTAAAAAATATTTACTGCAACGTTAAAATGTTCCTTAAAATGGAGAACATCGTTATCTGCAGTGACTGAGACCTGGTTCAAGGATCCATAGAGCACCCCTGCACTACCAGGCTATAACTCATACCACACTTTTCGGCCATGTAACCTGGATCAAAACACCAAAGGTGGAGTTGTGTCCATATTCATTAAGGATATCCACACCTCCAGGCTAGTTGCTCAGCATAATGCATCTGAGGTCATCCAAGAGCAACTAGCTCTGGGCAAAACTGCAATCCAAATTGTAGCTTGCTACAGATCCCCCACCATGCACCAGGATTCCCACTCCTCTTTTCTTGATGTACTGGAAAATATTCGGGTTCAACCAAACACCCTAATAATGGGTGACTTCAGCTACCCCACCATTAACTGGGAAAACTACTCGTGGACCAACTCCTCAGGTCAATGCTTTCTGGAATTCATAAACTCCAATGCCCTGGATCAACTTATCCACACCCCCACCAGGGGCAACAATATCCTAGACCTAGTCATTACCAACATGTGTGACTGGTGTTCCACACCTGAAGTCAACTCCTCGTTGGTCCGATCCGACCATAAGCTAATCACCCTTGATATCCACATCTCGCCCCCACCCCCCATTAAGGAAACCACGGTAAAAGATTTCTCCAAAGCCAACTTCATGCTTCTTAAGACAGAAGTGGTGAACTTCATTACACCCATGCAGATGGACAATACAGTTACAACTGCTGAATGCTACACAAATGCACTTTCCATGCAAATAAGCACTTACACGAGTGCATGGATCATGCTATCCCAAACAGAACCAAGACACTATCCTCCAGAAAAAGGAAGCTAATCTGGTGGTCCACTGCCATCAAGACACTGTACAACAGAAGGAAGAAACTGTTGCAAAAGAGAGTAAAATCCCATGAAAGGAGGAACTCCCTGGTCAGCCTCAGTAAGAAGCTGAGATCCCTTATAAGATCCTCCAAAGCTAGCTATGAAAACAAAATCACCACTAATTCTAAGGGCAACCACAAAGCATTCTATAGCTATGTCAAGAATCTTGATGGCAACACCCAAATCTGCTCTGAGTTATAGCACAACGGCATGAAAATTACAGAACCAATTGATATTGCCAACATCCTGGCAGATAGGTTCAGTGCTAACTTTACTCCCCCCACCCCATTAAGGGCCCATGCCTATACAGAAAGAATGCAAAGTCCCTGTAATCACAACTACGCAGGTAAAAGCTGCACTCTCTAAAGCCAAAAACACAGCATCCATGGGACCGGACAAAATCTTAGGCTACATTTTACATGAACTTCAGAATGAACTGGCTCCCCACCTAAGCACCATGTTCAATAATAGCCTCGCATCAGGTTTTGTGCCCAATGAATGGTGCACAGCAACAGTTATCCCACTCCACAAAGGGGGAGCTGCCACTGATCACGGGAACTATTGCCCTCTTAGCCTGACGAGCCTGGTCTGCAAGGCTATGGAATGTATCATCGCGGAACTCATAAATAAAGACATTGCTAACCTCCAAACTCTGGATCCCACCCATTTCAGGTTTGTGAAAGGCAGATCATGCCTCCTGAACCTGATCGACTTCTTTGAGGCAGTCACCAAAGCTGCAGATGAGGGAAAGGTGGTTCACACAGCCTATCTTGACCTCGCCAAGGCTTTCAACACCATTCCCCATTCTGGAATTATAGCTAAACTCACTAAACTAGGTATAAATCCCTACATCACAAGATGGGTTGCCAACTGGCTCACTGACAGAACCCACACTGTAAACGTTGCAGACTCCAAATATGACCTCAAACCAGTGACAAGTGGAGTACCACAGGGTTCAGTCCTGAGACCTCTCCTGTTTGGTATCTACTTCTCTGAAGTACAGGCTAACACAGAAGGCCTCTGGCTAATGAAGTTCACAGATGACTGCAAACTAGGAGCCATAGTCAAGTCCCCAAATGATGTGGACATCCTACAGAAGGGCCTTGCTGAGACAGATGTCTGGTGTCAGAGCCATGGCCTCAAGCTCAATGCCAAAAAGTGCAATGTCATCCCCTTTGGTAAAAACTCTGTACCCATGAACTACCACATAGGCAGCAATCTACTTAACACCAAATGTGTGATAAGAGACCTTGGGACCCAGGTGGACAGTAGTCTCTCCTTTGATAGCCACATCGCCACAGTAGTCAGGAAGTCCTTCTATGTGGCACACCTCATCATAAAAGGGCTCTCATCCAGAAAAAAAGAGGTCATTGTTACCCTCTACTCGACACTCCTTAGACCCATTATAGAGTACAATGCCACTTTTGGAATGTACCTCACAAGACATTTGCAGCAGCTTTAAAGGCCACAGAAGTACCTCACAAAGAGAATTACTGGCCTCAAACAAATTCCCTACTGACCATCTCAAAAAACTCCAGCTTTACTCCATAGCATATTGCCTACTCCAAGGTGATCTCTGCCTAACATATAAAGCTATGTCAAGCCTAGATCTGTTGGACATGCTACACCTAAAGAAATCTTAATCCCTCCGTGCTACACGCTCTAGGGACCTAAACCTTGTCACCACAATAAACAGGACATGCTGAAGGGATAGATTCCTGTCCCAGAGACTTCCCATACTCTGGAACAGGCTACCCATCTATGTCAAGCAAAGTTCTTCATTAGCACTCTTCAAGAAAAATCTTGATAAGTAGATGGGAAATAGGAAATACACCATGGGGATCACTTCTGTGTCTCTGCTCGACGGTGGCACAGGAAAATTAACTTTCTTGGGTGGCGTAAGCCATGGAACCTTGTTGGCTAGGCTTATGTAGGCCTTTCGGCCGATAGCCTAGTACCTACCTATGAACCTATTAATCTCGCTAAAAACTCACAGTCTTAACCTGTGAGTTCTAATGTGCTACAGTTTCAGAATATCTTCAACGAAAGCAGTCAGATGAATTTAGTTTCACCCACCCACTTAATGTCACTTTAAAAATAAAATCAGTAAATCATGCAATAAGTTAATATTACATCAAGATGTCATATTCTGTTTTGAGAACTGCAGTTTAGGTTCTGAAATCAAGAAAACATTGTTGGATGACCAGATTGGTTACTGATTGAGTTTATAAGTTGCAAAGGTATCTGCTAGGGTGTAGGATCAAAATGAGTTTTTTTTTTAAAGACTGCACCCATGAATGTGCCATATTAAATCTGTTTAGTGTGACATCAGCATCTAATCCTAACCCTGCCCAACAGCCACCTATCACCACATCCACTTTCACCTTCAAACCTGTGACCACATCCTATATAAAACTACTTTTAAACAAACTTAAACCATGCTCTTTTGTTAGCTGATGACCTTCTTAGTGAGTACCACAAATGTCAGCCAATAGCATTGCCTATCCTTTCTCAATCCTTATAATAGGTAATACAAGAATCCCACATTCCCTCTCTCTGGAAAAAGGAATACATTATCCCTCTGCACAAGGAGGAAATTCACCAGGCATAAATAACTTTAGTCCTATAGCAATATTATCTCCTCTCGACAAAATACTAGCCTATGTCCTGTAGGAAAAACTCCTATCCCCTACAAAACATGGTTTCCATTCTTTCCACAGTACTAGCACTGTCTTTCTAGCATATATATAGATACTGTCAATAAAGCTAGAGATAAATGGAAAACTAGTCCCTTCCATGTTTCTAGTCTTGTCTAAAGCTTTCAACACAACTTATCACAGCAAACTTCTACTTCAAATGTCCTCACTAGGTCTCTCTCAACTCATCTTTCTGTGGTTCAAAGGCTACCTGTCAAATAGGTATCAATCAGTAAAATGTCACTCCATGTCTCTCCTCACCTCCCAGTCACCACCGGTGTACCACATGGTTCTTTCCTTGGTCCCAACCTCTTTAATATTTTCAACAACAGCAACTTCCACACAACAGGCCTCCTTAATACAATACTCAGATGATTTCACTCTCATTTCCACATCTGACAACATGGTACACCTCCAAAAAATTACTCAGGAAGCTTTAACAGCCACTGAAACATGACTTCATAACCCACAACTCATGCACAACCCAAAAAAGGCCAAACTATTACTTTTCCCCCCAAATCCCTCTCTCATGAAATAAATAAAATTTAAGGCCCTCGCTCTTGATAATGCAACCACTGAAGTCACATCTCGTAGCAAGCTATTAGGAGTGATAGTGGATGATAATCCTAAAATTGACCTGCATATACAAAATCGTATAAGAAAAACTCATCAAATACTAGGGATGCTTTACAATGTTGAAAACTTTCTCACCGATGCAACTAAAACTATACTTGCCACTAGCTCTTCCCCACACTTCTTTATGGTGCTCCCATCCTTACTAACCCACCGGCTTCACAAAAATGAAAACTTGAATAATGCTATAATAATGTTGCTACATTTGCAACACATACCATTTTCAGAACCCACCATTGTTATGCACTGAAAAACATAAATTGGTTATAACTGCCACATCAAGTAACATATACACAACTTCTTAACACCTATAAAATTATCCAGCATCCATCTGCCTGTCCAGCACTAAAAAATATTGGATACCACTATGGTCCCATTCAGTCATTGTGATCCAGTGACTAAAAATTCCTGTATGTCTACAAACACAGCAAATTTGCTGGGCATTGTGTGTACTCATACAAGATTGCTATGGCCTGGAACTCCTTACCTGTATCCATCAGGTCAATACCCTCCTACCCTCCCTCCCATCTTTCAAAACCATGCTGAAAGACTTTCTAGCTAGAATTTGGCTTTGTTTTTGCTCAAAACCAGTATAAACTGTAGTTCTAAATGTGCACAAGTACCTTTTCATTCCTTATACTTCCTTACTCTCCCTTCTTCACTTACTTCCTTACTGCCATCTAATTCTCTCCCCTGACTTTCTCTCTAAATGTACCATAAGCCTGTTTTCTCCTACTTCATATTGCAAGTCCTATTTGTACTAGACTAACTTATCTTTAATTTTTTTTACAAACTGTCTACAATTTCTTTAAATATTAAAACGCTGTCATATACCTTGTATCAATTCTTAACCAGTGTTTTGATATCATGTCTAATTTGTTATAATTATTGAAACTGCAGATGTTTTTCATGTATTTTTGAAGGTTGCAAAATTACTGTTCTTAAAAAGCTTTGTAATTATTTGGAGCTTTTTTCCCTGTGCCTAAGTTGAAAATTGGCTTTTACCTAATTGGACTTTACTGTTAATCAAATGTCAATAAATAAATAAATAAATAATAAATAAAATGTAAAACCAGGGATCATTTTGTATATTATGGCAAAAGATTATCAGGCACTAAATACTTCTGCCTGCACAAATATATCTAAACACTAATATATGCATATGTTGACACTTTATTTATTTATTTATTATTTGTTGACCGGGAAAGTCCGACTAGGACAGAGCTTATTTTCAGCAGAGGCCCAGGGATAAAAGCTCCAGATGCATGACTTTGGAGAAGTAGAAGGGAGTTTATAGGAAACTCATAATTTTGTGAGTTTTTGCTCTGTTGTGGAAAATCCATCCTGTAACTAAGGACAGATTGGTGTTTTTATTCATGGTTAAATGCAACTAGCGATGCAAAACTTAATGACTGAGGAGGTGTTATATCAGATCACAAATCCCAATGAAATTCGCTGGTACAGCACAGTAGTAGATAGCCTATACTCCAATAGAGGAATGGTGCCAAAAATTAATATGAGTTAAATCTGACTTGTAGACCAGTGATGTGCTTAGCCATTAAAATTTGTGTTCTTCTTTTAGTATGTCATTTTCTATCTATTTTGAAAAGAAACAGTACCAGAGGAAATCACCAAGGGAAAAAGAAAAAAAAAAAACATTTTGTTCGGATGTAAATCCTTTGAATCCTCTTCCCAATTTTGGAAAAGGTACTCCCCCATCAACACTTCTAACTTTATATTAATTTAATATGGCATCACCAGAAGGCCTAAAAAGAAAAGCAATTTCTTCTGAGTTGCAGTTTCTCCTGAGTTCCACTCTAATTACACAGCTGTCATTTTTGGTACTGTCAGTATTTTAAGTATTTTGATTAATGACTTCTATTTAGTGTAAGTAATTACAAAAGGTTGACTATATACTAGAAAAAGAGGTGATTTTAGAGTAAAGCTTAATATAAAAACACCAATCATTATGAACGAGGGACTATAGATACAGAAGGTGATGTGGGAAGGGCATTACAAACATAGCAATTGCTATTCTACTAGTATGAATCTCTCAACTGTGTTTTCTAGCTCTGCTACTGACTTCCACATCCTACCTGCTAAATCTTCTAATACAAAGTCTAAGGTGGGGAATTATGCCTTGTTTAACTTTTTTATCTTCTGCCCTATTAATTGACAAACTAAGTTTGCACTGAATTATTATTTGTATGCATGTGACTGTATAGTTTGTTAAGCTGTTATTTATAGTAACCTTTACTCTATATAGTAACCCCTACAAGCTTCATTAATATTGTATCTGTCATCTCCTGGTTCATAGCTGAAAATGGTCATTTGACCAATCCTCTCATCTGTTTAACAAATATAAAATTAAGTAAATAATCTGTTTTGTAATCATCATAAACTGAGTATCTCTGTCAAGGAATTCATCAAATGGCTATACCATTCTCAGAGTATGAAAGAATGACATTTAATCTTGATAAATGTGCAAAAATAGTATTTATTGCTGGAAAACTGAAACACCAATAAAATATTAACTTGGGACAGCAATATAATATAAAATAATATGAACAAAATAACATACCTTAAAATAGCAGTTGGATAGCAATGCCTACTCCATCCCAATCCTTATAAACAGGTCAATCCATAAATCCCATGTTCTCTTTCACTGGACAAAAATCACATATTATCCCTTTGTACAAAGGAGGCAATTCAACAAACATTACTAACTTTAGACCTATAGCAATTTTAATCCCCTCTTCAAAATACATGAAAAATGTATTCAAAAACAATTGCTAAAATATATCCTGCAGGAATAACTCCTATTCCCCACACAAAATGGCTTCTGTCCTTCCCATAGCACTAACACTGTACTTCTAACCTATATAGATATTCAGTAAACCTAGAGATAGTCACAAACTAGACTTTTCCTTATTTCTAGACTTTCCTAAAGCCTTTGAGACAATTTGTCACAGCAAACCTTTGCTTCAAATGCCCTCATTAGGTCTCCGTCAGTCAACTCTTCTATGTTTCAAAAGCTACCTACCCAATAGGTATCAGTCAGTAAAATGGTACTTCACCTTCTCTCCATACCTCCCAGTCAGCACTGGCATACCACAGACTCTAGTCTTGGTCCCTTCCTCTTAAACATTCTCGTTAACACCCTTCACACATCCACACAGCAGGCTTCCCTAATACAATATCCAGATGACTCAACACTCATTTGCGCATTTGACAACAAGGCACACCTCCAAAAAATTACTCATGAAGGGTTAAGAGCCACTGAGGTATGGCTTTGTAATTGACAGACATGCTCAACCTTACAAAAAAAAAAAAAAAGAAAGAAAATAATACTTTTTTTCACCAAATCTCGCTCCCATGAAAAAAATGTAAATGTGAATCATCCCCTGCTGGTCTCACAGCGTGTTTATCTCTCCAAGCCAGCTGTGTCCCATAGCATTCACAGCACCTATCCTGAGTGAATAACACCCCTAACATAAGTAAAGCCAGTGGGAATTCCAACTGTACTGAAGAACCTTGCAGAACTTAAATCCCAAAGCCAGCTGTGTCCCATAGTATTCATGGCACCTATTCTGTGGCAAATAACTCCACTAACATAAGTAAAGCCAGCGAGAATTCCAACTGTGCTGAAGAACCTTGCAGAACTTAAATCCCAAAGCCAGCTGTGTCCCATAGTATTCATGGCACCTATCCTGTGGCAAATAACTCCATTAACATAAGTAAAGCCAGCGAGAATTCCAACTGTACTGAAGAACCTTGCAGAACTTAAATGTATGTCTCATTATAATACAAAAGGCATTAGTAGTTTTTTTTTTGTTTTTAATTTGCTGTAATCATTAATGCACTCAGCATAAATGCATGAGCCAGCAGCAGGGGTTTCAGTCCCCACCCATGCAGAAACCCTTCAAGTCTGTAAAATGCTCCACACTAAACTGTAATACTAGCCCTTCTAGTCTCTAAAGAAACATTTATCCATCTGTTTTTTTTCTATGTGATATATCCCCACTACCCTCCCAGTCTGTCTCTGAGTCAACAATAGTTGACTCATTCAATTACAGCCCCAGATAAGACATTTTCTTAGGGCATCCAACTGGTCAAATTAAAAGTGCTCTATTACTTTTGAAAGAAAAAAAAAACAACAGTAACAAAAGAAGGACTAACATTATAGGTGTGACTTCAGAGCAACTGATAGTTTATTTTTTAATCACACATACCTTGCTTGGCTCATCCCACTCCATTCATCCTACGGGCTCACTCGAATCCCCATACCCTGTCCCCAATTCTCACCCACCCCCACATACTCTAAATTTGTAGGTAATCTCGTTTACAAAGACCCTGCCTTCATCCTCCCATTATCCAATAATAACATCCCTCAGCACCATTTACACATGCCCTCCACTTTCTAAGTCCTATCCTCTTTCCTCACACCCCACCCTCCAATTTCTACCCAATCACAAGAGAACAACTCAGCTTTCCCCTCTGACTACTCTGATTAAGATATTCTCACTTCTCTACACCATCTTCTAACTAAATACACTATAGACACCTCCATACCCATCACACTCATATCTACTTTCTCATCAGCACATCTACTCTTTTCCTCCTTACTAACTGCTACATCCCTATATATCACTTAATAAAATCTACCTCTCTATTAACAATGTCATTTCCCTCATCACTTACAAGTCACCCATACAAGACAGCAGTATGCTACTATACCTCCTCTTAACACCCACCCTACTTTTCCTCTCTGGGTTGTCATCCTATCACACTATCCTACTATACCATCCAACATCACCCACTCTTACCCACACTGTATTGCCCTTCTATTTAAGTCCGCACTTCCCTGTATCCTCATCCCTCTTTAATTTCTCCTACATTCAACTTCATAAACTAAAACATTTCAACATTCTTCTCTCCTCTCCTAAACATAGACTCAAATCCACTGCCTACTACATTATTTTTTCACTAAACGAACACTATTTCCTACTACACTTTTACAAGATGGGGACATCCACAACAGTCCTGTACCATCCCCTCCCACCAAAACTACCATCACTGCAACTCTCAGAAGGCAACAACCCTCTCTACCTAAATACCTATCACTATTCCATAAACCTACAAAGTCTTCCAAACAAAATAACAGAATTTCATGATTGGATTTCCCACCACTCTTCCCAGATTTTAACTCTCCTAGAAACCTGAGTAAAACCACATATTACAAACTTCAAAATTCTACCTCCCAGATATAACATCTTCCGGCAGAATAGACTTTCTAAAAAAAGGGGAGATGTTGCGATCATATACTCAGAACAACTTAACCTCTCCCCACTCTCCTTACTACTCCCAGAGTTCTCTCCAGCAGAACTTATCTTTCTTAACTATCATCTCAACCCTCATAAAAAAACTGGCCATAGTGTCTATCTACATACCCCCTGGCAACAACATTCCAGTCCTTGAAAATATCTTATTTTGGATCTTCCAAAGCGGGTCTATATTAGATCAGCGAACGCTTAAAAAAGCGAACGCTGATTGATCGACCTTATGTAAGCGAAAGCTTACAATCGCGAACTGTCAGAAAGGCGATTTTTTTCCCTAGGAAAAAAATCGCTGATCCTAAATACATACGCACAACACAAGCACACCAAACAAACAGAAATCCACACATATACACCTAAAATCTGACACCTAACCCTACACTAAACTATGCACACCCCACTAACTATCTACTTACCTTAACCCAAACCCTAACCCTAAGGTCTGTCACTAACGCACACTCACCTCAACCGCTCCCTAACCCTAACTCACCTAAACCCGCCCTAACCCTCACCTCCACACAATTGCACACATACCTAACCCGAGCCCTAACCCTAACTCACCTAACCCACCCTAACACTCACATCCTCACAATCGCGCACTTACCTGAATCCAACCCGTAACTTTCCACCACAATACTGAAAATACCGAAGCAACAGAAACGGACAACTGAATTCTTTCCCTAGGAAAAAATTAGAGTTTCTGTTGCTTCGATATTTTTAACTTTTGCTAAAATAAGATTGATCAATCAGCGTTCGCTTGTTTAAGCATTCGCTGTTCTAATATAGACCCTTCCAAAACATATCATATGGAACAATTATACTAGGTGATGTTGATTGGAATAAGTTCTCCCCCAACCCCCTCCCCCCCAGTTCCTCTATTAACCTATTCAGCTTCAGTCAACTTATTTCTTCTCCTACTTGCATACACAAAAACTCCAGCTCCATACTTGATTGGATCTTAACTTCCAACCCCAATCAGTATCATAATCCCACCACCTTACCAGACTCAATAAGTGATCACTCCCCCCCATCTTGATATTAAGGCTATGTTCTCAACCCCCTAAAACCCAACTCTGTAGACAGTGCCATAATCTGTCCAAATTCAATGCAGAAACTTTTAACTACCAACTCTCCCTGATCAACTGATCTCACCTGTATAACCTTCCTCTAAATAATGCCGTTCTTGAATTTAACAAAATTTTCCTAAATGTACTAAATGCCCTAGCTTCCATTAGAAAAATTAAGATCAAACCAAATCCCACCCCCTGGCTCTCCAAAGATACCCTTTCTACCATGAAACTTAGAGGCAATACATGGAAACAATGGTCTAAGTCAAAATCTCCTTCTCTCCTCCTTAAATATAAAGAATGCAGAAACATCACAAAAAAACTTATTATTCAGGACACAACAAAATTTTGTCAAGAAGTCCAATCCACACAGTATTCTAATCCAAAAACAAATCTGGCACACTATGAATGGTATACTCCAGCCTGGTATACCCTCTACTGAAACCCCTTCCCTGACAAAACCCATTTTGAAACAAACCACCACTCTTCTAAATAACTACTTTGTAGACTCTATCAGAAAACTAACCCCCTCCAGGCAACAGCCCAAAACTACCTTTAACCCCCTTGACCACTCAACCCCAATCAGTCTTCTCTCTGAAACCTGTTTCTACTGCCTATATCAAATCTCTTCTGCTAAAACTGAAACCTTGCTCACCCTCTTTTGACAACCTACCCTCACAATTTCTTAAACTTGCAGCTGAATCTATAGCATATCCCATCTCAATTCTTATTACTTGTTCTATCAAAGAATCCTCAGTCCCTGAGATCTGGAAATCCTTCTATACTATTTCAGTTCACAAGGGATGTAACTCCACCGAACCTGCCAATTACTGACCAATAGCCATCCTCCCCCTCTCTCAAAGATTCTTGAGAAATGCATTCATAGGCAACGTATGTTCTATTTACTTCATAAAAGCCTCCTTACCCCATCTCAGCATGGATTTAGACCTCACCACAGCATATCCACAGCCCTTCTGTCTTTTACTCAGACTGTAGCCAAAGCAAGGGACAGCAATAAACTCATATCATGTGTCTTTCTTAATCTCTCTAAAGCTTTCAACACCATCTCCCACCCTAAACTTCTCTCTAAACTATCCACACTAAATCTCTCCACCTACACTATCCTTTGGCTCTCCAGCTATTTCAATAACTGACAACAGTCTGTTAAATGGCAGACTTCCTAGTCACCCTTCTTACCTATCCAGACTGGTGTCCCCCATGGATCCATCCTTGGTCCAATCTCTTTAATGTTTTCACTAACAATCTTTGATCTGTCTGCACCTCATCATCACTAATCCAATACACTGATGATTCTACCCTTATTACCCTCTCTAACAACCCCACTGACCTAAAATCTCTCATGCAGACTTCCTTTAATATCACTGAACACTGGCTAACTGACAACCAACTAATCCTTAACCGAAAGAAAACCAAACTCCTTCTTTCCCCTCCCAAAATCTTTATCTTATCTTAAAACTTCTTTCAGTCTCTCTTCTCTAGGCAACACCAATATTTATGCAGACTCCACTACAAAACTTCTAGGAATCACAATTGACGATCAGCTGAAATTTTACCATCACATTTTACAGTCAATCAAAAAGAGTAATAAAAAAATAGGTTTGCTATATAGACACAAAAAATTCTTAACTAACACCACCTCACTTGCCCACGCCTATCTCCTCCCCTGCCTATCCTATGCATCCCCTATATTCACACACATCCAAGCAAATCTCCTAACCAAACTAGAACAAACCTACATCTAGACAGCCAGATTTGCTTGTAATCTCCTCTACAAATTCCATCACTGTCTTGCACTAAAAAAACTTCAGTGGCTTGAGGTCCCACAACTACTCCAACTTTCAGAGCTACAAATTGTACATTCTCTTTTCCACAAACCTGAAAACTGTCCCTCCCTGTCCACCCTTCTATCCCTCTACAAACATTCATGATCTCTCCATAGCCCTGACCAAGCACTACTGAATACCTATAAGTCCAACAAAACTATAAGCAAATTACTTTATAAAATGCTTCATATCTCAAACCTGGAACAAACTCCCATCAAATATACAACATATCCAATGTTTGCTCTTCTTCAAAAAAGAACTGAAAAAATACCTAGCCAACTCTCCCTCCTGCAACTGCCATCACCCCACCTAATCTCCCACTACCACACCAGAACTATTCCCTTCATACATTACATATACTTACAATCCTGTGGATCAATATCCTAAGAAACGACCGTAAAACCAAAAAATGTGGCGGAGTAGCCATTTTGTACAAAACAGGACTCCAAGTTAGCACCTTTGACATGCACCTTCCACCAACTAACAATGTAGAAATCCTAACTGCCAAGCTAGAAGTTAACAACTCTAAATCCATCTATGTTATTTGTATATATCTTCCTTCAGGAAATAATATAAATACACTTGAAAACATACTCTATCACCTCTCCTCACACCTGCCTCAAGAAACCATTATTCTAGGAGACTTTAATATAGACTGGATAACTTGCTCTTTACACAATCCTATCAATCACATAAATCTACATGGTTTCTCTCAAATAATTACCACTCCTACCAGAATCCATAAACCAAGTAATAAAGCTACCACCTTAGACTGGATCCTTCTCAATAGCCATCTTCCTACCTATAAACCAGGAATCCTTCCTGACGATATTAGTGACCACATGATAACCTATCTTATTAGGCAGAAAACACATTGTCCTAATTTCCATAATATTATAACCTGCCGCTCTAAAAAATTCTTCAATCCCCAATCCTTCCAAAATGAACTCAAAGCATGTGATAGGTCTCCTATGCTAAACCTCCAACTAGATGAAGCAGTAACCTTTTTCAATACAAAATTCATACAAATATTAAACTCCCATGCCCCAATTAGATCCTCCAGCCTAAAGACCAAAATTGCCCCCTGGCTAGCAAAGGAAACTAGACAAAAGATCCACCTCCGAAATAAAATTTGGAACAAATGGAGAGCTTCTAAAAGTCCATCAGATCACCTTTATTTCAAACAATTAAGAAATGCCACCAAGAAAGACATTCTCAGAGATAAAAAAGACTATTACTCTAAACTCCTTCAATCCCAAAAAGCACAACCTCAAAAATTCTGGTCAGGCATTAACAAACTACTTCAACCAGGACACTCTAAAACTCCTTCACCTTCTGGATTCCAAAATAACTCCAACCAGATTCCAGATGCTTTCAATAACTATTTTACTGAAGCCATTCTAAACCTTGCAAATTCTATACCACCAAGCACCACATTGCCTCTTAACACCCCTAATCCTACAACTCCTACTTTTCATTTACAACCTGTTCCGACATCCCTCATTTCTAAATTCCTTCAAAAACTCAAACCCTGCACTCCGTCTGCTGATTGCCTTCCAGCAGAACACCTACAAATAGCAGCAAAAGCCATTGCCTACCCCATCTCCATCCTTATAAATAGAACTATCTCTGAAAGCAAAATCCCATCCATATGGAAAGTTTCCCACATTATCCCCTTACACAAAGGCGGCTCATCTACTGAGCTATCTAATTTTAGGCCTATAGCCTTACTCTCACCCATTGTTAAAATAATGGAGAAATGCATACATAGACAGCTACTTGACCACCTTATGCACAATAATCTGCTTGCCAATTGCCAACATGGCTTTAGACCATTCCACAGCACTACTACTGCTCTACTATCCTTCACCAACTCTATTAATGAAAATCGCAACAACAATACTTTCTCTTTGGCCCTATTTTTAGACCTCTCTAAGGCCTTCGATATGGTGAACCACAACTTACTCATTGAAATCCTAAAAGCCCAATCACTTGACTCACAATCACTTATTTGGTTTAAATCCTATCTTGAAAACAGACAGCAGGTTGTCCTTTGGAATAATACCCTTTCTTCTTCCCTCCCAGTGACAATCGGTGTACCTCAAGGCTCTATTTTAGGTCCTCTTCTCTTCTCATTATTTATTAACAATCTACATACCAATATTCCACAAGCCACTTGCATCCAATATGCAGATGACTCGACATTAATTAGTTCTGCCAAATCCATTCACTCTCTCCAACTCCAAACCCAATCAGTATTAAACACTGTTGAAAAATGGTTCATGCAACACTGCCTCCTTCTGAACCCCAAAAAAACACATGCAATACTGCCTCCTTCTGAACCCCAAAAAAACAAAGCTACTACTCTTTGCTCCTACTCCTAAGTCATCTATCCCTAACTTCACAGTAACCTCTAGCAATAGCACTAATATAGTCCCTGATACCTCTATCCGCTTACTGGGAGTTACAATTGACAACTCCCTTACCTTCGATGAACACATTAATTCAACAATAAAAAACTGTCAACAAAAATTTAGGCACTCTCTATGGAATCAAGCCCTTCCTTACCCCTCCAGCTAGAATTACTCTTGCACAGACCCACCTTTCCTCTGCCCTCTTCTATGCTTCTGCTATTTATACTAATCTATCTAGAAATAACATGAATAAACTTTCCACCTGTTATAACAACATAGCTAGATTTGCTATCTGTTCCCCCTATAGAACTCACCACTGTCATAACCTCAAACAATTGGGATGGCTTGAACTGCATAATAAGCTACTCTATCAGCAACTTGTGATAACCCAAAAAATCCTCCATCACCCCAATAATACACCAATCCTCACTAATCTAATCACCCCCTACAAAAATCTCCCTACACTTTGCTCAGCTAGCAAACCTCTAATTTCTAATGTCAAATCAAACAACAAAGCAGGGGACTCGCTCTTTTCCAACACAGTAGGAAAAAACTGGAATCAACTTCCAATTGTACTTCTTCACTTGCCTCCACACATCTATTCAAAAGCATCTTAAAGAATATCTAAAGAATCATTGGCTTTGTCCCTGCTCCAACCCTGACTGATTATACCCAATATACAAAAATTTCATAACTAAACTTGGTTCCTATTGCTCTAGCAACTATAGTGTATACTTCCCTGATAATAGTGAACTGCTACTCTCATCTGATAAAAAAAAAAAAAAAAAAAAAAAAAAGTCTTACTTCTTTTTTTATGAGTATCCCTTACGAAAATTGTTACTAAGTGTTTTTATTTCATGACATTTTTTATTGTATCTAACAATTATTTTTTTAAACTTGACTACTGTTATATTGCATACTTGTCTTTGTAACTTGTAGGAGCTTTTCTCCCCGGGCCTCTACTGAAAATGGACATGTATCCAGTTAGACTAGCCCAGTCAACAAATGTAAAATAAAATAAAAAAAATAAATCTGTAGCTACACCACTGAGCACTCTTAAAAACTAAACTTTGCTCCCAGTTTTGCCCCCCTATTTTACTTCTTATTTCCCTGGCCACTCCAACTCTTTCCGCCTCATTTCCTTCTTTCCCCTCTATTTTACTTTACCACATCTCCTTTCACTCTACCCACTATAACTGACACAACTACCACTCTTTGCCATTCTCTGTCTCTTCAATTATTCTTCACTCTTCATTGCACTCCACTTACTATTCCTCTGTTTTGTTCTTTCCTCCTCATTTCCTTCTCTCCACTCTAACTTTACCACCTCTCCTTCCACTCCACTGGCTATAACCAACACAACTGCCACTCTTTGCTATTTACTGTGTCATTAATTATTCTTTACTCTTCTCTGCACTTCACATACTGTTCTAATATTTTGTTCCACCAACTCGACCTCTATCATTTTGTTGTTGTGCATGCACAAAATGCATACTTTTGATGATTTCTACAAGGCATCAATGTATTAATGTTAATCACGTCTCTTAATCTTGCCCTTTTTTTAAGGTTCTTATACTTGCAATTTAACATGGTATGATTATGATATATGTGTATTATTGTTTTGGCATCATCTTTTTATTTTGTGTTTGTGGAGCTTTGTAAATACTTGTAATGATTATCTACAAAGCATTAATGTTGTTAGTCACATGTCATTTTATCTTGCCCTTTTTTATGTTTTTAGACTTGCAATGTAACTTGGTTTTGTTATGATATATGTATATTATATTTTGGCACAATCTAGTTTATCATGTGTTTGTGGAGCTTTTCTCCTCAGGTCTCCAATGAAAATGGGCCCCCAGTCCAGTGGAATAACCTGGCTATAAACAAATCCTGTCTCTTGATAATACAACCATTGAAGTCACTTCTCATAGCAAATTTGTAGACATGACAGTAGATGATAATATTAAATTTGACCTGTATATACAAAATTCCATAAGAAAAACTCATCAAAAACTAGGGATGCTTTATAAAACAAAGACTTTCTCACTGACATAATTAATGCTACACTTGCCACTACTTATCTCCTCCCCACACCTCTTTATGGCTCTCCCATCTAACCTTCAGACATTACAAAAATCAAAACATGAGCAATGATATAACAAAAGTTGTTAAATTTGTAGCAAATATCACTTTCAGAACTGACCAGTGTATAGGACTAAAAAGACTAAAATGTTTAGAACTACCCCATGAACTAATATATGCACAGTTTCTTACCACTTATAAAATTATCCAGAATCCATCTGCTTGCCCAGTACGAAATAACATTCTCCACAACTTGTTCCCAATCGGTAATTAAGATCCATTGACCAAAAACTCCTAAATGTCCATAAACCTATCAAATCTGCTGGTGTACTCATGCC
This sequence comes from Protopterus annectens, assembly GCF_019279795.1. Lineage (NCBI taxonomy): Eukaryota > Metazoa > Chordata > Ceratodontiformes > Protopteridae > Protopterus > Protopterus annectens. Next base: position 560,432,392 of record NC_056735.1, read on the forward strand.
ATGTTGCTAAGGCCTGGAGCTACTCATCTCTATCCATCAGGTCACTACCCTCCCAACCATCCTTTAAAACTATTCTGAAATACATACTCGCCAAAAGCTGTCTCTGTTCTTGGTCAACACCAGGATAAAGTATATCCCTAAATGTGAACAAATACCTGTCCATACCTTACATCTCATTACTCTCCCTTTGTCATTCACTTCCTTTCTTCTACCAATATCTCTCCCCAGGCTTTCTCTCTAAACATACCATAAACCTGCTTTTCTTTCACTTTGTATTGCAATTCCTGTTTGCATTATGCTAACTTAGCATTAATTTCTTTAAAAACTGAAAACAATTGTCTATTGAATCATTATCATATAACTAGTATCTGTTCTCAAACAATGTTTTCATATTATGTCTAATTTAGTATAATTATTTAAACTGCAGTTGTTGTATTGTATATAAAAACTGTAAAATTATTGTTCTTAAAATGTCTTGCAAAACTTTTGAGCTTTTCTCCCCAGGCCTCCACTGAAAATGGACTGCTACCCATTCAGACTTTCCTACTAAATTATCAATAAATAACTAGCCAAGTGGGAGTGTAGAAATATCTGGGAACAGATGAAGGGTCAGCAATAAAACATGAATTAATGCGAATAAAACTTAACAAGAAAACTTCACAAGACTAAAGTTAATATTAAAAACTGCCTTGTAATCTAGGAATAAAGTTCGAGCTATAAATCAGCTTGCTCTTCCTGTTCTAACTTACAGCTTTGACATGCCTGACTGACTCAAAAGAAGCATTGGATCAGATAGACAAGAAAACAAGAAAAATGATTCATGCTTATCAAATGATCTTTATATATGTATATATATATATATATATATATATATATATATATATATATATATATATATATATATATATATATGTGTGTGTGTATATAGTCTTGCCATGCGCTGTTTTATATATATATATATATATATATATATATATATATATATATAAAATAACAGCAATAAACACAGCAGGAGACTAGAGAAGTAACAAATTTGACTTTCGTATGAGTTCTGGAAGTGGGGCTAGCCAGCAGGACGGTGGGCAGCAGTGCCTAATGGACAGGATAAAGTCATTTGAAAAAAGGCTTTTCAGTTTGAAGAAACTGCAGATTGAGAATGGGTATTTGGAAAGAAACATCGAGTTGGGACAAGTGCCAAGGGGCCTGCGTTTTTGGAAGTCTCCTAATGGCTCAGAGAGCAATGAGGAGATGCTGGATGAAGTCCACCGGCTGTTCAACAGAACTGGTATAGATGTGATCAAAATTATGATCAAATATAACAATTGCAAAATCAAACAGCTTTTGGATGAAACAGAAAAGGAAAATGATATTATTACAAAAGACTTGTTGTTTGATCATTATCAAACAGATTTTCATAATATATTAACCAGTTTAGAGACTAGTTGCAATAATATATTTCAAAGAAAAATCAATAAATTGAGGAGAGACACCACTGAGTACACCAAGCACAAAGTTTACCCACTTTTGGTTGATAACCGTAGCAGCCAGGAGACTTCTACCAATCAGGAGGCCAGTAACAACCAGGAAGTGACGTATCAATGGAGAGCTTATCAGGGGAATCAGTCGGAGTTCCCTTTAGAGGAGGGCCCGAGGTGGTCAGAGCAGCTGAAAAACAGGGAGGAAAAGGATATGAGCAGTGTCAGCATTGAGCAGTGGTACAATGAGCAAGGAGCCAAGCAGAAAAATTGGAGAAACCAGAGGTATTACTGGAGTTAGCATCAGGAATTTCCATTGCAGGGGTGCAAAGCCAAGTAAGTGAAAGCAGTGATTTAAAAGTAAATGTCGAGTTAAGTACTGCTCCCTTATATGGTACAAATCAGAATAACTTTTATGTTTGGGAAGAAAGTACTGAACTAATTAATGGAGAGTGGGCTCTTTCCCAACCATTTCCCACAAGCAGTACGACAGGCACTGATGCATCCGTAGTTGTAAAGGACTGTAGCAGTAACATTAACAATGGTGGAAACGAGTTAAATGAAACAGCAGTTGAAACGGGTGAATAGATGCTGGAATGAATCAATGTAGGAGCTGGCTCAAGTTGTTTTTCAAGCTCATATTTCATTTGCGACACCCCTGATGGATTTAATGCTAATGCAATGCAGTCTATGGGTCGAACTGAATTTGTTAGATTCAAGAGTGGTGCTGATTTTGCAGGTAATGCGACTGACCATAACAGTGGTTTGAATATGTACAGTACTAACGTGGGAAATAATGTTGGGGACGTATGTGATAGCAATGAGCCCAGTATCCTCAGTCAGTATACTGTTAATAACTGCAAAAGTGACTTTAATCCTGTTGATACACTCTTAGAGAATAAAGGGAATCTTTTTCTGTCTGGGGTGTTGTTTATAGGCATGACATTACCAAATCCACAATTGGCAATGGACTTTCTCACTTGAATGATCCCAGTTATGTTTTTAATACACATAACGCTACTGTACCATATGTTTGTAGTCAAGTTAATGTTGGACAGACTGATGATATTATTGATAATATGTATGATGACCAAAATGCTTTTATTGTTAGTAATTGTAGTGTTCATTTAGGCCAAATGTTAAATAATGATATGGGAGTCTGGGGCAGTAATGAGCAGGCTGAATTTATTTCAAATGTTTTTAATGTTGAAAGTGGTTTGGATGGTGATGATGTTATTTTTGACAGTAATTAGAGTCTACATACAGTTCAGGATTTAAATATTAATACTGAAGATATTGTTGATACTACTACTGACATTAGGTCTTCTATTTTGAAATGATTTTGCTTAAAAAATGACCATGGAGTCATTTAGTGACAGTGGACAGGTAGACATTAGTGTGTTGGTTAATGTTATGGCTGAAGTAAATAGTGTAAGTGATAATAATGGTCCAAACATTATAGTCAATTCGGCGGGTGACTATAAAGTATATAATTATTCTAAGAATTCTTTTAATACAACACATGCCGATTTATTAGCAAAGGGATTCACCTTTGTGCCAAGCAGGTGGGGGGATTTGGTGAATACTCTAATAGATTTTAAGTTATTCACACAAAAAATTAACTTAAAAGCATGGTTTAATGGGGTAAGGCATGTAGAGCCAGGCAAGGTGTTGAAGAAACCTAGTGTTTTTAATCCCCCTTGAATGGAACTATAGGGACATATGAAAAGGTCTGTCAAACAGACATAAGGGACATTTACAGACAGAGGCCACATAAGCTACACAGCAATCTGTCACATGAGGAAAGGGATTTATTGTTGAGATTGGCCAGGGATACCAGCATCTGAATAATGAAACTGGACAAGGGTAGTGGGGTTGTGATTCTTGATAGTAATGATTATTCCGATAAGATGAATATATTGTTAACTGAAGACACATATTGCGAAAGCAATCTCAATTAAATACATATAGCCTACAGAAGATTAGATTTGCTGATAGAAGATATGTTATATCAGGGGCAAATAAATGAGAACGATTATCACTACTTTAAAAATGACCACCCGGTTATACCAAATATTTTTGGTATCCCAAAAATTCACAATGGCCTTGAATTTTGCAATTCAGGCCCATTGTGGATGCAAAAAGAGCCAAGGCTTGTTTCATTAGCAAATATCTGGACCATCACTTGCAAAGGGGGTTGGGGGCCTTCCCTTACATAACAAAGGATTCTTGGCAATTCTTAGAAAACTTGAATGGAGTTATTGTTACTGAGAATACATATTTAGTTACTATAGATGTATGTAACTTATTCTCAGTATTACCCCATAACATTGGGATAGAATGGCTGGAGACGCAATTGGGGAGGACCAACCTTTTTGATCAGGATGAAGGCAATGTCCTTACTACACTAATGGATGTGGTGTTAAGTAACAATTTTCAAAATTTCAAGGGACAATATTTCAAACAAGTGACTGGTGTAGCTATGGGGGCGGCTTGCGCCCCCATATATGAAAATTTAATTATGTCCCACTGGTAGCAAGAACATATTTTCCCCAGTGAATTTTGGGTTTTCATCAGACATTACACCAGATTCTTGGATGATATTTTTATTGTGTGGGAAGGTAGTGAAGAGGTATTATATCACTTTTTGCAGTATATTAACCACACGGTTGACTTCTTTAAATTCACTCATGAATATAGTAGGGTCAACATCTTATACCTGGATGTTAGCTTAACCATTGACAATAGGAATAACACCTTGAAATCTAACATCATCAGGAAGCTCACATTTTCAAATTCTTACTTAGAATTTAGTAGTTGGCACCACTATCATCAGAAAAAATCTATTGTCAAAGGACAATTTGTAAGGGCTGCCAGAATGATATCAGTTGACTAAGATTTCTTATTGGAACTTGAGTATATGACAAGGTTATTTACTAAAAGGGGTTATCTTGAGGCTCTTTGCAAAATTCTGGCAGAGGAGGTTAGATGTAAAAGAACTTAGGGTGTGTATAAGGCCATTTTGAGTGGGAATGTGGTCCATAATAATGGCAATGGTTTTAGTATGTCACGGGACAACCAGGTAGAGACAAGAAGGAAAATGGGGAATGATTTGTTGTTCATCACCACCTTTAACCAAGATTCTGAGTGGGTGGTTCGTATAATCCTGAAAAACTGCAGGATGTTGGTGGCTGATGGTTCCTTAGTAGACAAGGTAGGGGATCCCACAGAATTGTATTTGGAAGAGACAGATGTTTCAAAGAGATTTTGGAAATGGGGGCCCATATTGATTTTCATCCAAGCAGTAAAACGCCTGGTAATTTTAAATGTGGTAGATGCAATGTATGTGCATGTATTTGTGAGATAGGTGGCACTGCATTTATTAATGGCAGAAAGGTTTATTTCCATGGTCATTCCATGGTTGTAATAGAAGAAATTTAATTTATATGGCTAAGTGTCAGCATTGTCCTGCCTTTTATGTTGGCAAGATCAGCATGTAATTTAAAGACAGTATTAGGGAGCACAATGCTGACATAAAAAATATTAAGTCAGCGAAAGCCCTAGCCAGACATATAATGCAAAGTCCAAGCCACAAGTTTAAATTTGTGCTATTACAGCAGTTGGTGAAGGATAGGCAAGGCAGGGTGATTGACTTGAATTTAAATGCATGTGAATTAAGGTGGCAATTGAGATTGGATGCCTCCATTTTTCCTGGCATTAACAACAGTGTCAGTATTTCAGCCATATTAAAAATTAAGCATATTTTAGGTTAGTATATATAATACTAGTGTATGTAGCATTCACGTATTTAACTTGGACAATTAGGTAGTAAAAAGGTTTTGGACATTGTCAAGTACTTTATTTTATTTTCAGAATGTGGTTGTGTTCTGAATTTTAAACAGGCATTTCATATGTCTGAACAAATAGGTGGGGTTGTTGTAATACTATGCAATTTTAACTGATGTTTAATGGAATTTTAACCTACCAATTAGTTTTAATTGTTTAATTGGTTTATGGGGAGGGATATAAAAAGGTTGAGTTAGTAATGTCCATTGTTCTGAAGAAGTCCAACAGAACTGGATGAAAGTGCTTAACCTGTGGATTGTGAATTGTGAATAAAGAAGTGTGCAATATTCTTGGTGTCCAGGGTGCCTTCGTATTTGTGAGTGCAAGACTATATACCCCCAGTGTGATGTAGGTATGGGTCTCATTCAAATTGACTCTATGTATAGGACTGCAACTGTGTGACATTTTACATATTTATTGACATTTATTGACATTATCAGATTCAAGCATTGTCAAAGCCCTAATCCATGAAGAAAACAAGTCTAAGATGACATCTTTGGTCAGATCAGCAGAACCATTTTGAAAATGAGGGAGAATGGAAATCAAACCAGAAATAGACAAAAAGCTGGTAGCAACAGAAAGTGCCAGAAAAAAATGAAAAAAAATACGAAGAGCAGGACCAGAAAAAAGGAACTAAACTAGAAAACCCACAATTGTAATGGCAAGTATACACAACTTCAAGGACAGCTGCATGATAACATGTTGTCATTAATGAGAAGTAAATTCAAACCAAATGATTAAATGTTAACAATGGCAGCTCACGTTAGTCCACTATATATATGTTGACTTACAAAGTAAACATATAAGGAATGGATCCTGTTTGTAACCACAAGTGAATCCACAAAGTGAACTTCAGGAAAATATTAATAGCATGAACATTTGTATTTCACACACACTAAATGAATTCAGCATTTGTTACGTGCATTCATTCTTAAAATTACAACAGACTTTATCAGAACAATTGAATACATGCACCATCTAGTATAAATAGAAAACAGAACCAATCACATTATGCAAAAATGAATTACTTCACAATCAGTTTATGACTGATCTTATGATTGGCGGTATTATGTAGCATGCGAGACGTAAAGCCATAAAATACTTAGATATGTAAGCAGAAACTGTAGCAATATGAAATAAGGATACTGATATAGCTCTAATAGTAGTAGGCACAACAATGCTATAAGCTGCCAATACATGTAAATCCATATGAACTGCAGAAAAAGGTAATTCTGGCTAATTTCAGGTGCTGAGAAGAACACTCTTTGCAAACATCAAAGACTGAGGCAATACTAATTTCATGAACATTAATGATTACCCTGATCCATGATTGGGGTCAATTCATGTCATGGCATTAGAAACTAAAATGTTTTTGGAAATTAAACAAAAGTATGTCAGTTTATACCACACGCAAGGTTCATTTTTAAGTTAGTCATTACTTGACCACATTCAAGTGTAAGACGGAAACTTAATCTATCTGGATAGTATGTTTTCTATCCAGTATACACAAGGCATACCCATTGTTCAATATTTTAAGAGAAAGTTTCTACTTTCTTGGTGAGTACCTAATGAATTTTTAGTATGGAATGCCATCTTTTACCATTTTCCATGTATACTGGTGCTACAGTAAGGTGAACTGAACTGTCCTGACTTATAAAGGACTATGTGTTTTTTCTTGAGTAATTAACCTGCACATTTCTGAAATAAGTTTCATGTGATAATTCAAAACACATACATAACACAAATGCCTGTAAAATTAGGCTGTACTAAAGCAAACCACAATTGCAGTAGGGCTTCTACCAGTCAGGAAATTTCCCTGACAGGCAGGAAATTAGGATCTCTGTCAGGAAATCCAGAAATTGGGGTTTCTGTCAGGAAATTCAGTTATGATGAATACAAGAAATGTGTTTTGAATCATTCTGAGAGCCAGTATATTTCTGAAGTATGTTTCTTAAAATGCTAACTGTTCCACTTGGATTTCCTTTCTGCATTCAAGTTCATTTCTCATCTGGGGTGTTTCCTGTGAAGAGTCTCCATAGTCCTCGTAGTGTATGTGTGGGTTTTCTCCAGGTGCTCTGGTTTCCTACCACATTGCAAACACATGCAGTAGGTAGACTGGACACTCTGACCAAAGCATGCACATGTGTGTGTGGTGTGGAAGAACAATCTACTGCAGAACTAGCCACAAGGTGGTGTGAACATTGGCTCTTGATGATTATCACTGTTGATGTGATACCCCAACCCTATATGTAAAAAATGTAAACAAAGGAGGTTTAGATAGATGGATTCACATGCAGTTTAAAAATAATCATTGCTGTGGCTTGTGTGTGTGTGTGCGTGCGTGCGTGCGTGCGTGCGTGTGTGTGTGTGTGTGTGTGTGTGTGTGTGTGTGTGTGTGTGTATATATACATGTGTGTGGGGGAGGTTGAAATATACATAAGTTTATACATGAGCAACAAATTGGTCATACTTTCTTCCACTTTGTGTCACTTTCAAGCATCAGGTCTATATTCCTAGCTTGAAACTTTAGTTAGTGGAATAACTAAAGATTGATCTGGTAATATCGAAATCCAAAAACCGTGAATGGCCGATTTCATGCAGGGAAAGACTTCACTTGACCATTATGCAAATTATGCCCTTTTGTCCAATGTAGAACAATCTTGGAGTTGGTATATTTAGTTGGGGGGGGGGTGTATGGGGGGTGGGTGAAACCCTCCACTTGATTTGGGTTTAAAAGTTTTTTTTTTCATGTGGCCAAGGGAATTCTTTCCCTGCGTGAAATCGACCATTCACGGTTTATGGATTTCGATATTACCAGATCGATCTTTAGTTATTCGACTAACTAAAGTATTGATCTGGTAATATAGACCCAAAACATCAGCAATGCACACAATAAGTGGCTATTTTAGGTAGTCTGGGCAAGATGTGTGTGAAAGGAACAGATCATTGGTACAGTGAGTAGTGTTGCCATCTCACAGTGCTTATTTCCCTGTCTGAGTTCTTGGTTCTGGCTCCATCTGTGTGGAGTCTGCATGCCCTACCTGTCTCTGTGTGGGTGGTGCTCATGTTCTATCCAGCACCTCAAAGACACACCATAAATAATAAGATGACCTTTCAATTTGCATAGAAAGTATGGTGTGTGTGTGTGTGTGTGTGTGTGTGTGTGTGTGTGTGTGTGTGTGTGTGTGTGTGTGTGTTTGTATCTATAATAGAGTTGACTTTTCATTGATAGTGCCAGAGAGTGTGTGTGTGTGTGTGTGTGTGTGTGTGTGTGTGTGTGTGTGTGTGTGTGTGTGTGTGTGTGTGTGTGTGTGTGTGTGTGTGTGTGTAAACGGGTTCATGTTACACCGTTGACAACTGACTACATCGACAACCAGCCCTGTAACACGAATTTAACGAAACCGCACAGCATCGACACTTTAAATAACCGACACCGACTCCATCGACAATGCGCTACACTGACATCGCGTATTACAGCTAACAGGTATTAACATATGTGAGGTAGGGGATGTAGTTGTAATGTTAGACTGAGTGACATAAGTTTAGAAATACATCCCTTACCTCACATATGTTAAAACCCGTTAGCTGTAATACGCAATGTCGGTGTAGCGCGTTGTCGATGGTGTCAGTGTCGGTTATTTAAAGTGTCGATGCTGTGCAGTTTCGTTAAATTCGTGTTACAGGGCTGGTTGTTGATATAGTCAGTTGTCGACGGTGTAACATGAACCCGTGTAAACATATTGGTGGATGCATACATACATCTCCTGAGTAATGAAAAATAGGATATAAAATGCATCACAGAACATCTAGACACTTAGGGTTTCTGGGGGCCATCATTCCTAGCTAAATAAGTAGCTCAGTAGGGTCTTCAGCTGTGGGGCCCAACCTAGTCTTAAATTGACCCCACTCAGAACTGGGTACAGAAATTGCTATAGTTTGTGTTGGAGCTGGGGATACTGTGGCCATTATTTCTTTAATTGTCCTTACAAACTTCAGAAGTATGCAAAGATAGTCACTACAGTTTGCTTAAGGCCAGTGTACTGTATAGGGATAACAGGTTGGAATGAATTACTGCAAGTGTTATTTTTCCACTTTTTTCACAATTGAAATCACATGTGTATAAAGGTAGATATCAAACAGTAATAGGTTGAAAAATGATGTGCTCTATTTTTTCTTTCAATTTCATCCTAGTTTGACTTCAGAGAGGTACATAGTCTTTTTTTAGTCTGCCTTTTGTGATTAGGAATAAAGAGACATGCTGCACAGATGTATGACAGCAGCAACTTGAAATATATGACTGTTCATTTGTCCTTTCATTTCCATCTCAATTGACCATGATATAGATACAAAGAAATTAATTCCCCAGGATTAAATAAACTCTGTGTAGGCACAGTATAGAGTCTACACAGAATGTTACCATGTCTGTAAATACAGTTCCCTCCCAGCAGCGCATCATGCATAGTAATGGTGTGTTGCCGAGGTACAGCCAAGGAACACGATTATTTAATCGGGTCAATATCATGAGATTGACAGGTGAAAATTTCAAATCTCACTTGTTCAACACGAAAATGTCTAACTCCAAGTTTCCTGAATGGCCAAAACACCGATTTCTTTCCAACAGAAAGAAATCGGCCAACACCACACTAAAACAAACATATTTTATATATTTGCATTTTGGCCGTTTGGGAAACTTGAAGTTTGACATTTTGGTGTCGAGCAAGTGAGATTCAACATTTTCACCCATTGCTCTCATGATATAGACCCATTTAATCTGTGTAGTGAGTGTAGTGTTAAGTGTATCTGCAGATGAGTTAGACACTCCCTGCACTGTTCAATTGCATTATTCTAATGTTATTTTTTTTTTATTTCAAAAGCATGCTTGAGCATTGTGGCACTGAGCACAGCAATGCTAAGTGGTGCCATGAAATCTGATGTACATCTAAAAAGAGAAACTGGATGCATTTAATTATTTACTTAAATGTCATGTTTAAGCATAGCTGAATGGGATTGCATAGTGCAGCATGATGCTCAGCAGTACTTATTGGTAGCTCGGAGGTATATGTAAAGGTATAGCAGCACTCCATACATCCACATAGTTAAATTGGTAGAGTTATGGCCTCATGTGCAGTACACCCAGGGGCTGAACACCTGGAAGGGAAAAAAAGAATTAATTTTTCAAAATATAAATTATGCCAATTATTTTAAATTATGGTCCTCTGCTCTGTTTGGCTGATTAGCGCACTGCTAAGCACTGCTAAGCATATGTTTCTGTGGGTTTTCCCACTGCTCAGCTCAGCTGCACTGGTTTGTGCAATGCTAAGTGATGCAGCGCTTTTTTAAATGTTCCCCAATGGTGTGTAATGGTGGGAAAACCCAATAGGCTCAATAGGTGGGAATACAGCAGAATCCATTGGAATTCTGTTTCTGAAGGATACTATGGCAGGTGTTGGTGAATGTTCTTACTTCCTGGTGCAGAGTTGGGGTATTCTGAAGTCCGGGGTCATGGTTGGACTTCTAGTAAAAAAAAAAAAATATGACTGACTGCTGCAGGGAGGTTTCCAGGGCTCAGAGTATAAGGCGGAGGTCTGGGACAGGCTGGCAAGGGAACTCACCAATGCTACTGGTATCCCCCACACATGTGAGCAGTGTCGTCACATGATGACATGAAGAGACCGAAGGGGGATCTCCTGGCTACCTGGGTCCAAAAAGCTCAGGCAGGGAATGCCTCACAAGTATTTAAGTAATTTTACCTCTGTTTCACCAATATCTAATCTGAATGTCTGCTAAACTGGCATGCATAACAGTGTGCTTCTCTCCCAAGAGCTGCAGAAGAAAGGGCTCTCAATGTTGAGGCGCATGCCAGGCACTTGGCCAGGTTGCACCATGAGTGTGGTGAATATGGATGAATTATGCTAAATCTAGTGAAATAAGCAAGAAAGAGAAAAGCATTAACTGCAATAAAGTATATACAGTAAAGTTTGTATTGCAATAAATGTGGATTTAGAGCTGTAGTGCAATAAATGAATAATGCCAACTGCAGTGCAATAAAAACATGAAACCGTACCAATAACTGCATTAAAGTATATACAGTGAAGTTTGTAGTGCAATAACTGTGGAAGTATAGCTGTATTGCAAGACCTAAATAATGACAACCATTGTGCAATAAACATTTGAAACAATACCAGAAACTGCAATGAAGTACATACAATAATGTTTGTAATGCAATAAGTGTGGAATTAGAGCTGTTTAGCAAGAAATGAATAATGCCAACTGTTCTGCAATAATGCATGAACCATTATCAATAACACCAATGTAAATTGTGTACATCAGGATTGTCTTGTTTTAACTAATGCTTTACAGTTGTATGGATTCAGGCTGCAAGGTAAGGAGCTGCAGTCAAGTATAACACTGTAATAGCTGCAGAATGCAAATATAATGACTGCCAAATGTATTGTGTAACACATACAATACCATTCAAGGCTATTTCAAGGCCAATATTCTTCACATAATGCTCTGTCATCCACTAACAGCAGGCAAGCTAGGTATATGGGTGAGGTAGCCCACTCCATAATCTGATACTGTTTATTGACTTCCCAGATATTTCAACCCATGAGCAATATATTGTGTACAACTAAATTCTATATACTAATGCATAGATTACCTATCTCTGTCATGCTTGTATTTCATACATGTGTGTTCTACTGTCACTGCAGTCTAGTATAAAACTGTAATACTACTACCAGGTCATATTTTGGTTCCAAGTCAGCTCTAGGTAAATATCAGTCAGCTAGTAATCAGTAGTGTCTCAGTAGCTCAGTTTGTTAAATGCCCTGTGTGTAGTACATTTTGACACAAACAGACCAGGGTTCGAATCCAATGGTATGTAGCAATAAATATTACAGTATCAGTCACATAATGTTTACAGATGCTCTCTACACAGGAAATACAGGTAAATGGGTAAGGTAGCCCATATTATGAGTAAATAATTGTGTGTTGAGATGTCAAACTGTTAAAATCATTAGCACAGATGTGAACATACAGCATAAAATAAAGGAAATACATATAATAATAATAATAAAAATAACATGAGATAAATAAAATGTGTACTCTTGGTATGACTATATGTCTGGCGTGTCTGTTAAACAGTGCTGCAGCCAACTCATACATTCCATGCAGATGTCCTCTGCAGTCACTGCTATTTGTGTTATATTCCCATGAATGCCAAGCAAGGCATGATAGTTGTTTAGTTTCTGTACTGTACACACATATATCTCACATGTCATGCTGTCATTTAATGTAATTAGTAGTGCATAATCCATCTGAAACAGGATTACTATCGACATGATTACCTAAATTGCAAAGTATCACTACATCAGCCCACAGTACACATTGGTAGTTATATAGGTCCACCTTATGTGCAAGTGTTCTGTGTAGCTGTGTACACACATTTGTTACTGCTTGGCCCATACTGTCCCATATGAATAGCTTGAGAGGTATGTACATGCTACAGCAGCTATAGGGGACTTGTACACATAAAGAAAGGACAGACCCACAGAGTAGATAGTAGTACTTTTGTCTAGTAAATAGCCTGTGATTGTGCCAATGGACTGTTTTCCACTCTCTCTCCCACCCCTTATCTTCATTTATTTATTATTGTTCTCCATTGGTTATGGGTTACTATTAACACATGTTGTTAAATTAACTGCATTTTGGGGCATGCGTTTTATTATTGTTATGCATTATAATGGTTGCATATTAACCTATCTTGTTGATTTACCTATTTTGATGGTCTTATGCTGTAACTGTTACTGGCATGCTGTTAACTTACTGACTGTTCTGTCATTTATTGTTGTGTTTCACATAATATGCATTGATATGTAATTGGGTTATTTCTTATGTTCTGGCATGCTGTTATTACTAACAATGTTTTGTTCATAACTAACCTATACTTATCGCTATACCTTCATCACCACAGCCCATCAGGGTAAGTTGGTTCCCATTGATCTGCCTACCTTGCTTCAACTGACAGTGGCACCAGGTCCTAGCACATCTGGATCCCAGGGTTGTGGTGCCCCTTCTGCTGCCACTGCACCACCTGCATCGTTGGGTGGAACAACCTCAGGGGATGGGGCCCAGCCTCCCCCTGGGAGTGGTGGCAGAGGGGCTGCAGTGACCTAAGAGTAACTGCTGGTTATTATGCGCAGGATCATTCATCAGACCTATGAACATTGGACGCACTGGCCAACCAGGTGGGACAGGCTGGCCCTGGCACTAAGCCTGCAGCACAACCACCTTCAGGCCAGTAAAGGAGCAGTGTTAACTGTCTCAAGGGTGGAGACATGAGTCACGCTGCTGCCATCTGGTGGCACATGCATCTCAGAGTCCACAACAGCCACCCCATCCAAGGTGTTTACCCCCCTCGTGTGTCACACATTGCCACTGACTGCTGTCTTGTCTGTCTTGTCTGTCTGCAAATGCATCCTCCCCTACCCAACTTACCTCCCCACATGTACCTAAGTCCCTTCTCCAGCATTCCACTGTCTCCTTATAAAAAAAAGAGCACCTGTCTAACAAAAAATATCACCCCATACATAGCTCTCCATTTCATACATGTGTCCACTGGACACAAATAATTTGGTCAAATTGGCTTGATAACACATTTAAGTTGTCCTCACTCTTCTAGCTGAGGTTTGAGAGTTCAAATTTATCTACAAAATCAGTCAAAATGCACAACCATTGCTGTACAAGAAAGTAGTAGCTATGTTTCTTTCCTACATCCTTCCTGCACATCCCTAAATGCTTTACACTATCTTTTTCCCCATGCTTGCCCACATTTCACCACTTTCCTGGCACCCCCTTTTACTTTTATTTATATTTTTTTAGCACTCATTTGTGAGGAGCTAAGCAAGTGGCATGGTGCTGCACGCCGGGCTACTTTGCTTATTTATGCTTAAATTAGCTTTAATGATTAAATATGTTTCTTCCATTGTCTGACACATCTACAAAATGAACACCTCTGCCAAGGTTTGAACCAAGGCCAATCAAATCTACAGCCCACTGCATTAACCCAACAGGCCACACAGACCTAATGTACAGTATGTGTTTCCAGCAAAACATACTGATTGCCAGTTGCAGTCATTAGGCATGTAACTGAAATAAAAACTAATGGGAAAAATCAGAGTGAACCTTGGATTCTGGTGGAATACTTCACCAGTAGACAACCAAAGACATAATAATGGATGTAAGTGAGGCTTGTGATACCAGGTACATGTGCTTTTTTAACAGCAACTTGTGGAAAGACACTTGCTAAGGCAGCAGTGGAAAAGTACATGTACAACTGGGTCCCTGGTGTAGAAATACAGCCATATAAAGCCATGCATACTGATGGATGTAGAAATGGTTCTCACAGCCTGTATATGTGCACATATATCTTGCAAATAAACATGCTTTTGCAGTGACAGTGATGCGGTCTGTTAAATGCCTTGCATGTACTGCATTTTGCCACACACACACAGTCCTGGCTTTAAATCCAGTTTTGTGTGCAGTTCAATTACATTATTATGAAGACAGCAAGTAATGACTGAGTCATGCAATCCCAATTCACACTGGTTACTGCTACCTGATTTTACAAGTCAGAGGCTTGCAGGTAGGAACAAATTGCACATATTCATATAGCCTACCTATATGTTGCCTCTTACTCTGTTATTGGCACTGTTGCTTAACAGATGTACCTTAATCATATGCCTTATTCAGACTATACAGGGTACCCATACCTTGGCTGTGCTGTAATTACAGGGCTAACACAGTTTGCACAGTTACATCTGCAGCTTGCTGTCCTCAAAAGTGTCCACACTGCCCCCTGGGTGTGCTAGGCTGCTGCAGCTGCAGCCTATAACATACACTGTTGTATGTAACGGTAGCTGCTACTGATCTACCATACCTCACAAGCCCCTAGAACATGGGATCCGGACACAGCCAGCTGTAATGAGAAGGGGGCTAATGTGTGTCTCATTCCTTACTGACCTAAACCCTCAATGTTTGCCAGTGAGCTGCCACATGACAGTGGTCATGTGGCAGTGAGCTGCCACATGACCACTGTCATGGGACACTGGCCATACATATGAGGTGAAACTGTGGATGTACTCCATAAATCTATACAGTTGGCAGTTATGGTACCTTCCCTCTGTGATGCTGTACTCTCCACATCTCAGTGATGTCCATCTGAACAACTAAAGAAAGGGCCCAGGTCTTAATAAAGGCCTTATATATTGCACTGTGGTGGCATGTCATTGGCCAATAATAGTGCAATTCAACTATTTTGGCTGCAATTAGCAATTCTAAGCAACAGATTGGTGCAGAGGCAAGTACCTGCTAATGAGCACTACCTTAAAAAGGCAAGCAGCTGCTTTTGTGGAACATCTATATATGAGACGTAACACATTGAGAGCAGATTTCCAAAAGTATAATAGAAGTAAAGTTCATCAAAAAAGGAGTATTGCACTCCAACAGGTATGTAATAGATTTCTCCATAAAACAGGATGTGGATGAGAGGTTGTAGGTATGGGGAATAGAAATTACAACAGTAAGCCTGTCTTAGATCTATAGTAATGACATGTCAGTGATACTCCGTTGTCTGACACCTACAGGCATGCCTCTCAACTGTCCCTGAGTTTTAATCACATCTTAGCTCTGTCCCTGCCAATCCCACCTACAATGTTTGGCTGTTGTAGGAAAGGTAGTGGATTACACATAATACATAGTGACAATGAGTAAGGGTGTGTACTCCTGTAATGCCAAACAATGTACTGTAATTCAGCCCCCTCATTCAGCCACTGCCTCACATATATAGTTCTAACATTTTAAAAGTGCTCCTGAATGTCCTTGATGTACTCTGGCCAGGTCCCTGTTTCTGTTGACATATGTCCCAGTTTGATTGACGGCTATGCCTAACATACCTGTCAACCTATTATAGCTTGAAATCAGGACAAAGCCATAATATATGGGAGGGAAAATGCCCAGACTCAGAGACACTGTTTAAATATTGGTCAGAGATCCACAAGTTTGTGTGGAAATGTCCACAACTATGAGGCAAACATCCTGACCTTCTGGAAACATCTGTGTAGTTGAGAGGTATGATGCCTACAGGGAACATATACTACAGCAGGTTTGGATTATTGTCAATCATTGTGGCACACTGGTGTTGCTGGACTGTTCCCATACAGTTGTAATAGCACACTGTTAATTGTATGTCAGTGGCCATATAACAATTTAGTGGGGGTTCACCTTTAGGGGACACACCACAGTGGACTGCTCTGCTGGGTGTTGGAACATACAGCAGAATCTGTCATGGCACACAGTGATATACCCCAGTATTGCTACTGTCTCAGTGTTAGCCACACATGTAGAGTTTTGCTAGACAGTGGGGTATGACATGTGAGGGAACAGTGGATAATGCAAGCCATTATGGGTTTGCTGGATCTGTTAGTGAATGTCCACATATTTGGTCTTCTAATGTGTTCCCCTTTTGATGTCTTTCAGGAAACATGTACCGCCAAAGACATGCCCCCTTCTTAGAAGTAGAGAATGACATGCTAGCCGAGGGACGGACACATCACCATTGCATCTTGTTGTCCAGCAGTAGGCATAATCAGGAGCAGCAGGCAGCATTATGGGCAGACTTTGTGAGTGATGTCAATGAGATTGGCCGATAGGACAGGACCTATGAACAGGTCCAACAATGGGCCACACACATGCTGAATGCTACATGATGAAGGGTAGCTGATGTTGCCAGGAATTGTGCCATTACCGGTGGATGGCCTATGACAGAACATCCACTCACAGCCACAAAAGAATTTATGGTGAACCTGGGAACACACAACAGCTCCCAGGCATCCATCACACCATACATTGTGGAGGTGGGTGCCACAGTGTTCACAGAAGAGAATCGTCCAGGTAAGCGTTCTGTGTTCACCAGTGTATTACTGTATCAGTCACTATGGTAGGCTGTACATACCTGTACATGGGTGTTAGGTCTATCTGCATGGGGGGGGGTTAGGGTTTATGCACACTTGTGCACACATACTCAGAATGTCATCAATATAGCCAGTATCACAGCAGATATTGTATATGTGGGAATATGCACATATTACCATGTAGTGCTGCAACATTTGGTGGTGCTGACAATACCTCTTCATCACCTTTTCATAGATCCATCAAGAGTGGCCAAGTCCATGGTCCTGTACCTGGTAAGTGTGATACATTTTTTTACGGATCATATATACCCTATGAAAGTTAAGGGTTGCCATACTGCCCTATGTACAGATGTTGTGTTTTGCCAGTGTAGAATATTTGTGTGTTCCATTCTGGAAGAGATAACAAAGGTTCATTGCATGGTTAGTCACAGGTGTGTATTTGAATGACCATCAACACATCTGCACTTATAGTTATTAGTGGCTACGCAGCCTGGTATACATGAGCCAATTACTCCAAGATACCTGTTCAAAGACAATAGGGAGATGCTATATACCTTAGACAGTGACATTAGTACTGGCGTATCATTCTCAAAATAGGTGTACTGGGTTTATGTGTAGGTCTATCTTGTATAGTGTCATATTTCATACCATACAGACAGATTGTACTAGCAACTTTACCTGGATGTGGCTGACATGCATGCTATAAATGACTTAACTTGTCTGTATATGGTGGTGTGAAGTTATCCATTGTGCATGGGAGTGGAAATGAGAAGATATGTGACTGGTAATGCAGTTGTGGATCCTCATTTGTATGAGTCTTTGTGGATTACCATACATAAAAGTGTAGGTAGTAATGTACTGCTTTTGTCTTGGTTTTCACAGGTGACTGGGAGGGGGGGGGGTCTGTCCACCTCCCAACCTGATGACAGTGTCTCATCAGACTCTGATAATGATGATAGTGGCCATGAAGTGAAGTACAGGTGAGGTTGTCAGGGGATGAATCTGTCCAAGAGGTTGACATCCCTCTTCTGCCCCCATTGTCACTGCACACAGTCATTATGCCCACACATACCCATTCCCAGAGGCCACATATATTGGACAGTCAGAGGGTGGCAATATTGAACAGGACAGTGTGGTAACTATGGCCTCAGTGGTGCAGACACTGGGCATAGCCAGAGAGCTGGTGAGGTCCCACAAAGGTGGATTGACAGGGGTGATCATAAGAGGACTGCTGTCCATCCACCACCTTTGGCATGAGTCAGATCATGGGTCACCTGGTGCATGTTTTGGGCCATCATGGAGGCACAGGCACACTCTAAACCCAACATCAGATGGATGCTTAGGGTTATGGATGCAGCACAGTCTGACATCTGTGACTGCCTCCACAGCAATGGGGACACCCTGGAATGGTTCACTGATACAGTGGATAGACGGTGGGCTGAGACAGTGTCTGTCTTGGACCGCAAATTGTCTGTGGTGGAACATCTGGTTGGAGTTGGGTGTCAAACATGTGGATGTAGGGCAGCAACCCCATCTGCTGAGAGTCCATGTGGCCATGTACATCCACGCTCCTGTAGTGGCAGTAACTCCAGTGCAACAGAGGGAAGTGTGCTGTCCATGCCATAATGTGGCAGGCCATGGGCACATGGTCCTGTGTGGTCCCGTGGGAGACACAGCCCCGGCATTTTGAAGTCATCGTCAGGTACTTGCACCGCCAGACAAAAATATGGGAAAAATATTTTACCGTCATTCAATTGCTTACTCATGGAACAAGCTTTCATTGTCCCTTTGCTCCACTACCAAAACTGGCAAATTCAAAAAGCAACTAAAAATTAATTTTCAGTGTGCATGGCTCTGTACTTGTCATGAAATGACCTAATGAATTTTCTTCTTCTCTCAATTAACATATCTGCTTGAGATCTACCTAAACTGTCTACAGATATTACTCTCTCTGCAGTTAGTACCTATGCTATTAAATGCATCTTTGTTGTACTATGTCATGATGTTACTCTGGATTTTTTTTATTTTAGACATTGCTACATTCCTTGTAAATAACTTAACGCTAACCAAATTTCTCAAACATATTGTTACTGCATTCTCAAAATACTGTAGTTTTGCGTTGTATATATTCATATTGTATATTTCTCTCTGTTTTTGTACTGTTAAGTATCTTATAACTTGAATTGTTAGGTTTTTCTTATTTTTAATTACTTTTCTGGAGCTTTTCTCCTCGGGTCTCCACTGAAAAAGTGCTCTCTGGGCCCAGTCATACTAGCCAGGTTAACAAATGTAAAAATAAAATAAATAATAAAAATCTGACCTTGTGCATGGTGGTGCCAGTGCTACTCTTGGCAGAGCCCGTTCTCTTGTTCTTGGCCGGAGACGATGAACTGTCCACTCTACCATGTACGGTCCACAGCTGTCCAACATACACATGTGTAGGGCTAGCACTGGGCTTGATTGTGTACACACACACACTCAAACACTACTGTCAGATGCAGGTCACCTACAGACACACATGGCACCTCTCAATGGCCTATATAACAGGCACCCCTCCAGACTCACATACATGTTGTCAACTGTTTGGCACAGTCTAGCCATACGGCTCACTCACACCACACCATGTGCATGTGATGATCACTGTGCCACATCCCTGCCATCCATGCCATCAATGCAGGGCAATGCTACTATGTGTCTAATGCACAGGCTGTATATATCACTTGACATGTACTTGTGTAGTGCAGTATTGTTTTGCCATGCCACTTGCTGTGGGCAACTACAGGTACTGTATGGTGGCATGTGTCATGACTACACAGCACATTTTGTGTATCTTTGTTGCATGATGTTGGATTGGTGGTAATGTTACAGAATGACAGTTTTGTCATGGACCTGTGTATGTTTTTCTTCCAGGAGTCTGAGGTGATACACTATGGACACATGGTGGTAATACTGCAGCACAGGAGGGCATGGAAGCACAGTAGAAATATGACATCAGCAAGGTACAGCCGTATATGTGCATGGCTCCCTAGATGCATATGTGTAGAACAGTCTATCAGGGACAATTGGGGAAGTTGGCGTATTCATGCATTCATAGTTTGTGATAAGGTCTGCTACCCTGGCCACATGTCACTTGGGTTATCTGAACTTACAGATCTAGAAGGTGTGATGATGGAGTCGACATGTCTACAAATATCCTGTGTTTGGGTCAGACAAGTGGCAGACTTTGGTTATGATAATGTATAGGAGGGCAAATTAGGGACAGCAGCTACTCACAGGGCCATACAATGCATAACCATTGCACAGACGTAGCCCATGCAGGCTTGTTTATAGTACTGTATGGGAATGTATTTACACACACACACAGTTGACTTGTCTGTATTGCTGCATGGGGATATATTGACACACGCGCACGCACACACACACACACACACACACACACACACACACACACACACACACACACACACACACACACACACACACACACACACACACACACACACACACACACACGTTTGACTTGTCTATAGTACTGCATGGGTATAATTTACACACACAGTTGCCTGATGTGCAATTAGAATCCTTACCTACCTATAAGGCAGCACTCTTGAGGTGGATGACATCAGCAGGCCATGTAGAGATGAGCAATACAGAGGACATCAGCAAGTCACAGGGCCACAAAAATGCATAACCATTGCACAGAGATAGCCTTTACAGGCTTATCTGTAATGCTGCTTGGGGACATATTTACCCACACACACAGTTGGCTGATACAAGATTAGAACCCCTACCTATCTACAATTACACACTATAGCTCACAGTACAGTACACAGTACAGCTACATCATGGGTTACACTTGTTGTATATGTGATTGCAGGCACAGTACTTCAGGAGTACGTAAAGTAGCTTTGTGATAGACAGAATGTGTGGCTTGCAGAGTGATATTGCTTGGTACTATTATTCTATATATTGTCCAAGGAGCGCTGTACCTGTTAATATCCCTGCTATGTGTGTACAGTTAGCAGTATGGCCATATGTGGCTAGATGCAGTTAGATAGGCAAACATATGACCAGGAACAATATGGCCTGTCCAAGGCATGTGTTGAACCATTATACATTACAACACTTGCTCACCTGTGTCTGCCTAAAAGGTGACATTCCTTAGGTTAGTGGATTATGTACTGTTGCAGCCTTGGTTTGGTTCCTCTTGGCCACTGTTTGATGTGTGACTGCAGATAACCTCAGCATTCTGAGGGTATGTGGAGAAATACATACATCCCCACATATTTATATATATATATATATATATATATATATATATAATATATATATATATATATATATATATATATATATATATATATATATATATATATATATTTATATATGTATATATATACACACACACACACACACACACATATATATATATATATATATATATATATATATATATATATATATGTACACACACACACACACACACACACACATATATATATATATATATATATATATATATATATATATATATATATATGTATATATAAAACTGTGTATAACAAGGATGTCCCTATAAATGTTGCTGTGTGTGTACGTTATGTATATGACTTCTGTAGATATATGTGGAGAGTCTATGTATCACTGTAAGATATATATATCTATATATATATATATATATATATATGTGTGTGTGTGTATATATATATATATATATATATATATATATATATATATATATATATATATATATATATAAACATATCTCTCTCTCTCTCTCTATATATATATATATATATATATATATATATATATGTATGTATATATATATATATATATATATATATATATATAGATAGATATACATATTGGTATCTGTATATGGGTTACATATTGATAGAGTATTATTATTATTATTATTTTTATTATTGACATTTGTTGAAGGGGAAAGTCCACTGGGTCCAACGACCCATTTTCAGTGGAGGCCTGGGAAGAAAAGCTCCATACAATCACAGAACAACACTGCAGGAAAAGCACTATTCTCTCACACCATAGCCAGCATCTGGAATAACCTCTCCTCTGCTCTAATTTCTGCTTCTACTACTACTCCGTTCAAAAACTCACTCAAATCACACAGTTAATAAATCCCTGGTTGTGCCTATGCATTACATAATTGCTCTGTCTTATCACTATATATACCTCACTTCCTATAACACCTAATGCAGTATCTGCTACAGTTTTAGGAAACACTTTACTGCTGGAAGAAATTGTGTTACTGTATAAAGTCTTGTTATTTAATACTAGCCAAACTATAATAACTTAAATTATCTCTGTACATATATATAAATGTATATTCATATATATATATATATATATATATATATATATATATATATATATTCTTGTTATTTGCTTATTAGTATATTGTGGTTTTTTACTTTATTTTTTTCTTATTGTATAATTTTTTTATCTCAGTGTGGAGCTTTTCACCCGGGCCTCCACTGAAAATGGACCTGTGTCCAGTTGGACTATCCCAGTAAACAAATGTAAAATAAAATTAGCTTAACTTTGAAAGTCAAGAAAGTTTTTACATAATACAAATTGAAGTAGGTATACAAGACAAATACATATTATAGGGGTATACAATATAAGAAAATAAACCCAGTGTGTTAAATGTTTAGTAATTCTGTTTGTATATTGTCATAAATATGAATATTGTTTAATCAATTCTGTTTATTCAGCCACAGAAATGAAGAAAGCAAGAGAGATATACTACATAGATACACTATGCATGCAGGAGGGGGATAGGGTCAGACAGATATGTAGAGGTAGCTGTCTGTATGTACAGACATATTTCCACATAGCAGGTCTTTGTGAGGAAGAGGCAACAGAATTGCACTCAAGCTAGCTAAATGTAGAAGCAGTCCAGTGGGGCTGTCAGTACTTACAAGGTAACTCCAGGCCAGAGCTACTTGCACTTCAGGGCAGGATTTTGTATGGAGCAGACATTGGCTGCTGCACCTGTTTTCACAGTACAGCACTTGCCTGACATTGTCCAAGGTATTTTTCAACTGTGTGCTATAATTAGTATGCGACTGGGATACATGATGCAACACCACATACAGGGTGACAGTGTGCATACACTTTTTCTGACTTTCATGATTTCTGGCTTTCATGCTGTGCAATCATTTGTCTGAGAATGTGTGTGATAAAGCATCAGGAAGGTACAAGTGTTTGCCCTTTTTGTAAACAATATTGAAATCACACTTTTGCAATTTTAACATCATGCATTGCAATCGAGCTGGGGCTGTATGCATTACCTTTTTCAAAATTGTCACTATTGGTTGGCAGTCAGGTAGATTGGTCTGCATTAAATATAATCATTGAACTTTGAACATGGTCAAGGCATTTTCAAAATTGCATAAAGATGAGATATATGAGCTATTTTGTGAATGTCACAGGAACTCTTTCTTTGATTTAGATAGATTGCAGTTTGAGACTCTAAATGGATTAATCCAGCGTAATGATTTATATATACTCCCCGCTGATAAAGGGGGTAGAATCATTGTTATGAATACTATTGATTGTGTTAATACTATGATGGCATTGTTATTTGATTCAGTTACATACATTGAATGTAATAGAAGTGATGTCACTCGATTGATAGATTGAATGCTTCACTGTATGATATGTTTATAGAAGGATCTATTGCAAAAGAATTACTAGATTATTTTTCTGTTGAATATTCATTGTTATCAATGATTTTTGGACTTCCAAAAGTTCATAAAACTTTATTTAGCCCTACTATGAGACTTATTGTATCAGGGAGGGGCTAGGCAACAGAACCACTTTCAATATTTGTAGAGAAACAGCTGCACCATATTATTGAGAAAGTGGATACTGTATTAATGGACACTAAGCAGTTTTTAAGGAGACTAGCTCAATGGTCTGTGAATAGTAATTCAGTTGATTTTCTATTAGTGACTATGGACATTGTCTCTTTGTTTACTGTAATTCCAAATGACATTGGGATTGAGTATGTGAGACTATTTTGAGTCAACATTCAGATTATCTGTCATGTAAGATAAATTTGATTTGTTGTTTATTGGAACTCATTTTAATGAATAATATGCTTGTTTTTAATGAAAGGTTGTTTATTCAGAAGGTAGGTGGTTATTGGCACCATGTGTGCAAATAGCTATGCAAGCATGATGCTCATATATTGGGAAGCTACATATGTTTTTGATTCACTTAACCCTTTTTCGGGTAAGACTTTGCATTATAGTCAATTTGTTGATTATATGTTTTTCATATGGGCTAGTACAGCTGATGAATTGCACTTGTTTTTGGAATATTTGCACAGTACTGCACAGTTTCTTAGGTTTACTTTTAATTATTCTGATTCATTTATTGAGTTTTTAGATGTACGTATTTAAAGAATGAGGGTGTTTTAGATACTGTCTTGTATACAAAGCCCTGTAAAGTTAATAGTAAATTGCATGCACATAGAATGCATCTGAAAGGGCTCAAGTTGAATGTAATGAAGAGACAGTTTTTTAGAAATGCCAGATTACATTCAAGGGATAGCAATATATATGCTTCTTTTGATGTTCTGGCTAATGAATATAAACGATGTGGCTATTCTGTACAGAATGAAGTCTTGTCATTGAGACATGGTTGAGCTAGACCTTATTTCACTAGTGATAAAGTTGTTTCTATGAATGGAAGTCATAAGGGTGATGATCTTAGGATGTCCCTCATATATTTGAGTGACTCCAGTGCTATTTGTGACATCATTAGGAAACACTGGAAGGTTCTTATCTCAGATGTTAAATATAAGTAGGCTCTTGGTCATGAACCATGTTTCGTTTTTAAAAACAATCCCTCATGAGAAGGTTGTTATGCTATAAACCTTTAGTTTATACATCATATGAAGGGAATCTTTATAGAGGAAAAGGAACACACCCCTGTGGTAGTTTCAATATCTGCAGCTATATTAGGGTTAATAACAATTTGGTACTTTTGTGCACCCTCTGCACTTTTTTTATGCTTGTGCAGACTGTAATATGAAGGATTTGGTCTATTAAGCTGCATGTGGTTTCTGTGTGCCCATTACATTGGTAAGACAAACAGATGCTTTAGGGATTGCATAAGAGAGTATATATATATATATATATATATATATATATATATATATATATATATATATATATATATATGTATATATAGTATCAGTGAGGGTGACCCTAGGAATGCACTAGCAAGGTATAATGTGAAAGAAGGGGTATCACATACTTTTACATTTTTAATGCTACAGAAATATCGATCTACCATAAGAGGAGGAGATGCTAAGATGCAGACTGAATATCTAGAGTCAAAATGGATTCTTATTTTAGCTGCAAATAGGAACACTGAGTTGAATGGTAATATCCCTTTAAAACCAGCCCTTAAGTTAATGAAGTTTTGATTAATTGACTTTATTATTTAAATCAAATGTGTGATTATTATGTTTTGATCTGATGAAGCAACTTCATTGTGAAAGTAATTATGTATTGTATTTGACTTTGATTTTATTAAAAGTTTATTTTATTTTAAGAGTGGTCTCCCATGTATGCTGACTTCTTAGATTGGAATATTGAAATTGTACTTTTGCAATTCTAACATCATGCATTGCAATTGAGCTGGGCTGTATGCACTACCTTTTTGAAAATTGTCACTAGTGGTTGGTAATCAGGAGGTCTGCCATAAATATAATCACTGAACTTCGAAAATGGAAACACTGCTGCCAAAAGTTCTTTCTATTTGTGCATAATGCATCTCTGAGTTAAAGCTACTGGTATGCCTTCTTGAAGAGATGCTGCACCAAGGCCATACTTTGAAGCATCACAAGAAAGAGTTACAGGTTTGTGAACCTATCTGACCCTCTTCAAGCGAAATCTGGACGCGTGGATGGGAAATCGCAAATTCACCCCTGGGATCTCTTCTGTGTCCCTGCTAGACAGAGGCACAGTAAACTAATCTTAAAAGGGTACCTTCTGTGACCTACTTTACAGAGGCACAGTAAGCTAATCTAATAGGGAGGCAGAAGCCAAATACACTCTGGCTAGGCTTATAAATGCCCAAGGGCAGATAGCCTAGTATCTACCTATGAACCTATGAACATATAATATCTCAATGTGGGTGGACTGGCAGTTTTTTGCTTCAGAATATGAAATGCTGTTTGGTGTTGTTCCAAAAATGACCTGTGTAAAGTTTTGCATATCAACTCATGTAAGAGTGCAAAAAGTTCACTCAGGTCAGGGATGAACTTTTCTAAATAGTTGACCATAGCTAGAAAATGTTGCAAAGATGCAACATCTTCTGGAACTGGTATTTCCGCAATTGCTGTTTGCTTGGATGGATCTAAATGTAAGCCAGAAATGGTAAAATAATATCGCACATAACCATAAGTAACTTCTTTCAGTTTGAATTTGCATTTCTGAGGATTTGGTTTAAGATTTACTTCATGGTGCGTGGTCTGGCACTTTCCACCTTTGCCTCCAACAATAATGTCATCGACTATACTAGCACATGGATAACCAGAAAAAATTGGTTCCATGACATGTTGAAAGACTGCACTGGCAGAACTAATTGCAAATGGGATTCTCAAAAATCTGTATGTATTAAATTACTACTACTATTACCACTGAATGTAGTTAGCAATGATTTGTGATCCAGCAAAATTTGCCAAAAGGAGCTTTTTGCATCTAAGACTGAAAAAACAGTGGAATTTGGCATGACAGCGGCTACCTCTTCTACTGTACACAGTGGATGATGAGGACACTTAAGTGCTTTGTTTAAGTCTCTTGGATCAATACATATCTGATTATCATCTGAACTTTTCTTATGAACTGTGACCATGGAGGATACCCATTCAGTTGGTTCTTCTGCTGGAATAAGGAAACCTAAATTCATCATTTTATCTATTTCTGCTTTTACTTTAGTCTGTATTGCTACTGGGATCTTCTGTACTGGTCTGACAACTGGGCTTACTTCATGGTTTAACTTCATGGAATATGTGACTGGAAGTTTACCAAGCTCATCTTTGAAAATATTCACTAAAAATATTCTGTGTAAAACTATCATTGTTATTCATATTTACATGGTGAACCTCTTTATTCAACAAAATCAGTCTTATTCTCAGACTGTCTTTGAGGCCTAACAGTGACTGCATGTGTCTTTTGACTTCATAAAACTGCAAGTCATAGCTGTTTCTAGCAGAATGGTATGAAAGGACTACTATGCCATCTGTTTGAATCTCTTCACCTCCATAAACAACTCACACTTTGCTGAATCAAGTTTCTCACCAGCTTTTACTCTAGCAAACATTTCTGCTGCCATAGCATTGCACTTAGATCTAATGTCTACTTTAAGTTCTACAGGTTTCCCATTAATTTGTGCAGTACAAAATATTTCATTTTTTGCTGACAACTGATAGTCTACTGTACTAACTGTTTCATTGATCACAGAGGCACCATCAACATAGAAGGTTTGCTCACAGCTCTCAGAGTTTGTTACAGTCTCTATCTGATCTACTTGCTTCTTCAAATACTCTCTTTTAATATAAGTCTGTGATACTTTAGACTCGCAAAGCCTTTTGAAATGATTCCACTTTTTACATTGCGATATTGCTGACCAAAAGCTAATCACTATTTCTATTTAGGTTCATGACTGCCTCCACAATTGCGACAGTTAGCAATAAGATCAGTTGCCACACCCTTTAGTTTATATTTCTTTTTCATCTTAACTTTCTGTTGTACAATATCCACATTCACACTAGCAGATACTGCAAACATGCTTTTCTCATTCATAAGCATATCCATATGCTCTTCTGTAACTTCATATATTTGGCAAATCTCAATGGCTTTGCTCAATGTTAATTCACTATCTTGAAGCAAAATCTTTATCACCGCATCATTATTACCCCACATAAAAGACGGTCTTTTACCAACTCATTTCTTAGATCACCATGTTTTCGCTTTATTTCTTAAGTTGATAATATATGCTGCAATAGTTTCACCAGGCTTCTGATTTCTTGCATAAAATGTATGCCTTTCCATTGTAATATTAATTTGAGGTTTACACATTTCTCATAATTTAGGTTTTAAGCACTCAGGGTCTTCATTTCAGCCTGTATCACAATATGGTGGTTCATCCCCTCCCCTGCATACATGGCAGGTGCATACACAAATGAGCATTCTCACTCAATGGCCTCAGAGCTAGCTAAATTAAGAAGCATAAATACTTTTGTATGTGCATCTTTATCAGAAAATGCAGCCTGTAGGAAAATATATTCTTGCTCAAACACTCACCAATTCTCAGCAATATTATTAGCAAACATTAGCAGTTCAGGTCTACAAAATCCCTCTGTCATAACAACAAAATACTTTTAACTTAAATATAGACCTGGTACTTCTAATTTTGCTTAAATGCACAACAATCTCTCCAAAAATGCTTTATTTTAGCACTGCAAATATCTCAAACACTCTGGTCATTTTGGACACTTTGAAAAGTCTTACTACTGCTAAAAAAGTCATACATTGCAAAAATATTTGAAAATTTTAGCCCTTTCAAACATTTTAAACACTTTGGAGATTATTTCAAACACTTTAATCACTATGCCACAATTTTGGACATTTCAAATATCTCAGAAATTATTTTGAACACTTTGAAAGCCATGCCACATGTTTGGTGACTGCAAATCATTTGTAACGGATTTAAGTACCTTAGAATAACCACTGACCTGTTAGCAAGTTTGCTCCTGGATATTACTCCACTTCTAATTGTGTGCTGCATGGTTTGTGAGCTGCTTCAACTTTGGATCACATTCTGACACCATGTTGCATGTCTTGTGTATTCAAATGAGACACGGAGGCACCAAATGCGTTTGAGTAATTTATTATACAAACACACATCCGGAACTGTAACTAGTACATATACTTCAAACATCATATGCTTACTGACTGACTCATTACTTCTAACACATTCACATGTGCATCTCCATTCAAGCTTACCTTCCACTGGCTGACTACACAAAATGACACTGATCTCACACATGCTCACTAACTTATATGCATGTGCTATTTAATTACAATGGCTGATTAGGTTCAATATACACACTGATATACAGTGACATGGGGTGGGAAGAAGGGTCTATATTGAATCAGTGAACGCTTAAAAATGCAAACGCTGATTCATCAACCCTATTTAAGTGAAACCTTACAATCACGAACACTCAGAACAGAGATTTTTTTTTTCCAGGGAAAAAAATCGCTGTTCCACAAAATTAAAAAAAAAAAAAATCTTAAAACACTATATAATCCCCCTACTTAAATATACCAACTCCGAGATCGCTCCACAGTGGAGGGAATGGCAAAGTCCCGAAACCAGCCCAGTGATTTATTTTCCCTGGGAAAAATTTGCTGTTCCGAATGTTCGGGATTGTAAGCTTTCACTTACATAGGGTCGGTGAATCAGCGTTCGCTTTTTTAAGCGTTCGCTGGTTCAATATCGACCCGTGAAGAAGGCAGGTCATTCCAGATGTGATTTATTTGCCCTCATAAGCAGTTTAATCTCAAGATTAAGGATAACAACTGCACAATTTTGTGCAACTTCTGGGTCATCAACCGTGAACTGTAAACCTTGGACATAATATATCTGTTCCTTGAAAGAAAAAATCAGTTTCATTCCTTAATCATTGTTTTTCTATATCCAGACCAACATTGGACCATAGGTTGTGGGGGGGGGGGATATAAAATGCACCTCAGAGCATTTAGAACCCCATAGCTTCTGAGGCTTAGTGGTCCCTAGATCCCCAGCATAAGTAAATTTCTTTCTGGGTAGTTATTACTGTACAGTCTTGGCCATTTAGGATGTGTTGCAAGGATTAGTAAAATGTTAACAAGTAAGACAAAGTGCAATAAAACAAAACAAGACTACTCTGGACAGTATGAGGGAAGCAATGTGCATGAAAACAGTAGATAAGTGGGATGTATGTCAGGCTGACAGTAGACAGCAGGGGTGGCAATTGCCATGAAACACCTTGCATAGGATCCATATCATCTAAGGCTGCCCATGCAGCCACTGTATATGGCATTTAAAAACTGGTGCTCTGGATGTGGAGCGCTAAAAGGGATGTGGCTAGGGATGTGTCTTATTTGTCAGGAAATGGAAGTTTGCAAAGATGACAATCCTAAATGGCAGGGATTCAAACACAAATAACTCCTCTTGATGTTTTTGTTCATTTTTTGTATTTATTTATGTTTTTGTTGATTTTTTAAATCACTGTATAGTGCCTTGGCTTAGGGACTTATACTTGAACTTGAAGTGAAGTATCTTATATCAGGTATTCTACCACTGATCTTCTTAGCTGTGTATACAATGTATACATCACTAGGTGTCCATGGTAGTAAATGAAAAGCTTCCAATACATTTTCTACCTGGTCCAGTCTTTGTGTCAAAACTACAAGACAAGAGTGGTAGGGTGCTGCATAAGCAGAGCATGTAACTCCACTGATGCATCAGTGCTGTCCAAGCAGAACATTTGTAGCCCTTTCTCTCTCACACTGATATGTTGACATATGCTCGTGTGCAGGGTATCACCCCCTGTGTAATTATTAATGTGCTCATAGCCTACGACCACTCCTTACCACTATGTGACTTTACAATAATACTGTATTCATTTTCCAGTGTTCCTCCCCTCCAGTCATTTAAAATTACAATGTACACTGCTCATGCCTTATGATTCCCCCACATATGTTTACAGTGCTTAATTTTATTTTTCATGTTTAAGTTTATCCCCTGTGGGTGGCCTTGGTGGTGCAGTGGTTAGCATTGCCACCGCAAAGCAATACGTTTTCTGGTTTGATTCTTGGCCGGGGTGCCTTCTGTGCAGAGTCTGCATGTCCTCCCTGCAGTCATGTGGGTTTCCTCCCCCCATCCCAAAGAAATGCTGAAGGTGGATTGGACACTCTAAACTGCCCCTAGGTGCGAGTGTGTGTACCTTCATTGAAGGTTGGGTGTTGGGGTGGCAACTTCACTGCTAATCGTTCTGTGGACAGTTGTTCTGCTGTGGCAACCCCTAACAGGAAAAGCTGAAAGGAAAATAAGAAGCTGTTTATGTTTATCCCCGCTCATCTTTTTTATAAAACTTACACTGATGATGCCAGAAATCACTCATTCATACAAATTAAATCAAATTGCCAAGTGTCAAGGTTGTCTTACCCTTCATTAACGATATGTAGCAATATGTTTGGTGGTACAGTGACTCATCCCCATACACCATATACACCATGCTTTAACACTGAACAGTAGAATAACTCATGCATATGCATTTTATGCATTTTATTCAAATATGATTTGAATTCTGTTGGATTGACGTGGTGTATTTACAAATGATAATACCAGAACATGCATGTGCATGTTAGAGCCAGGAACACCGAATGCATATATGCAGCAATGAAAATCACTTAACAACATAATCATGCACCCACCCTTCCATTATAACATCTGAGAGGATATACCCAAAGGCATCTTTGGGGAACTAAGTTGCTGTATACCATAATATTCTGGGATACGGGTGCTTTTATATTTCGGGGATGGCCATGTTTGCTATAAGGCAATGGGCTATAAATGCTTTGCACCATACTTCACCACGCCAGAACCTGTAGGAGGGTGTTTTATGAATCACACTCTCCCATCATGTTGGCACTTGTATCATACCTATAATAGACTGATGCCTTATTTATCCAAAACACAAATATTAATGAATCCTACCCATCAACGTTAACTTTGAAAAGACTTTTCCATAATTCCTGTAGTTTTGCACTGTTCAAAATTTTAAAAATGCAAGACTATTTGGTACTACAATTGCTTTTCCTTTAAGTGCACATATCTAGTAAGATATTAAATTATTAAACTGAACAGTGGCAGTGACTCAGAAAGGGCATGGCTTAATGATGAGATTAATGAAAGAAATAAGTCTTAAAATTGCACGAGCAAAAGAAAAATTATAAACATAAATAGCATTAAAATGTGGCATAATAACTTCAAAGAAAATAAATGTAACTTAAGAGCGATGTTGTTACATGTATAGCAAAGTCATAGGCATTTAAGCCTATCAATGTGTGCATAGGTTGGACATTTGTATGATTTGACAATAACCTTAGCACCCAAACATGTTTAAGGGATTAGATGAAATTACGCCACCTGCAAGAACAAATTTGGAAAGCAAAATTAACAATGATGCCAAGTTTAAAGGATTTAAATGAGTCACAGAGACACTAAAGCTAAAGGGATTTTTGTGGTTTTGGAACAGACATTATTATTACTGCAGCATGACTCTGAACCACTTTGAGTATATAACATTTCTCTTTTTAGAGAACAGAATTAGTCTTCCAGTGCTCATTGTGACATTGTCTTTGTTTTCGGTGTCTATGGGATACATCAGATTTCCATTAGATAAGAGACTAGCAGGGAGATCTCTTTAATTGTAACTCACTTTCACAGGAATACCAAACTACATCATAAATGCTCTACTCACTGGAAAAAAAAAATAAACGTGCTGATAAAAGTGAATATCTCAGTACTAAAGTCTGAAAGAACAGTATAATCACTGCAGCATCTGAGCAGTTATGTAAGCATGTGTGCTTGTGTGTGTGTGTGTGTGTGTGTGTGTGTATGTGTGTGTGTGTGTGTGTGTGTGTGTGTGTGTGTGTGTGTGTGTGTGTGTGTACGCATGTGTGTATGTTTATTTGTAGATCCATACAAATTTTGTGAGCATATCTTTTGTGTGTAA
The DNA here is from genome assembly GCF_019279795.1 of Protopterus annectens. Taxonomy (NCBI): domain Eukaryota; kingdom Metazoa; phylum Chordata; order Ceratodontiformes; family Protopteridae; genus Protopterus; species Protopterus annectens. The sequence continues at coordinate 560,465,520 of NC_056735.1, forward strand.
GTCAGCATTACTGTCTTAACTGTTGGAAAAACATTCAGTCTACTTTAGTGCAGCTGATTTTCAATGATTCAAATAATCACAAGATCCAATATTACTTCCAAAAGGTTGACACCCTATCTCCAGGGCAAATTAATTCCCTCTCCATAGACCCACTGGCTAAACTTCATTAACACTCTGGTACTGTAACTCATTAAGCTTACATTCACAATTCTGTTCATATTGGTCCCTGTTCAGCTATAGCTCAAACTGACATGAAATTGGTAGAAGCAGTAGAACTTCAGAACCTAACAGTATAGTTTAGTATTGTTATTTTTCAATTATTATGAGTGCATACTTACTTTATGTCTGGGGATGGTATGTGAATAGTGTTACAAATCATCTGCCATTGCTGGTATGACTTTACTTAAGAGCAACATATGGTTATATAACATCACAAAAGCACAGTAATACAATATAATTTTATTAAAATGTACAAAAGTGAATCACTTTCTGTTGCTGTTTTTTTTAAAGGGTCCAAAAATCAAAGCTAATTTTAACCTGTTAAATGAAGCCTGCTATCCATTTCACTCTTGCACACACAAAAATAATTAGAAGCAGACAGACAGAAGATTACTATAGTTCAGTTTCAGTGTATACAGTTTTTCACACACAAGTGGGGGACTGTTTACACTCTGAAGCTTCCATAATAGTTTCTATACAGTGTGACTAACATTTTCTTTCCCAGAGTCTCGTGTGACTGAAATTAAATTCCTACTGGGGCCACAATGTCAACTGCCGGCAGAACATTTGCCAATTTGAGTATAATGATGGTGAGTGAAAGTGAGAGAGAGAAATAAGAGATCTAATCGATGGTGGGCCCATTAGTCAAAAGTAAAGAGTTCATCTGGTGTCTTGGTTTAAAGCAGCCCCAATTTTCTTTTAAAATATTCATAACCGGATTATAAATCTAATAAATATGTTAAAATGTGCAGCAGGATAAAAGGAATTTATGTAGAATGACATTTGCCAGTAGGGTTTTGAAGTATCATTCTATAGACTGGCTGGCAATATCTGGAAAAGCAGTGTCAAGGTGACTGAGAAGTCTACAGAATCTGTATGTCTATGAGACAGCCCACCAGTTAATGCAAGACTACTAATTATTAAAAATAATAATACAGAAAAGTAGTGAGTGGACTCAACTTCATAGAGTTTCCTGCTATGGTGATTAATCAAGCCGATGGTTGGTGTCTGAAATGGGCAATGAAATCATATCAATCATGTGAAGAACAAAGAATGTCACAGGGTCCAGTATCCAGATGTCACTGCTAATAACAATAATATTCATTCACACATTGAAAAAAGACTGGAGTAGTGAAATATAATGAGTTAAACTGGCAGGCTAATATCTGGCAGGTAATATTCTCATATACCCATACCCCCCTTCCCCCGTCTAGTTATCTACTGACTATAGTCAATTAATCTTCATGGCCTTAGTATCCCTCATTGCTACTGCAAAAGAATGATGCAAGAAGTCAGTGATTATTCATATGCAAAGACAAATGTCAGAATGCTGCTGTTTACATTTTGTCATCTGTGAGAGAAACCTAAGCATGCATGTTCTGGTTTGTAGTTTGTCATGGTTTGACAGGATGAAGTCTATGTAATCTCCTTTGGCATGGCTGTGTCATTATGCACCCCCCTTCCCGGTTAACCAGTAAAGTAAAAACAATCACAAATTAGTGCTTCTAACTTTCTTTTGTGGCTTCAGATCTCTATGAGAGAAATACAATTGTCTTCATGTGAGGATAGATGTCTGCTGTCTATTTCTTGTAATCTGTTTGTGATTTCTGGGGTGGTGTTCACCGGCATTGATGGTTTTGCTGTGTAGCACTTGAGTAAGAAGGTGGAAATGCATTGCATGAGAAGTAGTTACAGATATATTGCTGTCAGTTCATCCTGGTTCAGGACTGGCATGTTAGGGAGCAATGCTACAAAGCAACAAGTGTGGTAAATGGAAAGAATCCCTTGGTAAGAGTTACAGCAGAGCAATAAGAACATGTGGGGTATAGGTACTTCTCAGTAGTAAACTAGGCACTGACTTTTCACAGCATAAAGTTATATGCAGTAAAATACGATTGTAGGAATCAAGGGTGTTTGGAATACTTTAACATAGTTGAGAATATTTGTGCATTGTGGTGCTTCTTGCCACAGTGCATCATGACTTGCAACTTTCAAGTGCATTATTTGAAGAGTCCTTCTGGAGTGGCTAAATTTATATGGCCACAACGATCAGCATAAAGATAAAATGGAAATAGGGTGCATATGATAATAGAATAGGGGATAATCCAGCAGTGAGAGACACAGAGAGAACACATAGGATAGTGTAAAGTGGAATGTGGGAAGGTAGTGTAAATTTTATTTATTTTTTTTTTGTGTGTGTGTGTGTGCGTGTGTGCGTGTGTGTGTGTGTGTGTGTGTGTGTGTGTGTGTGTGTGTGTGTGTGTGTGTGTGTGGATAGGGCCATCTTTTTCATAGATAAGGAAAGGGAGAGAAGAAATGTGAGGTAAAGTAAGCTAGGGAAAGTAATGTGGGTAGAAGGTGTAGGGTACGGCCAGGCCTATTCCTCCCTGCCATTCCGTCAATCACCATCGTTATTAATCAAACCCAGATCAACTGGGCTATAGTCAGGGCTTTATCCCTCTATGCCACTGGAGCAGCCTCACTATAATGTGTATTTCAACTTTTCTTGAGATGCAGTTATCTTGCTATTATAGAGAGATGGGGTACAGGGGTAGCATCCACTGTAAAAAATACATTTTTTTAACTGAATATTTTTAGAAGATTGTAGTTATGAGCAGTCTGACATCTACAGTAATACACTGTTATATATTGCTCCATAATGATACAGCGGACTCCAAAAAGATCTATGCTACCTGTTCTTTTGATGGTATTCCATTTTACTATCATAAAACTTATTGATTTAAGTTTCCCTGACATGTTCATCGATTCTTCTTTATACAGAGGAACTGTTATTTCCCTTTTCCAGTCCTATGGCACTGCTTTGGATCACAAAGGCAAGCTGAATAAGTTGTCCAATGACTCTCTTATTGTGATTCACAGTTTCTTTATCTCCCAACAGATTGCCTGTCAGGGCATTTTTGCCTTCTCCATCTTTTTTTCAGCCAGCTCTTACCCTTCTTCAACCCGTCCCTACTTTTTCCCATCCACCTTCTCACATTCTATATCTTCCATTCCGTGCTTGCGTTTCTATTCTCCCTTATTATTGTTATGAAAACAATTTAGGATTCCTGACATCTTTGCCACATTATTCATAACTTCCATTTTCCTTCAGTTGGATCCTCATATCCTGCCCTGTTTGTTTATGAATGTAACACTCACATAAGTGAAGATCGTCCTTTGTTTGATCTACATCTTTGCTCCCCTGCCCCCCACCCCCCCACACACACTCAGACACAAATACTCCTTTACATAGCTCTGTTTTCTCTTCTTTTTTGTCTAAGAGGCTTCCTCTTTGCTCTCTCAGTGATCCTAAATAACTCTCTTTAAACTTGTCAATACATTTCATTCACTTCTAGCCCCCCTTCCTCCATCTTCTCTGCACCAAATTAATTTGCCCACAGCACATATTACATCCATATTTCCTCATATTTATTGCCTCATGTATCTGCAAGTTTCATCTTTTCAATATAGTCTACCATGATTTCTTGATTTTTTTTAATGTCACTAAAGAAGTATGAATAATGGAGTTGTTCAGCAAAAACTCAAACTAGCATCATTCATTATATTTAAACTGACTGTATCATATGTCAAAATAAACAAGATAACTTTAGTTTTTGAAATTTTAAGTAAACATTCAAGCTACACACATACACTTACTGATGCTTTTGTACAACCAATTATAAACTTTCGTATGAGGCCTGTTATTTCTGTCCATGTTGCTTAGCTGTGAAGATATTTATGAAAACTTTGATCATTTTCATAATCATGTACAAAAATTTCACTTAATATCGCAGTCTACCTGATCTACACAGGATACAGCATCATCAAGAGTTGTGTTGTCCACCATATAAAGTTTAAGTTTATCTTTTCCAGATATTGATATAAAGATGAACATACAACTAGGTGTACTGAGACATTAGAGAATTTTAAGAAGGTGAAGAAGAGATCCCTCCATCAGTTGGAGGGTTATGGTTATGACAAAGAGGTAAGGAAAAGAGACCAGAAGGAACAGAACAACATGAGAAAATATGCTGATCACAAGATGTGCAAGGGGGTGTTGTTGTTTTCATAAAGGACAAACTGTGTCTATGAAGAGTGAAAAACAACACAATAATGACTCTTCATTCATCTTAGAGTTGTACCAGACAAATAAGATAGAAGGGTTAATGTTATGTGCCAAATGGAAAAAACAATTTCACAAGTCATTGTCATTTTTTAAAGTCTTGCCATATCAGATCTAGCGCTACTGAACTAGTAAGTGACAGTTCCAATGAGATGTTTTTGCTTACAGTAAAACTTTTACCAAGACTGTCCCACAAAACTGCAAAAGGAAATTTTCAGGGAGCGAGATCCTATTCTAATAGCTTCCACTATGAGCGGAAGAAGTTCAATGTACTGATGATCCAAATCCTTGAACTGTACCCCACAAAAATTTTGTTTTTTTACATGAGGGTAAGTCCCCCTGCACCCCTTGATGTGGAGGTAAGCCCCTCTCACCCAAACTATATATGCCAACTCTATGGTTGCACCAACTGAAACAGCAAAACAGTAATTTCCTATTGAGGAGCATCAATCCTCATCAAGTTGAATTTTGGGAAAGTGACGCCTGAGAATTTAATCTTCCTCCACCCATAGGTTACTCATCCTAACATTAGATGCAAAGCAGTTAAACTAATTTGGGATAGGATGCAGTCGAGCCTGCAAGATTTTTCTGCAGGGAGGGTGCAAACCCAGAGCCCCCCCCCCATGCAGCCATTCCAGTGTCCCCAGTTGCAATAAACTATTCAAAACTCTCAGTGTGCATACTGTTTCATGCTTATAATGATTACCGATATTTGGATTTAATTTACAACTTTTATTTCAAATTTTGTAAAACAAACACTGATAGACATTTGCTAAAAAACAATAGTCTTAACAATGAAAATAGATCTAGCATTAAAAATTATCTGTCTTTGAAACTCACATTCACTGAAACAGCATTGAAACCCATAATCAAAGAAGCTGCATCTGGCCAGTGGTGGACTAAGTTTATCTTTGGGCTGTTTTTAGATTGTAGGGAAGACCAACCTGAAAGAACATATCTTAGAACATGTAGGGGATGTGATTAACAAGAGGGCTAAGAGTGCATTGGGGCAACATGTAATAGAAAAGGGTGATGAGCATAGTTTTAGATTTTTAGTTTTAGGGATTATAGCTACGAACATTAGAGGGGGTGATATCAAGAATTTCAATTTAAAGAAGAATGCCCTTAAAAAGAAAAAAAAACATTATTTTGTTTTTTAATTATAAGAAAATTAATTTCCCGGCTAGCTGGTTCCTGGGGGGTCCTTCTGGTGCCCTTGGTAGAATGTAGTCTTTCATAGGACAACCACATACAGAGACCCACAGACCAACAGACACACACACACACACACACACACACACACACACACACACACACACACACACACACACACACACAGACACACACACACGCACACACACACACACACACACACACACACACACACACACACACACACACACACACACACGCACACACACGCACACACACATGCACACAATCACTCATAGAGAATACACCTAGGGTCAGTTAAGAGATTTTCAAATGTACCTATGCGAATCCCTTGTGATTTGCAAGGAAACCAGAATACCCATGGAACCCACATGTATGCAGAGAAAAATGCATACTCAGCATATAATGCACCACTGCAAAGAATCAAACTACAGAAGAAAATGTAATGGGCCAGCATTACTATGTACAGTGCCACATTATAACACTTCAGTTGTTCATGTGTTACTAAATGCAAGCAACGTGCGAATAGTATTTTTGTTTTTCTTGTCTTTTGATTGCTTTTTTCAGCAGATTTCTTTTTGCTTATAAGTGAGAGATTATTAATATTTGGTATAAAATGCATATCTGGTTATGGATCTATGTCAATGATCGACTTTTTGGAAACTCGAAAAAATATCAAAGAGAACATATGATTGAGTTTCTGAAAACTTGAACATCAAAAAAAAAAAAGAAAACCCCATAAAAGGCTACCTTTTTTTACATGAGGGGGTGCACTCCCACATTCCCTGCAAATTATATGTACCAACTCCAAGATCATACTACAGTGAGATAAAGGATGATTCCCATTGTACCGCAATCTCCATTCAAAAGTTTTGAATTTTCAAAATCTTGATAATATTGTCTTGACCATTTGGAGTTTGAGTTGCTGAAAATTCTATCAACTGATAGGAACCCCAGTTATACATACGAATATCTATATGCCTGCATAAAAAAAACTGTTTTTGTTCAATTTATAATAATTCATTGTCAATAATGATATGTGTAGAATGTACTCCCCCGGATTCAGCAAGCTCTGCATGGAGTGCAGGAATAGTGCAAGAGCTGCTGCATGCAATATGGCCGACAAGCGATCCAGGAACAAACACATGGAACGTACACGAGTGTCCCTACACTGTTTTTGCACGGACACCACTGCTATATGCTAATTACCCCATTTGCTGGTGAAAACCATGCAAATGAGATGAATTAGCAATCCAGGAAGCAGGCAAGCATCTATGCAGGAATAGTGTAACCTGCAGAAATGTATTCGGTTACTAACTGAATACATTTCTGCAAATTACAGAATGGAAGCATGGCAGCTCCAAAAAAGCATGTATTCAATGTAGTAGGCATGCCAATGGCAAAATATATGGCCATTGGCATAAGAAGAAATAGTTGCAAAATTATAAAAAATAACTTTTATTTATTTTTTTTTTTTTTGGCCAATTTCGGCCTTTTAAGCATAGGGCAGTGGTGCGCAAATGGGATTAGACCGAAAATAAGAAAAAAGTTGGAAGTAAGCTTTAAACCCAAACAGCATTTTGCCATAATAGTCAATGGCATGCATAACACAACAACACCAGAGAATAGTGGTTGCTAAGGGGGAAGGCTCAGTGTGAGTGTGGTAACTATGAATTAGCATTCTGTTTTATGCAAATGAGGGGACTGATACTGAATTACAGATTTCCTCTCGGTGTTAGCTTGCACCCAACTGTGTAGGTGCAGCAACACCATTGTATAAGTATAAGAGGTAGATGACCTCATAAGGAAGAGTGCCATGCATGTTGTAAGCTTATTAGAGCTCTGTGGCCCGTGTTTTCCCTTAGCTAAGCCCAGCTAAGGAAGTGGGTGTGTCTGAGGCTGTCTAGCAGTGTTTACATTACCTAAACAGGTGTGCATGCCAAGCACCAGGTTTTACACAAAAAAAAAAATAAAACAGGAAATAGCAGCTCTGCACACATCTGAGCACTGGGTATGCACACCGCACCTCGGGGCTTAAACAGGAAGGCAATGGGAAGGGAAAACCGTAGTATGAAGGCATTCAAGGAGAACTAGCATAGATGGCAGATGAAATGTATCAGAATCAGCCAATTATACACGGAACAGCCTAGCGCACTACTATAAACTATGCAAACAGCTTCCAGTCTGTTTTTTCCCACAAACTCTATACCACCGGTGTACACAGATGGGGAAATTTTACCTGACAAAACTAACAAAATGTTAGGGGCTGCTGTTGCTCTCATACATCAATATGTAGAAGAGGCTGAGGGTGGTGAGGATGTGAATGCTGGTGACCTACCCACAGTGAGGAGAAGGAAAAGAATGTACAGACCCAGGCCTACTAGGGGCTACATGAGCTGGAGATAGTGGAGTGCTATAGGGTGGACAGGGACATTCTACAGCAAATTGTTGAGCTGTGCTGGCAATGCCTCACACACAGAACAAACAGAGGGGAACCCAGGGGAACCCATCCCAGTGGATACAAAGGTATGTGTAAGCTTAAGAATACTAGCCACAGGTACCTTGCATAGGGCAACTGGAGATATCATGTGAATCTCACAGGCATCAGCATCCAGGGTACTCCAGTTCCTGGATGCCATGTCAGCATATGCCAGTGAGCACATATATTTCCTCAACACCCATGAGGCGTTGACCAGCAATATGTGTCTCTTCCACCAAAAAGCAAAATACCCTGAGGTAGTGGGTTCTATAGACTGCACACACATACACATCAAAGCAACACCCGTTGAGTGGGGTAGGGTCTACATAAACCGCAAGAGCTTCCTCTCCATCAACTACTGGGTCATGTGCGATGCTCAGGTAATTATCCTGAATGTGTGTGCTGGCAGCCCTGTTATTTTTCAGTCGGGACATCCCATATGGCCACCTAGTAGGGGATACTGGTTATGCACTAGAGCTGTGGCTGATGACACCCATCAGAAATGCACACACACCCAAACAAGAACTTCATAATGAGGCACACGCACAAACCAGAATCATCATAGAACATATCTTTGGGATGCTGAAGTCACAGTTCTGCTGTCTGGACATATCCGGTGGAGCCTTGCAGTACTTTCCAGCTACATGTACACAAATGTCCATAGTATGTGCCATGCTACAGAATGTGAACCAGTGGAAACAACTGCAGCAGGAAAAGCACAGGCACAGATGGACTTGGTGGAGGAATAACCTCAGCCTGCCCATGTAGGCAGAAGGAGACATGCCCAGTATGCCCAGGCTTTGGCAAAGAGGCAATGCATAGCACATACATTGACACAGCACGGACCCAGGGAATGACACCTTTCTCTGACTCACACATTACAGTAAAAAGGATGCCAAACAAGGCACTGCCTGTGCTTTGCCATGTATACGGAGACTACTATGTGCATCTGACATAGTCAGCCCTCCAGCACTGTCCTCAGTACTGGCACAGCCACAAGGTAAGTCACTCTTCCTATAAATTGCTGAATGGAGTAGTATGCTTTGATAGTTGTATCTATGGTATGGATGTGATCATGCAAGGGAATCGGGTAACTGAATGGGATGACATCAGATAGTGGACACCTATATGGGCATCATGAAATCCATAACAAATACTGGTGTCAACATAGTAGGCAGTACTAGACAAGGTGACAAATCCCACTGCAGTACATGTGGTGGCCCAAATATGTGTACAATAGACACACACATGCATGTCAGTGAGGCTCACATACCCAACACCAGCCTCAGCCAGCAGGACAGGTGTAGATGACCATAAAAAAATGCTGGGCTTAGGCATCCAATTGATGGCAATGGTGAACAGCCCCCCTCCAGACCTACACAGACAGACTACAACAGGTCTGACAGTTGTATGTTAGTTCTGAAGAGTAAGAAGGCTGAAACTGAAATGTAGGTCAATAAAACCTAAGAGCTGTACTCTACTGATATGCCTCCAGTCTGTATGATATGTCAGAATACAAAATGAAATGGAAGCCAATAGAGTACCTGAAATACCAGTACAGTCATAGCAAATGTTTAAAGTCATCAGGTGTGCCCCCCACAATTGTATGTAGAAATTCAGTAACATGTACGTGTGAGTTTAATAACAGTGGAGCACAGATTACCTGAGCTGGTCCAATCTACAGGATAGACTGTTGCATGTATACAATATGCAGGGGTCCATGTGTTAGGTTGTTGTGTGTTCAATATTCCCTGGAAGTGGTCAGCATGTAGGCATGGAGGGTTGAGCTTTGATGGCCTATGGCCAGTACTGTTGATGACAGGGCCATGTTTCGACAACTGCAGTGCCAACCACAATGCTTCTCAGCAATACCCATGTCAGCAGTCATCCATACTCACTGTCCAGATGTCAATATCTGTCACCGTCTGAAAGATGAACATGCCATGAATGTGGGCCCAGACATACATACAGTACACAGGTGGAAGTACACTAGACAGAGTACATAAAATGTAACTGTGATCTACACACACCTTTGGAATTGTACATACAGGTTAGTAGCACAATAGTTGTCTGTGTACTATGGAATACTGAAGTAGTCAGGCCCATCAGTGGCAGACCACAAAAGGCACAGTTATGAAGTAATGAGAGACTGCCTATGTCCCCGCAGCATAAGGGGAATGTCCCATGTATATCTGTGAGTCAGCTGAAAGAAGCTTCCATATCACACATGCACTCAGCTCACTCCACCATCAGCCACAGGTTTATCACAGGTCATATCCTTGCTTTAGGGAATGAGTACAGTATGACCCCCACTTCTGTATGGGAATTCCCACAGAATTCAGCATGCAGAAGAGGTGTCCCATGCAGGTGTGTCCCTAGCTGTAAGCAGCACCCTGCCAGCATCCAGACTAATGGATTAATATGGACAGGAACTATTGCCATTAACAACCTCGCACACTTAGCCTGTCATCCCAGGGGAATCCAGTGGCTTGCAGCCTGGGAATGTAGGAGTAACAGAATGTACTGGCCTGCTACAGATGGCCTGCATCACTACCAAATGGCCTATAGTCCTCTATCAAAGGCCTGTGCCTCACCCATTGTGCCAATGTATGTTATCTCATGGGGTCCCAACTAACATAACACAGTCAACAGTACACAAATACAAGGCCATGTTGACAAATCCCAGTAGCATGCCCACCATGTCCTACTGCATGAACTGTGGACCAACCCCTAAATACTGCTGTGATGAAGGGACAACTATAGGGATACTTTTCAGATATTGCTCGAATAATGTTAGGAAGAGTATAGAATAACAGAGTGGGAGGGGTGTAGAAGCATGGATGCCATGGAGTGTGTGAATTCTGAAACTCTGACGTGTGCCCATACTACCCCTGCCTGCAAACCCAGTAATAGGTGGCTACAAACCTGCTCGTAAACCACTGAAGGGGAACTGACCAGATATATGAGCTTTGCCTCTGGGTAACCTGGGTGAATCTGTACAGCTGAGAGGTATGGCCACAGCAGGATATGGCCATTCTGTTATGTTATGACAACATGGCATATGCTTCTAAAATTTATGATATTTTGCATTCTACAGGCAATTACAAGATTATTTCTGTAAATGAAATGAATTTGGCTTATAGAAGAATTAATATGCATATAGAGGAATTCCTGATAGATAAATGTTTAACCTTGGATACATATAATTTTTTGAAAGTGGACCATCCAGTGTCAGCATCATTGGTAGGAATTCCTAAAATTCATAAAAATATGGAAGACCCCCCCTTCAGGCTTATCATTTCGGGAAGCAGGTCTAAGACTTTTCCCTTAGGGGTAGCCATAGACACTATGTTGAAATCTATTTACAGCAAAATCCCCCATTTAGTTAAGGATTCATGGGAATTCTTGAGACATTTTCCTATACATCTTTATAACGATGACGTATTATTTGTTACCATTGACGTCATCAACTTATTCTCCTGCATACCAAAAGATGAGGGCTTAGAAGCCTTTGCAAATAGTGTAAGAAAATATGCTGACTTGGATTGGGATAAAGTATGTCTTATAATTGACATGATGAGTATAGTCTTGGAGCACAATTATATCTTTTATGAAGGTGAATTTTTCCAGCAAACCAAGGGCGTAGCAATGGGAGCAGCTTGTGCTCCCATTTTTGCGAACTTGGTTATGCTGGACTGGGAGGAGTTAATTGTATTCCATAGTGAATATTTCAAACATATTAGATATTATTCATGCTACCTGGATGATATTTATATTCTGTGGGAAGGAAGTTATGATATTTTTACCAGATTTCTGAATTACCTCAATTCTAGTAGTAGGTATCTTAAATTTACTTCTTCCCACAGTCAGGAGGGACTACCTTATCTTGACACATTTATATTTAAAAATAGAAAGCAGTTTTCATCTAGAATTTACAGGAAAACCACATTCTCGAATAGTTATCTTGAATATTCCAGTAATCACCCTAAAACTTTAATGAGAAATATGTATAAGGGACAGCTTATTCGAGCTCTTAGGATGACCTCTGCACACTCAGATATGCTTACAGAAATCACTTATATTACATCTTTATTTAGTGACAGAGGTTACAATTCAAAAATGATGCAGAATATAAGGAAACAAGTTGTAGGTGAATGGGGGAAAAATATGTCCCTCTATTAGGTCAAGGTCACAAAAATACTCACACTTTACATACTGATAGGCAAGATGTTACAGTAAGGAATTATAGTAGAGCATGTGTATTTGAATATGGACCTTACACGATTAAAATTAAAGACATATTGAATAGGAACTGGAATATAATTCTTGCTGATAACAATGTAGTTAATATAGTTGGACACCATCCTTGTTTTATAAACAAAATAGGACCAAATATCAATAAATATTTGGAAATGGGCCCTATATACAGCAATCTTTCTTCAAAACATACTAGTAAATGTGGCAATTGCAACTGGTGTCACACTATTAATTTAAAAGAAGGGGTAAAATTAGACAATATTAATAGATCTAATATCAAGTTTCATCAGGGGAATTGTAGATCTAAACTTTTAGTATATTTAGCTTTATGTGGTATATGTTCGGCTTTCTATATTGGAAAGACCGAAAGACAGCTAAACAAGCGTATTTATGATCATATGTACTGTATTAAAAAGAGAGATGAAAAGAACGCTTTATACAGACATATTAAAGTGGCGGGAGATAACCATTATTTTTTATTTTCTATTTTGGATATTATTAAGTTGGACCCAAGAGGGGGTAATTACAAAGGACCTCTATCTTACAAGGAAATGTGGTGGCAATTATTTACTGATTCCTCCAACCCCCTCCCCCCCGGGTTGAACGACTTTATTTCCATCAAACCGCTGCTTAATCATGCTTGATTAATAATTTGTAGGTTTTTATTCTAACTATTAATAGCTAATAAGCGTAGGGAAATGATTCATGTTGAATTTTATATTTTATGTTTTAATGTTTAGACATATGAATAGTAACACATTCGTCTGCTATAGCTTTAAATTTGGCTACATTTTTGGCGCCAAATAATTAATTTAAATGGCAACTGTTTCATTCATTGAATTTAGTTCTGAAGAAGCCCGTATTGTAAACGGGTGAAAGCGCTTAACTCTCATTATGTTGTCAGCCGTTTTTTACTTCTGTCTTCATTAAATGTTGGATTATTTTAAACGGTCTTCTTGAACTGTTATTTAACAATGGCAAGGTTGGAGTTTCGGCATCTCAAGACAGCATAGCAGTTGGCGTAAGCTTTATTTATTTGTTTGCTGGTTCAGTTGTTTTTCGAACACCATTCTTTGACTGTATTTGTGTGCATTCTGTTATGTTGATATATGTACAAGAAGGGGATTCTCAGCCACCATAGTACCAAGGTGCTGGACAATTTACACAGACCCATCAGCAAGTGTCTGCAGTTACCCCTCCAAAATGGCAAGAGTGTGCAAGAATAGTAGGCTGCATCCACAATACTGGACACTTCTTCCTTCATGTTGTATTTCCCAGGAATAACTGTGAGCAAATAAGTATATCTGTCAGTAGTTGATGACATAATACACCACAGTGTAAAACAGTACATATGTCTGAATATCTCTGTAAACACCAACCATGTAACACAAGCAGCATAGACAGCAATAGTTACAGTATCCCACTATCTGTCACCCATTGTGATACCATATTGTCAACCTATTTGCATATATCCTGCAGAAACAGGTTTCTAGCTGTAGGTGTGGAACACCAAACCCTGGACTGGAGTACAACCTACCTGGAATAGATTCACAAACTCAATACAGAAGGTCATACTCGGCATGCTCCTACACTTGGAGAAATGAAGCCCATGTCTGACAACACAGTAGACTATACATATCTGTCAGTCGCAGATGTCTGTGCACACACACCACATTATGGACTATTCATGCTTTGTGCACACATTGGATAGGAATACTCACATATATCCAAGGACAACATACTATAATATGTCAAACCTACACAGAGATATAGGGAAGAGAGAGAGACATACAGTGACAGAGAGATTTCCATCATGAGGCCTGTCCCACCCACCACACATACAATTGGCTGGTATAACATGATCTACTGATGTCAATCACTGTAAACATTGGTTTTGGTAACCCTCAGCCCTATAGTGTCTGTGGTGCTTGTGATAACTGTGTAACACCATAGTACAAATCAGTATTTATCTAGCATTTGTATACCCAGTCCTGTCAAATGTAAAGATGTGTATGACTGAGTGTGTGTGTGTGTGTGTGTGTGTGTGTGTGTGTGTGTGTGTATGTTTGTGTGTGTGCCTGTGTGTGTGTTTGTGTGTGTGTGTGTGTGTGTGTGTGTGTGTGTGTGTGTGTGTGTGTGTGTGTGTGTGTGTGTGTGTGTGTGTTTCTAGAGGAATGCTTTATGGCCCCTTCACACACACCACACTTCCCAATTGATTATTTTAGCACTCTTGCTGATGTCAGTCACCTTGAACTAACCCTCTGGCCAAGTCTCAGCCCTATATGCTGTGTGGTGCTTGTGATATATCTGTAGTACTGTAGTGCAGAAAGCTAGTTCGGTAGGAGTTCTAATCCCAGACATGGCAATTGTAAAACTCTGTGTGTGTGCGTGTGGAGATGAATGATATTGAGGTAATTCACAGTCACTGCACCTCCCATTGCCCTACTTTGGCATGCCTGCTGATGTTAGTCACCTTGAAATAACCCTCTGGACAAATGCCAGCCCTATAAGCTCTGTAGTGCTTGTGATAACTGCATAATTGCTATAGTATAGCATACTATTTAGGTAGGAGTTCTAATTCCCAGACATGGCAACTGTGAAACTGTGTGTGTTTGTGTGAGAGAGTGTGTCTGTCTTTGATGATACCTGATTTTATGGACATTGACACTTACTACTCTCCCCTTACCCCTCCTTTAGCACTCCTGCTGATGTTAGTCACCTTCAAAGATACCTTGGCACAGCTCTCCAACATGTACGCTCAGTGGCATTTGTGATAACTGTGTAATACTATAGTGTAGCATACTAGTTAGGTAGGATTTCTAATCCCAGACATGACAACTGTGAAACTGTGTGTGTTTGTATGAGAGAGTTTGTGTGTCTTTGATGATATCTGGTTTTACGGACATTAACACTTACTACTCTCCCCTTACCCCTCCTTTAGCACTGCTGCTGATGTTAGTCATGTTCAAAGATATGTTGGCACAGCTCTCCAACATGTAAGCTCCATGATGCGTGCCATAAATGTGGAACAATGTAGGAGCATTAACTACATAGATATGGGTTTGAATCTCATCCATGGCAAATGTTTGTGTGTGTGCATATGTATGTCTGTACCTTAAAGTTTTTGACCCCATTTACACCCAGTACACATCTCAGAGCCTGACTTTAGCAGTCCTACAGATATTGTCCACCTTAGAAGTACCTTTTTCCAACCCTAAACTGTTTAAGGTCAGTAGTGCATGTGGTAAATGCATAACATACTAGTCTGTGAAGATTGTTAGAGGTTTGAACCTCGCTGCTGGCACATGTAAGTGTCTGTGTGTGTGTGTGTGTGTGTGTGTGTGTGTGTGTGTGTGTGTGTGTGTGTGTGTGTGTAGGGTAAAATTATTTTTGTGATCTCTCACCCAGTACATCACCCAATGCCAGTATTTACAAGGGCTGGTGATGTTCCTCACCTTCGAAGTACCTTGGGACAACAACCATCCTGTAAGCTTCATGGCACGTGTGATAAATGCGGTACGCTATAGTAGCAATACATAGCTAGATAGGAGTCTGAATCTTATTACTGGCAAGTTTGTGTGTGTGCCATCAGTATTCTGTGTGGAGGTTGCTGCAATTGTGTAATAACAGGATCCACTGTGGGGTGGGTTTTGCTAAATTATTATGTTGAGGACCTGGTATATGTCACAATGTCCACCTTACAAGGACAACAGATGTCAAACACCAGAGAAGTTGGTGTAGACAATCCATAGCCCTACATGTGACATTATGGATTGGTTAAAAATATAGGCAACCCTTCTATTACTCAGGGAATACTCTCCACCCACATCTCATGCACACACTTGGCTAGGCAAAAAACACTATATTGGTAGATCCCTGCATATTGTCACACAGATAGTAACCACGGTGTGATTGCAGTGGACTACATGCCTGTTGACCACAACAGTGCCACTGACATCAGAAAATACTTTGATGTGTTACATCTCCTGCTGAGTGTGTGTTATCCAGCAAGTAAAAGGACATGGCACTCTGTTCCATCCGCTCAGTAGGCAAATAAATGTGTACAGTGGCCCTTTTGTCATGTTCACCACTGGATGCCTGCAACAACTGTACAGTCTGTAAATGTAACCCACAAAGGGAATACCATGCCTTATATACATGTCCTGTATGGACAGACGCCACTGACTCCACTGAATACCCTTATTATGCTGTCAATGTAGTTGCAAGCATGACCTCAGTTACATAGCCAGGTCTCACCAAATGAGGTCAGGAATGCTACATCAGAAGATAGCAATCTGTCCACACAACATGACCCAGAGACCTCAAGTGCACTTCCACACGTCAAAGAACATGGGTGTAGGACATGTGCACAACCCAGACATTGTCCATGTTATGGAAGATCACATACATGGGAAGCAGTGCACATCACTGGCCATCTACAATAGTAATCCAGATGAGTGGATAGTGAATGCAATACTCACCCCTGGGGGCCACTCCAGGGACTACACCCCTCAGCCACACTGGAGACTATTGTTATGTGGCCTGATGCCAAGTTATTCCCTTGGCCTAGCCTTGTGATATGGATCTCAGTCCTGGCAAGTGTGTGTGTGTGTGTGTGTGTGTGTGTGTGTGTGTGTGTGTGTGTGTGTGTGTGTGTGTGTGTGTGTGTGTGTGTGTGTGTGTGTGTAGATGAATGATTTTGAGGCCATTCACACTCACTACACCTCCCATTGCCTTACTTTAACATGGCTTCTGATGTCAGTGTCCTTGAAATAACCCTTTGGCCATGTTTCAGCCCTATAAGCTCTGTGGCACTTGCAATAACTGCATAATACTGTAGTGTAGCAAACTAGTTAGGTGGGAGTTCTAATCCTCATCCTGCCAACTGTGATAATGTGTGTGTTTCTGTGAGAGTGTGTGTGTGTGTGTCTTTGTTGTCACCTGATTTTGTGGACATTCACACTTACTACACTTGTCTTATCCCTCCTTTAGCACTGCTGCTGTCACTCACCTTTAAAGATACCTTTGGACAGCTGTCCAACATGTAAGCTCTGTGACATGTGCAATATAACTGCATGACACTGTAATAGCAATACATAGCCAGGTAGGGGTCTGAATCTCAGTACTGGTAAATGTGTGCTTGTGTGTTTGTGTCATCAGTATCCTGTGTGGGTGTTGGGGTGATTGTGTAATGACAGGATCCATTGCAGTGTGGGTTTTGCTACATCATTATATTGAGGACCTATATGTCCCAATATCCACATTACAAGGCCAACAGTTTTCAACAGAGGTTGTTGTAGACAATCCATAGCCATAAATGTGTACTGCCATGTGCAATTACTATGTGACAGTATGGATTAGTGAACAATATAGGTAACCATTATAATACCCAGATAGCACTCTCCACCCACAGATCATACACAAACACGCTTGGCTCTTACTCCCTTCCTTTCTTACTTTCTCTCTGTCTCTCTGCCTCTGTCTCTCTCTCTCTCTCTCTCTCTCTCTCTCTCTCTCCCTCTCTGGTGGATTTGGAAAAGTACATCTGTTTTGTATAGTCAGCAGCTTGACTTTTGTAGGTAATGTTCACGATCAGCCGATGGTCTGTGCACGAATTGGAGTCATCCACTTGCTAATTGCATGTGGAACAGCTGTGGTATCATTCCTATAGCCAATTGCATGGAAACACACTCCTATAACTAAGCACTTAATCTTGGTTTTGGCCCTTTTCCTTCACTGTGAGCAGGAGTTCATGTGAGTGTCTGACAAACAGAATCACAGAGCGTAGTTGCAAATACCTCTTACAACATACACTGTGGAGACAGGCCAACAAACAGGAGGGGGATGTTCCAGACATGGGGACAGAATGTAAGTATTGCTGTTCTACATTTGAACTAATGTTGGTTTAACAGGGTTTGTGTGGATATGGCTGTTCTACATGATTTAAAGTCTGGCATGATAGTGTTATGTGGTTGAGGAAACTCTCACCTGTAGGGCATCTGCAGACTAGCAAGAGTTTTGAGTCTTAAATGCGGTTTGTTAATCTCACATTTCCTATCTTTAGAAATGCAGTAGCATACTCTGATGATTGCAGTCAGTACATGGTGACATCCATGTGTGTTACTGACTTCATATCCCTCAGAAGAGATATGTCATAACAAACCCTGTTACACCAGGAATTCTCTCAGTTTATCACAGCAATATGCCAATATTGGCCCGGTGTTTGTGCCTCTGTCCCCCAAGTCTGTCACCCTTTGTCCATCTGTCATGCAGTAAGAAGTGCATATGTACAGTATATCATTATTTACTGACATCATTCCTTATAACAAGCCAGTGATATATCAGACTGCTAGACATGTTATGTATTGTAGGCCTTATATTTGAGGACAAAACCTGGACATTCTGTTGTAGTCTGTACAGTAGTGAGGTCTATGTACTTATAGTGATTGATGACAGAGTGTCAGTATTGTGTAACATGTATTGTGAATATGTTACTTGGCCTGTGTACAGACTGTGGTAGGTGTCAGTGTTCTTTGTCCTGTTCTATCTGACATTGCATGCTGCTCCAGTTTCTGGTACCCTATCAGCATATATGTTTGTAGGGCCAGACTGACACATGCCCCATACCACAGTCAGGCATCAGACTACACTGTGAATTGGGGCAGTATATGTAGGGCTGGTGTGTGAGTGGCAAATATGAGGATTGTTTTGTTCACAAAGTCCATATACTGCACTATTAATTAGGCTTACCATAATGTGACTGTGACTGTCTTGAGATTGGTTGTGGGTATGTACTTTCACACTGGTGTCTGTTACTCCATGCTGTTACATGCCTGCAGTGCCTGCTATATTTGCAAGTACATGTGTAGTCCCCCATAGATAACTTGGGTCAGTGTTGTGGCAGTCTGCCTGAAGTTTACACAGTGCTTTGTGACATGTCTATCAGCTCAGTGTATTTACCTAGTGTGATGTTATGTCCAGATATTTGTCAGATGTACTGCTGCCTGGCCAGCATACATGTGTATTTCTAAAAAAGTAGTGGGATGCTGTGAAGATGTATGTCACTAACTAGTGGGAAGTATGTGGGCTTGGCACCACTGCTCCTCCAGTTAAAACAGACAGTGGGGTGTGATTGCATCAATTGCGTGAGCTTATCTATTCCAGTATTTGAGTGATATCTCCATTTTCATGGCTGCAAACATCCCCTTTGTCAGGCTTAGTCCACACGTCTTGCACTAAGGAGTTCTATGTGTACCTCTGGACTGACCAGATTGTTTCAGACTGTCCGCATTTATTGGTCATATTTCTGTTGTATTCCAAAGGATCATTTCTGTGATTTGTGTGGTGCTTCACTATGATGATTTTATGATGTCTGTCAGTAAATTATGGTGTACATGTCAGCATCAGAAGTGAGTTCCTACAGAATATGTCTGTTGACACAACCCCTGCTACTGTAGCAACATTCTACATTTATAACTGCAATACATATGTGTGTATGTACATGTATACATATATCTACATATGTGTATATATATATATATATATATATATATATATATATATATATATATATATATATATATATATATATATATATATATATATATCCTTGTTATGTGTAAACATGAGTGTTATATATACCTTCTCAGATCTATTCCACCGTATTTATCCGATATGTATATATTTAGATATAAAAACATGACTGATTCAACACTATCTTCACTAACAAGTAGCAAACAATTGTAGTAGTCAAATCAGTTGTTCACTACTCTTCAGTACCTGTGCTGAATGATATATTTGAACAAGCAACAGACATTTGTATAGCTCAGATGGCTTAGTGGTTAAGTGCTGTGTTTATGGTTTAGGGAGTCCTGGGTTCAAGACCTGCAAGTGGTGTTTATTTTGTTGCTAGGCAGAACAAGGACTGTTGGACACAGAGTGGTTAAGGCAGTTTTGAGCAGCTTTAAATGGGTTTGTGTGGGTTTGTGCAACGGTAAGCAGTGCTAATGTATAGTTAAATGGAATGGCGCTTACACCATGTAGGCTTCGCTTATCAGTGGATAAATCTGCTTAGCATTTACATTTAAGCAATGCTTAGACCTGCTAAGCATAGCACAGCCCTGGTAACCAGTGATCACATTCCAGTCTGATAAAATAGCAGAGGAATGACATCTTTAATAAGTGTATTTAATTCCATGTACATAACATACTTCTATGTACTGCCATTACAGTAGCAAAGGGTGTGAATATACTATATGGGACACCTGAGTATACATGACTAGTACCACAATCTGTTCTCTTTGTATGTGTTTCATACATGGGTAGTATCCCAGGTTATATGCAGTTACACTTGCATGTATTTTATCATTACGTTACTATTTTAACAGTGCTTTTCCAAGTAAGAGTAGATTGCAGATTGTAGTACTGAAACCATACACCTGCATGCAAAGCTGGACTCTGAGTACTGACTATTATGTTCTTGGTGTGTGAGCTGTATATTATTAAGTATCCCCTATTGGATATTGATCTGATATGTGAATATTAACTGTAGACTACTACGTGTTTAGGACATGTCATTGAGGGCTGCTGTCATGTAGTAATGGCATACCTATCAGTGTCAGATGTCTATCTGTCAAAACATTCATCCTAATGCATAACATGTTGAATAGCTAATTTATGTCTGTCCTCTGTCAACCTTGACAAACAGTCTTTTAGTGTCATCAGCCATTCTAACTCCTCTATAGAAATTGTCTCTTCTGCTAAACTTCTTGGGGTAACTATAGATGAACACCTAAAATTCAACACACATATTCAGCTAAAATTTACAAAAACACACCAGAAACCTGGCATGCTATATAGACACTCCCATTTTCTCTCTTCATCTACCAGACAAATTCTTGCCACTACCTACTTACTACCTTCTCTTCTCTATGGTGCTCCCCTACTTACCAACTTATCCTCTTCCATCTCTTCAAAACTAGAAACATGTCACAATAAAATCTCTAAATTCGCAACTAATGCTAACTACTCCTCCCATCACTGCACATTTTCCCCACCTGCTAAAGTGGCTAGAACTTCCCAATCACCTCGACTATCTTTAACTCACTACTGCCCACAAATTAATTTTCAAATCAACTTCATGCCCTGCTTTAGCAAATATCTTACCCTTTTACACCTCTCACAGAGCCCTAAGATCTGCCCACCAGAATCTCCTCTCTGTATACACACCTAATCGTTCTACTGGTCACCTTCTCCTATGTTCTTCCTTAGCCAAAAATGGAACTCCCTCCCTTCTTCTCTTAGGCTGTCTGAAAACTATGAATACCTTAAAACCCAGCTTTGTTCTCACCTCTCCAGCATTGGAAATGTAACTGCATTATCCCTACTTAACCTGCTAAGACTCTTCTATGTATACTTCCTCATGGAACTTCTCTACATATTCCTCCACCCTAAGCTGTTCTCCTAAACAGCTGCCTTACACTAAATCTAATGACCTCCTAAACAACTGCCTCCCTCTGATTCTAATGTAATATTATACTATTAATATTGCATTTATACTTTAAATGTATATAATGTAAATACTGTATATAGTCCTCAATCTCATCCCCTCTTACTGAGAACAATAATCTTTACTAACTACCTATATTAGCTGATGCTGTTTAACTATGTCAACCACACCTGCCATGTGTGAACTCCATTTTTACTACTGTTCACTATGTCTCTATGAATACCCCAGAAACAATAATGTATGCTCAAATAACAGTGTACGCCCACCTTTATCTCTACCATTTCTTCTAAACTTATATTTACTACAACCTTCAAATATCTAGTCTACAACTAATAACTGTTTCTCTACATTTGTGAACTCTTATAACTAAGTAAACACTATTCTTTTGCCTCTGTCAACTTAATTATTGTACAAATGGTTCTCTAAACAACTTTGTAAATATGTTTAAGAATTGTGTTGCCATTATGCATTTGTACTTTTTCACATTACTTTGTATAACTTTATTTTTGTTTACTTGTATTTAATATGGAGCTTTTCTCCCCGGGCCTCCACTGAAAATGGGCTCTCTGAGCCCAGTGGACCGCCCTGGTAATCAAACTGGAAATAAATCAAATACATAAATAAATAAAATGTGCAGATGTCAGGTATCCATCCTTGCTGCTTACAGGCGATTTCTGATTGACTAACACTGACATGTCTGCCCAGCTGTGTTATGAATGCCACAGCTAGAAAACCCCACTCTGTATGCACCACATACCATGGATACCTCAATCAGACTACCACAGTCAACAGAACATCCTTGGGTACAGGTCTCTAACCCCGACACTGGACATGTTATGTAATATATGTTGCATACATATCAATTGGAGTACCTCACTGGCTCTCTTCAAGAGAAAACCAGATGATTGGATATTGAATTTAACTGTCACCTTGGGGATCACTCAAGTGGCATCAGCTGATAGCTGGCCTGCTGACAAATGTCAGGTGGCATGATACCAGTGTACCCACATGACCTACACTTCTCATCTCACCATGGACATTAGCCTGGTACACACCTAGGAACACCTGCACCTGTAGACCCCAGTACTGACAAATGTGTCAGTGTGCATTACTGAGAATAACAGTGTCTGTGTGTTTGTAAACTTGTAGTTGACAATACTCTGAGGGCCTTCTCACCCACTACATCCCCCATTGCCATACTTAGAAATAGCTGCTGCTGTAATTGACGTTAAATGTACCTTGTTACACTCTTCACCCTTTGGGCTACCTGGAGCTTGCAGTAAGAATAAAACTTTTCTACATGTGGGTAGATAGGCATGAGTTATCCTCTGAGTCCTGGCAAGTGTGTGTATGTGTGAGTGTGCATATTTGTAAGAGACAGCATTCTGAGGCCACATTCACCAAATACAATAAACCTTGCCATACATTTTAAGGGATAGTGATGTTGCTGACATTAGGAAAGCCATGACAAACCCTCAGTCTACTATCCCTGTGGCATGTGCAATAAATGCATACCCCTGTAGTAACACTGATTATATAGGCAAGGTGTTATATTGCAGTCCTGGTCAATGTGTGATTGTGGGCATGTCAGAGCATTATCATGGATTTCAGTGAGTACAATATCCAATGTGGGGTGTGGGTGCTGGGTATACTGTCTTTACACCACGGTACCCCCAGTACATGTCCCGAGGTCCACTGTATGAGGACCCCTATCACAATTAACCATAATGGTAACTGATTACACTATCCAGCCCAATGATGCATGTGCTGTGTGCAAATCCTTTGTAACAGAATGGACTCACTGACAAGGTAGTTAGCACTGTTAAACCCAGGTCTGTCAAATGTGTCTATGACTGTATGTGTTTGTCAATGTGTATATGACAGTATGTCATACTCTGGATTGTTCATTAACACCCAGTACATCCCCATTAACATATTGTACAAGGCCTGGTGATGTTCTTTACTTAACAGGAAATTCGGTACACACCTCAACCTAAAAGCCCTGTGGTGTGTACAATTAAAGCCAAACACATTAGTAGGAATAAGTACCTCAGCAGGGGTTCTACTCTCAGTGTTGCCATGTAAGTGTGTGTGTATGTGAAGGGATCTACTTCAGTTTGCAGAAAACATATGTCTCAGGAGATCATTTGTCCAAGAACTAACTGACTAAAGGTAATATTGCAAAGCAATCATCTTGTGGAAATACATTCAAGCAAAACTAGTAGTGGATGTGTAAATGCTCTCTTCCCCACTGTACAGTGGTATAGCAATATAGGAGTTGGTATATATACATGGGTGTGGTTGTTGTGGCCACAGCCATCCACATTGGGGTTATTGTTGTGGGTACCCCCCACTTAGTGTGCTGTTATACTGTACAGTTTATGATAACAGGTTAAGTAGTTGTTAATCACACTATGTGTGGTTCTACGCCACCCCTCACCCTCCAAAGTGGGGAGCTGTGCCACCCACACCAGCACATCTATGTTTGCCAAATCCAGGATTG
Organism: Protopterus annectens; assembly: GCF_019279795.1. NCBI lineage: Eukaryota > Metazoa > Chordata > Ceratodontiformes > Protopteridae > Protopterus > Protopterus annectens. Next base: position 560,489,782 of record NC_056735.1, read on the forward strand.
CACTACATTGGGGAAGAGGACATATAACCTGCCAGTACCATCGTCAATGACATTAAACTGGCAAACTGATTATTTCCTGATGTGATGGTTTGGTAATTTGGTTTTTGTAGAATTACATAGGCCAAAATGAGTTCACTGCAAAATGAAGTACATCCATGTGAAAAGTATTCACTGTGTATTGCATCAACACCAAAGCCTCTATGTGTGTGTGCAGGTTATTCATGGATATTTGGTGTGTGTCACCTAGTACACTTACAATTCTCCACTGTAGAAAAGCTGCTGACATCAGCCACCATGCACTCACCTGTATACACCCCTCAGATCTATCAGTCAAGTGGCACATGCAGTAAATGTTATACAGACCTGTTACCTGTGTTCAGCTCTACCCGGGATATGACACAGTCAATGTGTCACAGTGCTACACCCCTTGTAGGACAGGACAGCAGACCAACATCCTGCTGACACATAGACACTTAGAACACAAACAGAATAGATTATGGAGACCACATTCAGTCACTGTTAATAACATCTCAGCTATAATGCATCATAGCTAGACAGCTACATACCCTGACATGTAAGCATTAATCATTCCAGCTGAAAACACGTTAAACAGCATTACATTGCTAAACCTTAAGACATTCACCCTGTACATCAGAACCATAATGGCATGTCCCTACATCGATGGTATGGATGACAGGGATGTGGCACAGGTATCATCATATGCACCATATGCACAGGGTGTGTTGTGGGTAGTAAAGTGGAGAGTGGAATTACAAAAGCAACAGCAACAAAAAAGTATTCTCTCCACAACTTTGAACCAAACACAATTTATTAAAATGACATGTTAGACACTGAGGAAGGATTGTTTGTATATCCAAAATCTTTGTCATTTTAATAAATTGTGTTTGCTTTGATGTTGTGGAGAGAATACTTTTTATTGTGTTGTGGGTTTGCCAGAGGCCTAGGATGAGCTATTTGGTTGACATCATGTCTGTGGGTTACGGGGTTCTTTATTAAATGGGCTGTGCAGATGTGGTGTGTGTAGGTATGGAGGTGACCTAGCTGTGTTGGTGAAGTGTGTGTGTGTGTGTGTGTGTGTGTGTGTGTGTGTGTGTGTGTGTGTGTGTGTGTGTATGTGTATGCACATATGTCTGCCATGTCACTGCCCTATACAGGGGTTTGTTGGACAGCTGCAGACCATACATGGCAGGGTGTACAGTTCACTGTCTCCAGCCATGGATATGGGAACTGTGCCTGCCAGGGGTTACACAGGCACTACCAGGTAGAAGCCCAGATATGGTACTCTCCCCTAATGATGACAATTGTCCACTGGATCTGCATCCATGTTGGGACCAGCCAGGACCACGTCCACGTGGACTGCTGTGTTGTGGTGTGGACAGCACCTCCCCTGCAGTGCTGGTGCTGGTACTGCCACTACGGAAGTGGCCATGAGTTGTTCCATGTCCACGTAGACCTCCACTTGGTGTTGCTGACCTACCTCCATGTGGCCACTGCCCTACTCCCACCAAATGCTTTACCACAGAAACCACATGGTCGAGGATTCCCACCATCTCACACAACTGTCTATCCAGGACCTCTGCAAAATAATGGTGGGCACCTGAAGATCATGGATGTTGTCAAGTACAGCAGAATGAGTAGCCCTCTGAAGCCTCAGACTCTGTCTGGTGTAATGTTCCATATGTACCTGTGCCTCCATTACTTCTGCCAGGGGCATGATGGCCAGCAGTCCGCCTATGAGCACTTGTGTACATGTGCCTGTGTGGTACCTCGCTGGTCATGCGGCTATGGCTGCTGTGTACAAACACACTTGTGGAATGTGGCATTTTGATTTGCCGTTGTTTATATAAGGAACAATTGCCATTGTAATAGTGGTGTATACACTGTTGTAGCCACTGTATAAGGATAATGTTTCAGACATGTCTCACTGTAGGCCATTTGTTCCACCACTATGTTCATCTCTGTCCACACATCTTGCACTGACAGGTTGTTAGGTATACTGCAGGACTCTTACATACCCTTCAGATATGCCACCATGGTGACCACTGTGATGCAGTGCAGTTAACAGTAACAATAAGTGGCCATGTACAGCATGTATTATGGTAAGGTGTGTTAAATGTGTGCATGACAAATAGCATGGCCATAACATGGCCGGTGTATTGGTAGACCTAAAAAAAACAACTCCATACTCTCCAGCTACAGGCTGCTGACCCAGTTGTATACCAGAGGGACCTAAATAGTTGTGTGATAGACATAATATCAGTAGCCACACCTTTGGCATTGGTACAGGGTGGGAGCAGCATTTCAGCACATCAACAGTACAAACCCATAATACTAGACATTATGCACATCTGTTCATTACTACACTGCAGCAACAGACTATCTTATCTGACATATGCATGTAGATATGTTATACATGAAAATGGATAAGCAACAGTGGCCTAATAATGTGACCTTGGGGCCTTACCTGCATGCTACTCATCCATTCCCACCTCCACAATGCGGTTTTCAGCTTGCTGGCTTGGCTGGTGGGTGGGTGCCCAAAGGCTGGTGAGGAGCTCCTCAGTATGTGTTAGTGGGGGCTGGGTGGCATGACCCCCACCTGTGGCTAACTGATCCCTCCAAACTGTAGCAGCATGCTGATGGGCATGGTGGATCAGATCTATGCAGCGATGCCGCACCTGCTCATAGTTGCAATTGTGCAGGATGACATTGTTTGCCCTGTGGATGAGCTCATTCCACAGGGTGGTCCTCTCCTGCAGATCCTGGGCCCTGTGCCCTAAGATGATGGCATGATGGACAATGAGGTACTGGATTATTGCATCATTTTCCAGGGGTCTGCATGCTGGCAGGGGTTCCCGGGACATTGTACCTGGAAGAAATAAACATGAAAAAAGGTCAGAGGATCTCATACAGTTAAGAAAACACACGACCAGCCAGTAATTCACCAGTATCTTACTTTCTTTATTTCCAGCAATCTGGTACCTCGGCAATTCGCCTTCAAGGATCACAATTAATTCAGTGCAACCATCACATTTATATACATACTCATTTTAACAATTAAATCTCCTAATTAATTAATTAAACAATGAAAAAACTTTTAAAGTGACCATGAACTGATTATAAACTTTTATGATGTAAATGTAAATATAAATATAAAATAAATAAATAAATAAATAAATAAATGTATGAACATGTACTAAATATAAATAATTAATTAAATACCTAATTCTTGATTCATGCCATTAGGCTTTAAGGTATGAAACTTAAAAATCATTCTAGTTTCAAGCTCCAGTAGTTTTACTACAATATCATCTCCCCTCTGAAGGAAGGGCTTTCCTAAAACACTGAATATTAAACTATTAGAAGAGCCACCATGTTTCTCTTGAAAGTGCTTAGCAACAGGTCTAACCAAATTTTGGTCCCTTATATCTTTAAGATGCTCTAAAATCCGTACCCTTACCATTCTTTTTGTTTGTCCTATATACCACATATTTTTACATGAACATCCCAAAATATAGACCACCCCTGTTGATTTACAACTAAAATGATGTTTAGAAATAAAATTTACATCATTAATAACACTCAGGTTCATAACCTTATCACAAATATTGCAAGAACCACAGGGATAGGTGCCCAACTTTGAAATTATGATATTCTCTTTCCTTTCAATTAAATTATTATTTAACAATTCCTTAAGATTTTTCCCTCTTTTATATGAAAACGTGATATGTTTAGGGAATAAATGACCAATAGATTCATCATCACTGACTAAATACCAATATTTTCTGACCAATGACACTAGTTTATCAGAAAAAGCAGTAAACTTGGTTACATAAAAAAGCTTTTCAACATCTTTATTCTGTTCCATAGTGAACTCTTCACGTCTGGATTCAGAATTTATCACATCTACTTTTTTTCCAAGTAATTTATCCCTACATGCTAATAACTGTGTTTTATTGTAACCTCTTTCACCCAACCTCAACACAACTTTGTTCAATTCATTAGCTTTTTCACTAGTATTACTAGTGTGGTCAGAAATTCTCTTAAATTCACCATGAGGTAATGCCTTCAATAGATGATCAGGATGCATGCTAGTCGCATGCAAAAACATGTTAACTGAAGTAGATTTTCTAAAAGGCCTAAATCCTATATTTTCCCCATTTACAAATAGTGACAGATCCAAAAAATTAATCTGTGTTCTATTTAATTCATAAGAAAAAGAAAGATTGTGCCCATTACTATTTAGTACCTCAAAAAATTCAAAAAAATTCAATTATATCTCCCCTACAGATGGCTGGTAGTGTGTTTTCTTAACTTCTATTGACTGTGTAAGGTGTTTTGGAATCTCATACAGTTGTCCATGTGGACATCAACAGTGGGTATTACTTGCAAATAATCCAGACTATACCATAATACTGTAAGCTATCATGGCTTGTACATCTTGCATTACACTCCTGGTACTGACCTGTCCAGTTCCCCCATGTTGGACACTTAATCACATAACCCACTACACACCATTCATTTCTGTGTAGAGGGATGACTGTGGCCATCTTCCATGTGGATGGTGGCATGTGTGTGTTTGACTGTAGTGTGTGATGGAACTATGAGCACATGTCTGTGTTCATGTAGGAGGTAAACTGTGTTGTTCTCATGCCCCATGGAGACTTGCTTTTGTTGCCATCAGTCGCCATTATGTCCATACTCACTATTGATGTGGGCAAAAGCATAGGTGATGTGCATAGGCCCCTGTACTACTGTTGTGGACAGAGTGTCACTGTTTCCATCTATCCTGTCTGATGCAGGTTGCCTGTATCCATGGCATGTGTGTATGAGGTGTGCTTTACCCCCCAGTACAGGTTGACTTGTGTTACTGGCTCTGAGACTGCATACATATGTGTAGACATGGTTGCAATTGGCCTTGGTGATTTGCATATGCCTGATTTCTGGTCATATTGAGCCTTAGAGGAGGTCATCTTTGAACCTACATTCTTGCTCTGATAGAGGTGCACTTGCTTCCAAGTTGTGGATAAGATCTCTGTGTCCCTGTACAGCCACTAAAGCAACCTGTTATGTGCTTTGTGTCATGGTGGTGTCCACCAAGGGGGATTACTCTATCGTTGATGGAGGATGGTTGTACAGGTAAGGTACTGCTAATTCTATATAGCTACAGTGGATATGAAGTGTACACATCCCTGTTACTATGCATCGTACTTGTGCAATTGGAGCATGACCACAAAAAAGCACATGTCAACACAATCCCCACCTGTGATGTGTCCTATAGCCTGCTCAGATCAATAGGGAACATAACAACCTGTCCTGTGGAAACATATAGGTTTGGAGATTCATAGGTGCATACTAGGCTAATGGCCATGGAGCCTTTACAAGCCAAGCCCTTAAGATTACCCTGGCATCATGTCACATGACCTTAGTTCTCAGTGCCTCTGTTGAGTAAAGCTACTGGAGTGATCCCTGTGGTGAATTTCCTATTTCCCATCCACTCTTCAAGATTTATCTTGAAGAGGGCCAATGAGGTACTCTGCTTGACATGTATGGGAAGTCTATTCCATAGCATGGGCTGTCTCTGGTTGTGAACCTGTCCCTCCAGCATATCAGAAGTAATACTCAGTACAGTAAGCCAGTTGAATGTGTTCACACCCTTACAATGGTATGTTGTGTAAACACCTGCTGAAATGATTACAACATCCATTTGTCTTGGTTTGTACTCTAACTTCATATCACATCTTTACTTGGCAATGGTTGCTCACCTTCCATGAAACAGCTTTGTTTCTTTTTCAATAGAATTGTACAGGTTATGGGTCACATTTGAGGTGAGAAACATTTTGACATGAGTTCCTGTGGTCTCATTGGCATAGAGCACACAGACCTGCCATTCCAACAGGGATGTGTACAGTTTGATATGCAGTGTATATGGGTGTTGATATAGCTGTTAGTGGAAGGCATGGACAGTGGGTCATATCACAGTTGTACACTTCTCTGATTACTATGTGATAAGCATGCCTACTGTAGTGCCCATATCAGTGTCATGGCAATCCAACAATCAGTAGCAGTACACATTTTATTTTGTTGTATGCAGTGACAGTGATATTACACACATGTGCAACATGCACATTTTATTTTCCAGACTGCTTGTGACCCATGTTATTACTTTTGTGCCTTTCAGTTTAACATACGTATACATACACATGCTCAGGGGATACCTGGGACACATTTGTGTTTCATGTCATTATGGCACACTGTATTTACAGTCTTGCAGCTCAATCATATGTCTCAACCTGTTATACCGGGACTTCTGGTCATAGGTCCACCTCACTGGGTGGCAAAACAGGGAAGTCAATTTTGATAATGTATCAATACAGCTGCCATAAAACAAGTATATGTGTAAGTGACTACAGATATCTGTCAAAACTGTGAACTTTGTCCAAAAGAACACTGTACAGTTGAATGCTATTAATTCAATATATCACATGCAGTTTAACACACATCTGCAATAGTGCTTTACTATGCTCATGCCCTATATAGATATCCTAGATTTACAATACAAACTTGTGTAATACTCATATTCACAGGTAATATAAGTATATGGGCAACATCCCATTAACTGGCCTAGCAGTGGCACAGACATGACTGTTTGACAGACACTCTAGAGGTTGCCATATGTGAGGTGTCCTTTCCCAGGGTATGTCAGGCTCCTAAGCTGTGACCCAACCTATCCACCTCTTACAGCATCACATGTGGACAAAGTCTAACATTATGGGGGGGATATATAGGGAGAGATCGTAGATATGCCTATTACAAACCTATGAAGTTTGTGTATGCTACATTTCACATTACCAGGACTGTTCTGAAGGTGGTGGGGTCTGAAACTCATGTGTCTGTCATGACTTCATTACTTCCACCTTCAACTATTTGCCAGACTAATATAGATGTTTGGAGGAACAGAACAAATGCTATGATGGCTAAATCTTGACATTCTGTGCAGATCTGCCCAGTTGACAGGTATGGCCCACCGCAGACAGAGCCAGAAGCTATGTTCATAGCATTTGTTCAGTAGGACATCATTACAGCAAGTATTGATGACACATATACATCTTTCATAATCATCTACCCCATTATTACAGGCCAAGTACTACATTCAATTACATGCTTACATGTTTCACATACCTAGCTTATTTTCAGGTTCTTTCTGTGTACAGGATGTCTTCCTGTTTCAAATTTCAAGGTTTGGTTTATGTTTTTTTTTTTTTTTTTGGTATATGTGTGTGTCTCTCTCTCTCCACTACTGGGATAGAACTTGTTTGAGTAGGTTGAGGCATGGCTTTTGTAGGTGATGCTCATGTTCAGGTGATGGCCGCTGCACCAGTTGCTGTTCCCCACTTGCTAATTACATGCAGGCAGCTGTGTAGGTCTGTTCGTATAAGATTCCAGATCTAGGGACAGTGTATGAGTATTGCTGTTATATGCACTGAATACTGCTAGTTTTACAGGGTTTATGTGTACATGCTAGTTTTGCATGGAATGCAGTATGTCTGCATATCTCTCAACTGTGGGCTTATCCACATGATAGCCAGAGGATTGGCTGTTATGTTTTGTCTGTTCCCTGCATAGGTCTTGTCCCTGACATAGCAGTGGCATTCTCTCCATTGATTGCTATCAGTACATGGCAACACTCATTTTTGTTTCTAAATTCATATTCCTGAGTAAGGGTATGTTGCAATCAATCCTGTAAAACCAGATACTTTCACAGTGCATAACAGCAATATTTCAAATATGGCCCTGTGTTTCAGCCTCTGTCCCCCACGTATATACCAGGCTTTGTCCAGATGTCATGCAATAAGAGGACGATGGGTATGGGCTATCATAATTTAGTGCTGACACCCCTGCTATCATTCCAGTGATGTTGTGGACTCCCACACAAGTTGTGGGGTAGGGTCCGTATATATGAGGGCTACAGCTGGGCAAAACATGTGTGACCCTGTACAGTCTGGAAGTCAGTTCATAGGTTCATAGGTTCATAGGTTCATACTAGTCTATCTGCCCAAGGGCATTTATAAGCCTAGCCCATAGTTATGTGGCTTTCGCCACCCCTTTAGTTTGAATAAAAACTATGCCTATCATTTTTCTGTGCCTCTGTCAAGCAGTGACACTGAAGTAATCCCTGGGGTATATCTGCGATCTCCCATCCATTGGTCAAGATTCCTCTTGAACAAGGCCAGCGAGGTGCTCTGCCTCACATGTACGATTTTGTTCCACAGCATAGGAGTCTCTGGGTGATGAATCTGTCCCTCCAGCATGTTCTATTTATAACCGTGTCAAGGTTTAAGTCTCCGCCCTTGTGGTTCTGAGGGATCTAGATTTTTGAGGTGAAGCATATTCATCAAATCTGGGTTTGACATGGCCTTATATGTCAGGCACAGGTCACCTCTGAGCAAGCGGTATGAGACTGAATAGAGCTGGAGTTCTTTCAGTCGGGCAGCATAAGACATATTTTTGAGACCCTTTATCCTTTTGGTGAGGAACTTTTGGGGCCTTTCAAGCTGCAGCAGGTGTTTGGTCAGATACATTCCAAACGGGCATTGTACTCAATCATAGGTCTAATGAGTGATGAGTACAGGGGATGATGACCTCCCTTGATCTAGATGTGAATCCCTTCATGATCAGGTGGGCGATATAGAAGGTTTTCCTAACTACTTTAGCAACATGAGTGTCAAGCGAAGGCTACTGTCAACTTGGGTCCCCAGATCCCTGATGACTTTTCTGTGCTCAGTGGATTGCCACCTATATGGTAGCTAGGGGTAACCTTGTTTTTCGAAGGGTATGACTATGCATTTTTGGCGTTTAACTTCAGGCCATGGCTCTGGCACCAGTTATCCGTTTCTGTGAGGCCCTTCTGGAGGATATCTGTGTCAGATGTGTTTTCAACTATAGCGCCCAGTTTGCAGTCATCTGCAAACTTTGTCAGCCATAACCCTCCTGTGTTTGCTTGTACTCCAGAAAAGTAGATGCCGAACAAGAGTGGACCCAGGACTGAGCCCTGTGGGACACCACTTGTGACAGGCTTTGAGTCTGACATGGCTCCAGCAACTCTGACCCTGTGGGTTCTGTCACTTAGCCAGCTTGCAACCCATCTTGTGATGTATGGGTTTACATTCAAGCTGATGCGTTTTTCGATGATACCTGAGTGGGGTATTGTGTTGAAGGCCTTTGCCAGGTCGAGGTAGGCTGTATGGACTGCCTTTCCCTCATCAATGGCCTTGGTGACTGTCTCGAAAAAGTCAACCAAGTTTAAGAGGCAGGATCTGCCTTTGACAAAGCCAAACTGGGTTGGATCCAAAGTCTGCAAGTTCCCTATGTCTTTATTCATGAGTTCCATTATGATCCTCTCCATGGCTTTGCAGATAAGGCTTGTCAAGCTAATGGGGCGGTAATTTCCAGGGTCTGTGGAGGCACCGCCCTTATGAAGTGGGACCACAGTCACTGTGCGCCACTCCTTGGGTAATGTATCCTGAGGTGAGGCTAAGATTAAACAGCTGTCCTAACTGTGGGTTTAATTCCTCATTGAGTTCATGAAGCACACAGCCGGGGACACGATCCGGTCCCATGGATGCTGTGTTTTTTGCCTTAGTGAGGGCAGTTCTCACCTGGGCGTTGGAGATGTTTGGGGGGGCTACAATCCTCTGGAATAGATATCTCTCCTTTTGGGGGAGGGAAGAAGTTTGCACTGAACCTGTCAGCCAGTATGTTAGCAATGTGTGTAGGTTCAGTAATTTTCACATCATTTTGAACTAATTCTGAGCATATCTGGGAGTTTCCTCCTAGGTTTTTAACATAGCTAAAGAAGGCCTTATGATTGTCTTTAGAGTCCTTGGCGATTTTTCTCTCAAAATTTGCCTTGGATGATTTTATGAGAGCTCTTAGTTTTTTACTTATAATGATCAAAGGTGTCTCACCTTTCAAGGATTTTGCTCTATCTTGTAGTAGCTTCCTCCTTTTGTTGTAGAGCTTGTTTATGGCTGGGGTCCACCAGACTGGATGCTTGCCTTTGGTACAGAGAGTCTTAGTTTTGTTTGGGATTGCCTGATACATGCAGTCCTGTAGGTGCTGGTAGAAGGCATTTGTAAGTGATGGAGAACACTGTTATATGCCCTTGTAAGACATTTTATGGGGGAGGGTTAGTAAATGTTTTAACCTAGCCTGTTACAACATATGAGGGATATCAGTAAAAGAAACATTAAGGTATATAGCTGTATATTTTCATTGTTTCACCATGGGAACAGTGATGGGCTAGAGCTTACTGTGTTGCACACAGTTCTGTTTGTCAGTGTGATAGTGAGACTTTAAGTTAAGCATTATGTAACGGATACATTTACATTGTGACAACTGATACTTTTGCCCCTAGGGGGTTGATCACAGAGTGTAATTGGAGGCTGTTGAACTACATCTGTAATTAAGTGTTGATTGATTCTTATCTTCAAGGCAAGTGTGTTTTTTACTGTTGGACTACTTGAAGGCTTTAGCTTAGACAGCAAAGTATGTTATGATTTGCAGATTGCTGTATCATATGTTTTCTTTGAGAGTTGCATTAATAAGTTATGTATTTCAAACACCTAAATGCTATAAGAAATGGCATAAACAACTGAAATAGTACACAGACATTTATATGTATGCAAACTTTGTGTGGTGTCATGTCCTTTGCATTGTGTGTGGGGATATGTTTCATGCAATAATTCCCATTTGTAGGAAAGAATCAGACATTGGCCATTTGAAAAGGTGGCAAGTGTAGGAATAATGGCTGTTTGATATGCTGTACACCCTCTATATATACTCTCTTTATATATAAGTATATATATATATATATATATATATATATATATATATATATATATATATATATATATATATATATATATATATATATATATATATATATATATATATGTGTGTGTGTATGCGTATATGTATCATTAGAATGTTTAGTGCTTCCACATTGTACATTCCCTATGGTAGACAGACTGTTCTGCATGATATGTTAGAGATATATTCCCAGAAGGTTACAGCTGAGATGGCTTAGTGTTAACTTGTTGTGGCAAAGTTGTGCAAGACTTGCAAGAGCAGATTATTTTGTTGCAATACAAAACAGTTCAGCTGTGGAGGAAGGGATAATGGCATTAATTACAAGAGATCCATTTTTTGGGCCCCTTCACCCCCTTTTACAGTGCTTTTGGTCAGATGTTTTGCAGTGAGAGGTTCAGAGTGTGGATCCGATATCCTAATGCACTACACACACACACACACACACACACACACACACACACACACACACATATATATATATATATATATATATATATATATATATATATATATATATACATACATACATACACATACATACATAAATATATATATATATATATATATATATATATATATATATATATATATATATATATATATATATATATACACATACACATACATGCATATATTATATATATACCTGTAGCTCAGATGGCTTGCTTAGTGGTAACTTGCTGTTGTTATGGTGAGACTTGCAAAGGCTGATTATTTTGTTGCTGGGTCGGACAAGGGCTGTTGGATACAGAGTGATTAAGGCACTTTTAAGCAGTTGTAAGCAGGTTTGTGTGGGTTTGCATGGTGGCAAGCAATGATAACTTCTGGTAAAATATGCTTACAGACAGCCTGAAAAGTGCTTAATCTGTGTAGGCATTGCTTAGCACCAAGCAAACAGGCTTAATCCCAATTACTACTGCTTAAAAGTGCTTATACTTGCTTAGCCCCACACTAATTTCTTTAAAAGAAAAGAAAAAAGGGGTGATAGGCAAGTGGTGAAAAAAGGGGCACAAAGAGGCAAAGACAATAGGGAAAGTAGCTAGGGTTGTGCAGGACGGGTGTAGAGAAGGTCCATAGCTGTCCATTTCTTCTACAGCAACAGCTGTGCACATATACTGAATTTGGAGGTATATTTGGACAGTCAGACCCCTGAGAGAGTGGTGAGGACAACGATAATGTATTGTGAAGCCACTTAGACTAGATTAGATGTGTCCAGTGGACATGTGTGTGGAATGGACAGCTATGTATTGGGCAAAATTTTTTTTGGGGGGGGGCAGTTTGCCCTTTTTTTAAGGCAAGAGTGGGATGTTGAGGAAGGATAGTAGGTATATTTGGGGAGGTAGGTTGGGTAGGAAAACAGACAAGACAGGCAAGACAGCATGCAGGGGTGGTATGTGACACATGTGTGGGGTAAACACCTTGGACGGGGAGTGGTTTTAGGAAATCAGAAGCCATGAGCCTCCACATGGAAACAGTGGGACTGAGTTCCCAACCCATGGGCAGCCACCACTGCACCTTCCAGGCTCCAAAGATGGCTGGGCTGGGGGCTGAGCAGGAGGGGCAGGCTGACATTCTAATTGCACCATGCAGCCCTCAGGCTGGCATAGCAGATCTCCAAACTCTTTTCTGAGCTTTCTACACAGTAATCCCCGGACCTGACTTCAGGTGACAGTATCCTGTCCTTGCCCACTCTGTGGGGGGGGGGGCCTATCCCCTAGCGCAGTTCCACCCAAAGGTGATGCAGGACCAGCAGATGAGGAGGTCTTGGGGTGGATCCCAGATGTGCTGGGGCCCAGTGCCACGGCCAAATGAGGTGGGAGAGGTGGGTCCGCTGGGACCGGCTTTCCCAAACGTGCTATGGTGTTGCAGTTTTAGAACATATGTGGGTTAGTAATAATCACACACTCCAGGACTAGTTATAACAGCATGCATAGGTATTCACATTAACCCAAAACACCAGATTTGGAACAGTTGCATAGCAAACAGAACACATGCATATATGGAACCACAGTGGCCATTACAACAGCATGCAGGTTACATTGATAGCTTCTGGCCACCAATGATAGTATTACAACATGGAACATTAATAGAAACATATTTCAATATTTGTTGAACAATAGGACATATGTCCCAACAGTAGGTTTTGTGCAAACATGCCCATTGATTTATAGGTTTAGATTGTTGTTGCAGATATGGTGGTGGGGGGGGGGGTCATTTAACAACTTATATATTCTTGCAGTACTCACAACTTTAATGATCATTGCTCTAATCATTACTCTACATGTATTATTACAATACCCTAGGGCCTTGGTTTGGGCAGTGGTATGTGTCTACACAGTGTATACTTCAACTGTCTTATAGCTAAATTTCACTTCTCTTACCTGGTAGACCTGAGGAGAGAATGTTTGTTAACACTACCTGACTGTTTCTACACATATTCTCAGATTCCTAGTTGTAATTATGCACATACCTCTCAATCTCTTAATTCACAACATCTGGACAAAGCTTGACAACATGGGGGTACAAATATGGACATACTTTAAATATTGCTTGCTCGTATAAACATTTAAATAGTTGCTAGAGTAACAGGATTTGTTTTAATATACATTTTATGAAGGATTTGAAGTTTGACTCTCAAATGTATGTCATTATTTGGTGACTACAATCTTGAGATCATCCCACTGATTTGCCAGGAAAAAAAGAGGAACAGGCCAAAAATATGGGCCAAATATTTGGACAATCTGGGAAAATCTATACAGTTGAGAGGTATAATTAGCCATACAGCTTACAACCACTCCTAGGATTTGAACCATGGGTGTGTCTGCTAAAAATACAACAATTTCTGTTTCATCAGAGTAAGCTATTTAGACATCGCTGTCTGTTCCTTCAGTGTTTTCTTTCTAAGTCTCTCTTGGTTGTACAATCTGATCTTGTAATTACAAGTCTTCTACAGACATTTCTAGACATATTTTTATGTAGCACAGTGTGAGAAACAGTGGTTGACACAGCAGTACTATTCTGATATCAGATGTTGGTGAATGCTACATGTCAGGCCATACAATACCAGAATAAACACTACCAGTCCAGGATTTAAAACTTTATTGCCATGCAGTTACAGTTTTCTTATCGGAAAGACCTCTGGGGGGAATGTTTGTTAACACTACCTGTTTCTAAACATATTCCCAGATTCCTAGTTAATATTATGTACATACCTCTCAATGTCTTAATGCATACTCTCTGGACAAAGCTTGACAACATGGGAGAACAAATAGGGACATGTTCTGAATATTGCTCTTATAAATTTAGAGAGCTGCTGGAGTAAAAGGATTTGTTTTAATATACATTTTCTGAAGTATTTGAGGTCTGAAAATCAAATGTATGTCATTATTTAGTGACTACAATTCTGAGATCATCCCAGTGATTTGGAACAGGCCAAAAATATAAGCCTATTATCCGGACATTTTGGTAAAATCTGTATAGTTGAGAGGTATGATTATGAATACAGCTTACTACCACTCCCAGGATTTGAACCATGGCTGTGTGTGCTAAAAATACAACAATTTGAGTTTCATCAGAGTGAACTTATTTAGAAACTGCTGTCTGTTCCTTCAGTGTTTTATGTCTAAGTCTCTCTTGGTTGTACAATCAGACCTTGTACTTACAACAGTCTTATACAGACATTCCTAGACATATTTTTTATGTAGGACAGTGGGGGTAACAGTGGTTAACACAACATTACTATTCAGAGACTGCAACACTAAATGCCATACAATACCAGAGTAAACACAACCAGTCCAGGATTTAGAACTTTATTGCCAGGCAGTTACAGCTTTATTGAAATATCACCTATATGAGACTATTACTGTCATATTGTCTGGTTTATTCAGTACAACCCATACACAGTTTTTATACTGCCAGGTGACTTTCTACTACTTTATATTTATTTGGTATGACTATTACAAGCAGGATTGTTACTCACCAGCCTCGTGATGCAGCCTTTGCAACCTACTGGCATGGGCTTCCTGATTCACAGCCCGCTCATCTGCAGCTGTAAAGGGAATAGAGAAATATTTAGCCATACCTATTCATCACATATACAGGCTGGCCTTTGACAAACAGTTATTGATATGAATACTTACACACTGCTAGGACATCACCTCTCTGCCTTGCTTCTTGGACCCACACATCCAAGAGCTCCCTTTTCCTCCACTTCAATTCAGCATAGTGGTGCTGGACCTGCTCACCAGTCTGAGGGATACCAGTGGCACTGGTGAGATCATGGACGAGATGATCCCAGGCGTCCGATTTATATTGGGAGCCCTGGTATTGTCCCTGCAACAGTCTCTCATCATGGTTATTTACCAGGTGTCCTACCATGACCTTGGACTTCTGTATGCCCCAGCGCTGCACCCGGAAGTGCATGCCCTTGCCAACACCTGCCATACTGCCTACAGTGGGAAGCTGTAACCAGTTATGAGCTATATTCCCACCTGCAGGGTTTAAATACAGCAAATTTCCCACCCTTTGCCATGATTGGATGGTTTTGAATATGCTGAGCTAAGCTAAGCTACAGGCAAATCTGCTTAGCTAAGGTTGTCAGTGCTTAAAGGGCCAGGTTCAGCACTGCTTAGCAATGGGAAGATCCACTTAGATGGGCTACGCATTACTTAGCAGTCATATTTCCACAATGCTTACACCTGGTAAGCAGAGCTGTGCAATGCTTAGCATTGCTTATTTTTTATTTTATAGACTATCTGCTGTATGGGATTGATTCATGATTAATTACATATTATAAATTTGTTTACTGTTCCTGACATCCCTCAATGTGCTTTCATTACATTTATTCATGTGTGACTCTGCTGTATGGGGCATGTGTGTTTATATGGGGGTTTCACAACTTTATTAAACTGATACCTCACATCTGGACCTACTACAGTACTCTGGTTAACAAATACATGTTATTTAGTATGTAATTATTAAAAAAAAACTTTACGTACTGCTTTCACATGTAAAATACAAATTGGTTACAGTGGGGAATCAAACCAGGAATGACTGCTTGCAAAGTGTACACTCTAAACACTACACTATTGCAGTATTATTTATAATGGATGTCTCTTGCTATTTATCTTGTTGTGCTGTTTAAGCTGGACTAAGCGTAGCTAAGCAATGGGCACACCAGCGCAACTGCGTTTAAACTTTATTGCATGTTTGAAAATAAATTGTGTTTTTTTTTTATTTTTGCCCTTCAGAATATCCCTGCTAATGCTGAACCTGTTATTCTATCGACTTTATGCTTTGTAGGACTATTGTCCCTTTTGGCTTTGTCCATATTCCTTACTCTGACAGGTTGGGAGGTTTGCGCTATGTGTTTATGGTAAATGTGTTATTCTATCAACTTTTGCTTTGATAAGGGATGATTGTCCCTTATGGCTTTGACCAGATTTCTTATCCTGATGGGCTGGGTTGTTATGAGCATTCTCACTCGTTTTAAATTGCCGAAAGGCAATTCTGGATTGTAGGGGCTGTGTGTATTGTGAGAGCTCTGCTCTCAGCCACACCTCCTGTGCTCGTACACGGAACTGTGTCCATTTTAAAGCATGGCAGTGCACCTTCATACATATGCATGGCACACTGCCGTGCTGAACAGGAGCGGTCCCTGCCATGCAGGAATAACTTATTCCTGCATGGCTGCTTGCTGAATCTGGGGAGACCGTCTTTTGAAATTGTTGACATTTCATTATATTTAGCAGACATCTAAATGCATGTTCTCTCACCCCTACTACTGTACTTGTCATCCTTATGGCATTATTATTATTTAATTTTAGTGCAGAACTTGTCTTACAATATATTCATTTTGCCACCATTTGACATCCTGTATTCAATGGGTATTCAATGGGTAATTGTTTACTTTACTCTTTTCACTGGTTATTCCTTCATATCTTACTCTTTTCTAATTCTTTCTCTCTTTTTTCAGTGAAATATCTTGAAGTCTGTTCCTTTAACTTTCATTTTACTAGCTCCCAATGGAAATAATTTATCTTAGAGTATAGTAGTATGTGAGTACCACCCTCAGTAAAATTGTATATCTGTAAATTGCGGTTTCTTTGCATCGCAAAGTTAGACTTCATGGTGATACAGTACATGCACGTTCTTTAAGCACAACATAACAGAACTTTTAAACATAATGACAATTCATTTTCTGTGCAGCTCATGAACCCTTACATATATGTTCTCCCACACACCCATTCATTTACCATCCATAGTGCATTAATCTTACTATTTAACATAAGAAAGCATCCATTCTCTATCAACATTTTACCCCCAGCAGTTGTTTACTTATGCCTCTTCTCTGGTTCTTTATTCCATCAATAATATGATTTCATTTCATTAAATATCTGGCATTAAAATCCCATATGTTAATGTGCTGCTTCCTATATCCAAGGTACATGGTTTGATTCCTTCCACCTTCATTTGCCTGTTATGTGACTCTGAGTAAGTCTCTTATCCCTGTTTATCTCTGAAAAGACATCCATATGGCCTGTGGGCTTATCTGATTAAATATAATAAACTGGTGCTTCTTTAATATCCTGCCTGGCGGTTAACACAGGGGATTAAGGCTATGAGCTGCTTCCTGTAGTATTGGTCTTGACTCCTTCAGCCTTCTTTTGCCTACTATCGGATTATGAGCACTCAATTTATTCAGACAGTGCTATAGGTCAATTTGGAAGTTGGGCTAAACTTCTTAAATGTCTCCTGTACAAATAACTAGTAACTACACATGAACCTATAATTACTACACAATGAATTACTATCTTCTTCTTATACTTCCCATTATCAGCCTTTAGAGACTTTTCATCTCCCAATTAGTTATTTCCCCTTTGTTTTATTAGTACTGTACCTCACTTTTTATCTATTTACTATATGGAGTTTATAGTTCATGCAGAATGATATACTTGTTTATATTACCTAGTAGTCAGAGCACTATGCTCAGTATACTCTGTATTCACATGCAGTTTGCTGTTCTATATTTTCTCTTCCCCCACTGATCCCTAGTGACCCTTACATATCTTAACACTTTGCATTAGCATTCTGGATATTATTTGCTTCCCCCTCGGTCTGATAACCATTTGTAGCAAACCTAGAATAAGGCTCCTTAATATTTAACCATTTGAAACAGTACACTCCATAACCCTATTGTTGGAGATTGTAAAAGTTTATAGGCTGAATGAGCACACTCTAACAGCCCAAGGCCTTTTGTATTACTGTACCATATGTAACATTTCTTTCTATCAGTAAATACAATTACTCACCAATACAACAATTCTGCAAGCAAGAAATCTGATTCAAGCATTCGCCATTCCTGCTTTTACTAAGAGTTGCCTGCACTGTTTTCTATCTTGAGCTCTTGTTATTAATTTTCAGAGTTTGTCAGAGCAAGTACAGACACAATGGGTATCACTTTTCCATGACTTTGTTGGTCCCTGTAGCTTTTAATTTGACATATCAGCAAAGAAGGACAGAAAGTTTACCTTCACCTGCCTTCAGATTACTGGTACATGCAGATAAGTGCACAAGTATTTTATTGTCCCTACTTAAAATATCAGTAGTACTGCAGCTAATATGGTGTTTGGAACCACAGAGCAGGTTGCTGAGCAAACCTCAGAGCAGATGAAAAATGCTGTAAGCTAAATGTATGGAGATGTAAAATCAGGTATATTAGATTCTTATTTTAAGGCAATTTAACACATCTCATTATCTTACTTATGCTAAAGAATGCAGCACATTTACTATTATTATAAATGTCACTGTGATTCATGCAGCAAGTTTTATGAGTGATTTATGTTTAACGTAATTACAGTTATCCAGAAAAATTAGTATATCATTGCACATGAGGTGCAATGCAGAGATATTACCTGCAGAGCTCTGTCTCTTTGTGTTAATTTCATTTATACTTATCAGAAACAACTGTTGCTGCCAGCACTCCTGAATAACAGTTAGAAAAGTACCACATCATGTTTTTTTTCTATTTATTTTGAGTGTTACTAAACATAACATTGAAATATTTAAGTAGCTGAAAGACATAATCAGTAGTGAACAAGAAGGTCCACAGTTTCTATCTCAATATTTCATAAATGGCTCTTGGGACCTTTCTTTCTGCTAGGTGTCTCAAATGCAATTGCATGCAGAGCTGACAAGAAAGAACTGAAGTTTGTAAAATAGTACATTCATTTCTAGTGGCATACAATTCTTCACAAGTTTAGGTATAAATACAACATTCTTAAAAACAACTCCACACTGACTTCTATTGACAGATCTAACTAATTATTGCAAGGCTTATCAGAACCAGCACCATTTGAAGAACACAATTTTGTGTGTCAATTACTTTATTCTTTATTATTATTATATCAGTTTATCTATCTGTCTCTCTGTCTTACTCTCCACCCACCTAGCTATCTTGTTATAGTCCTCCTCTGATCATCTAATTATTTCCTGGCCTGTATGTTGGATCATTCATTACATGTCGGTAAAGGCCCTATGGCTCATTCCTTTCCTGAGAATGAGGGCTGATAGCACTGTCAGTAGTGTTACCATCTTTGAGAAGCATCATATAGTTTTTACTTTTAATTCCTTTCTCTTCATTTCACATGTTTATTGACATCCAGTTTGTTGCATGCAATGAGACACTGAGAAACATTTTCATTTGTAACATGATGAGATGTTCCTGCCCACTGTAAGCAAGAACCTAGTGTGATCCATTATCTATACTAGGCATTCTACCATGAACACTGTCTCTGAGTACATGTTCCATTACTCCCTAGAAGAAAGTAATTAAGATGACCCTCTTCATACTTCTCCATCACTCTTTTATAACAGCTTCAGTAGGAACCAAAGTCATAAATTGAACCTGGGTAATTTATGATTTTATCCCTGTATGCAAGTGAATCTGATTTCCTCAAGCAATTATTCAGTTTGACTATCGAATGAAAGGTTCATGTTTTAAGTCTTCTTGACCAATAATATTCTATTTCTTTCAAGCAGAATAGTCTTTGCAAACCTGTAGAGCATCCTTTTGAAATTCTAGCAGTATTTTGACATTGGGGAACTGTGTAAGGATTTTCATAGGTCTATATGTAAGTACTGCCCTAGCAGACCAATTTAAGCCTATCCAATTTTCCTTTTGAGGATAGAATTAACCTATTCCATTTGGTGTTAAATTGGCCTTACCTTTCCATGGTCAATAATTATATATTACCCCTAGTGATAATATGTGGGAACACATGCGTAGGATAAAGCATTTAGGAAGTGCCTCTGTTCATTGCTAGTACAGGGGCAGTACTGGGCTAAATTTTCTGTTTCTCATCCTTAGAGTCAAGATGTGCTTGGTTATGGGCAGTGGCATCGTCTACTAGATATACATGTCCCTCCAAACTACACTTTTGATGTTGCAGAAGAGTTTTGGAACCCCAAAATGAATATATCTGATACCATTTGACTTGCTGATATGCAGTAAATACAGCAGTATTTGGTCAGAGGATGTCTTGTATGCCAGACATCAGTCACCTCTTAGCAATCTGTAAGATAGTATGTATAGTAGCAGAGCTTTGAGTCAGTCCATGAAGGGCATGTAGTTCAGGTCTTGTATCTTTTTAATAATGCATCTCTGTAGTCATTCCAGTTGTAGCATGTGTATGGATAGATACATGCTAAAGGGATGCTTTATATTGAATGACTGGCCTAATAAAGGCTGAGTAAAAGGGGACAATAACATCCCTAGATATAGACACCATCCCTGTGTTTGTAAGCTGTGCAATATAAAAGTTCTTTCTTATGACCATGGGCACATGTTGACTGAATGTTAGACCACTGTCCACAAAAGTTCCCAAGTCCTGAACAAATGGGTAAACTCCTAAGAGTATATTGTCAATATGGTGTATCCTTAGAGGTAGAAGACTTCCCACAATATATGATGCAGTTACATACAGTCCAAGATTTTGGCAATAGTTATGTATTTGGGACAAACCTTCTTGCAGGATGGCTAAGACATTTAGGAATTCAATGAGTGCTCCTAGCTTACAGTCATCTGCAAACTTAGTCAGCCACAGGGCTTTGGCATTGGCTTTTACTTTAGAGAAGTAGATGCAAAGCATGAGAGGTCCCAGCACAGAACCTTGGGTGACACCACTTGTGACTGATCTCTTTGTGGAGGTAACTTCCCTTATTTTGATTTCCTGTGTCCTATCTGAGAGCCAGTTTTTGGCAATCCATTGGGTAACATAGGTTTATTCTCAGTTTAGTAAGCTTTTCTACTATGACTGAGAGAGGGAATGTGTCAACAGCTTTGGCCAGATCAAGGTATGTGGTGTGTACTTTTTTACCTCTGTCTATTGCTTTTGTGACCTTTTCAAAAAAGGCTACCAGTTTAAGTAAACATTACCTGCTCTTGATGAATCCAAACTCAGATGTGTCTGGTGTTTGGAGGTGCTCTTTGTCCTTACTAATTCATTCCATGATGAGTCTTTCCATGGCTTTGCATATGAGGCTGGTCAGACTTATAGGTCTGTAATTGCCTGGGTCTTTGGAAGGTCCTCCCTTATGAAGGGGAATGACTATAAATGTTCTCCATTCACTTGGAGCATAACCTGCATGGTTGCTGAGGCTGAACAGTGTGATTAGTGCACTGGCTAAATTGTTCTTCATTCTATTTATGATGGATCCAGGGGTATTGTCAGAATCCATTGACATAGTGTTTTACCTATTAATAGCACTTTTATAACATGGTCTTCTTGATAGTTAGAGGCAAGCCAATTTCAACTATATCTTGACGAACAGATGGAGGGATAGAATGGTAAAATTAGAGCTGAATTTTTTAGCCAGTTGGTTGGCCATATATTCGGACTTAGTGTAGGTAACATCATTCACAATCAGCTCATTGCAATGCTGCTTTGTGCTTTTGAGATTACAAACATAACTAGGAAAGGTTGTGGATTGTTTTTGGCTTGGGTAGCTATTTTATCTTCATCTTTGGCTTTGGTGGATTTTATAAACTTCCTGAATTTTTTGTTTATTTCATTGACTAGGGTTGTAGCATTCTGGGAATTACTGTTCTTACTTTGATAAAAACTCACTTCCTCGTATTGTAAAGTATGTTGGTATTATGGTTCCAACATGCAGGCTTATTCCTGGCATTTAATGTGTGGGGTTTCCAATCACTCTGCTACCCTTTTAGGAATGCCTTTGCTTAAGTACATTATGTTTAGCTATTTTTCTTTATTAATTCATTCTCTGATTCATTTTGTCATAGTAACAGTGCCCCACCCCCCCAAAAAAAATATGATGCTAAAACTTTCTGGTTCTCAATATGCTACAAGCATGCATACATTAGTTTGCTGGATGTGAGGAAGTCATGTAGGCTGCATGTAGTCATATGTGGCTTACAAGTCTCTTAAAGTCTGAATAGATTTTTATCTATATATTTATACTAGATATTAGAGATTTTTATCTATATATTTATACTAGATATACATGTCCCTCCAAAAATAGTCTTTTGATCTTGCAAAAGAGTTTTAGAACCCCAGAATGAATATCTCCAATACCATTTGACTTGCTGATAAGCAATAAATACAGCAGTGTTTGGTCAGAGGATGTCTTGTATGCCAGACATTAGTCTCCTCTTAGCAGTCTGTAAGATAGTATGTATAGCAGCAGACCTTTGAGTCAGTCCAAGAAGGGCATATTGTTGAGGTCTAGTATCCTTTTTAAAATGTATCTCTGTGGTCATTTCACTTGTTGCATGTGTATGGACAGATACATGCTAAAGGGATGCTTTATATTCAATGACTGGTCTAATGAGGGCTGAGTAATAGGGGACAATGACATCACTAGATATAGACACCATCCCTTTGTTTGTAAGCTATACAATATTAAAGGTATTTCTTATGACCATGGGCATATGTTGACTGAACGTTAGGCCACTGTCTACATAAGTTCCCAAGTCCTCAAACAATGGGTCAACTCCTAAGAGAATATTGTCAATATGGTGTATCCCTAGAGGTAGAAGACTTCCCACAATATATGATAATGCATTTAGGCAGTTTCATACAGTCCATGATTTTGGCACCAGTTATTTATTTGGGACAAACCTTCTTGCAGGATGGCTAAGACATTTAGGAATTCAATGAGTGCTCCTAGCTTACAGTCATCTGCAAACTTAGTCAGCCACAGGCCTTTGGCATTGGCTTTTACTTTAGAGAAGTAGATGCCAAGCATGAGAGGTCCCAACACAGAACCTTGGATGACTCCACTTGTGACTGGTCTCTTTGTGGAGGTATCTTCCCTTATTTTGACTCCCTGTGTCCTATATGAGAACCAGTTGTTGGCAATCCATTCGGTGACATAGGTTTGTTCTCAGTTTATTAAGCTTTTCTACTATGCCTGAGAGAGTGACTGTGTCAACAGCTTCGGCCAGATCAAGGTATGTGGTGTGTACTGTTTTACCTTTGTCTATTGTTTTTGTGACCTTTTCAAAAAAGGCTACCAGTTGAAGTCAACATTACCTGCTATTGATGAATCCAAACTAAGACGTGTCTGGTGTTTGGAGGTGCTCTATGTCCTTACTGATTCATTCCATGATGAGTCTTTCCATGCTTTGCATATGCGGCTGGTCAGGCTTATAGGTCTGTAATTGCCTGGGTCTTTGGAAGGTCCTCTCTTATGAAGGGGAATAACCATAAATGTTCTCCATTTGCTTGGAGCATAACCTGCATGGTGGGTGAGGCTGAACAGTGTGGTTAGTGCACTGGCTAATTTGTTCTTCATTCTATTTATGATGCATCCAGGGGTATTGCAGAATCCATTCACACAGTGTTTTAGCTATTAATAGCACTTTTATAACATGGTCTTCTTGATAGTTAGAGGCAAGCCAATTTCAACTATATCTTGACGAACAGATGGAGGGATAGAATGGTAAAATTAGAGCTGAATTTTTTAGCCAGTCAGTTGGCAATATATTCAGCCGTAGTGTAGGTAACATCATTCACAATCAGCTCATTGCAATGCTGCATTGTGCTTTTGAGATTATGAACATAACTAGAAAAGATCTTGGATTGTTTTTAGCTTGGGTAGCTATTTTATCTTCATCTTTGGCTTTGGTGGATTTTATAAACTTCCTGAATTTTTTGTTTATTTCATTGACTAGGGTTGTAGCATTCTGGGAATTACTGTTCTTACTTTGATCAAAACTCACTTCCTCGTATTGTAAAGTATGTTGGTATTATGGTTCCAACATGCAGGCTTATTCCCGGCATTTAATGTGTGGGGTTTCCAATCACTCTGCTACCCTTTTAGGAATGCCTTTGCTTAAGTACATTATGTTTAGCTATTTTTCCTTATTGATTCATTCTCTGATTCATTTTGTCATAGTAACAGTGCCCCCCCCCCCCCCAAAAAAAAAATATGATGCTAAAACTTTCTGGTTCTCAATATGCTACAAGCATGTATACATTAGTTTGCTGAATGTGAGGAAGCCCTGTAGGCTGCATGTAATCATATGTGGCTTACAAGTCTCTTAAAGTCTGAACTAGATTTTTATCTATATATTTATACTAGATATTAGAGATTTTTATCTATATATTTATACTTGATATACATGTCCCTCCAAACTACTCTTTTGATGTTGCAGAAGAGTTTTAGAACCCCAGAATGAATATCTCCGATGCCATTTGACTTGTTGATATGCAGTAAATACAGCAGTATTTGGTCAGGGGATGTCTTGTATGCCAGACATCAGTCTCCTCTTAGCAGTCTGTAAGATAGTATGTATAGCAGCAGAACTTTGAGTCAGTCCATGAAGGGCATGTTGTTGAGGTCTAGTATCCTTTTAAAAATGTATCTCTGTGGTCATTTCACTTGGTGCATGTGTATGGACAGATACATGCTAAAGGGATGCTTTATATTCAATGACTGGCCTAATGAGGGCTGAGTAATAGGGGACAATGACATCACTAGATATAGACACCATCCCTTTGTTTGCAAGCTGTGCAATATAGAAAGTCTTTCTTATGACCATGGGCACATGTTCACTTAATGTTATGCCACTGTCCACATAAGTTCCCAAGTCCTGAACAAATGGGTCAACTCCTCAGAGTATATTGTCAATATGGTGTATCCCTAGGGGTAAAAGACTTCCCATAATATATGAAAATGCATTTATGCAGTTATATACAGTCTATGATTTTGCAACCAGTTATTTATTTGGGACAAACCTTCATGGAGGATGGCTAAGACATTTTGGAATTCAATGAGTGCTCCTAGCTTATAGTCATCTGCAAACTTAGTCAGGCACAGTGCTTTGGCATTAGCTTTTACTTTAGGGAAGTAGATGCCAAGCATGAGAAGACCCATCACAGAACGTTGGGTGATTCCACTTGTGACTGGTCTCTTTGTGGAGGTAACTTCCCTTATTTTGATTTCCTGTGTCCTATTTGAGAACCAGTTGTTGGAAATCCATTGGGTGACATATGGGTTTATTCTCAGTTTATTTAGCTTTTCTACTATGCCTGAGAGAGTGACTGTGTCAACAGCTTTGGCCAGATCAAGGTATGTAGTGTGTACTGTTTTACCTTTGTCGATTGTTTTTATGACCTTTTCAAAAAAGGCTGCCAGTTGAAGTAAACATTACCTGCTATTGATGAATCCAAACTAAGACGTGTCTGGTGTTTGGAGGTGCTCTATGTCCTTACTGATTCATTCCATGATGAGTCTTTCCATGCTTTGCATATGCGGCTGGTCAGACTTATAGGTCTGTAATTGCCTGGGTCTTTGAAAGGTCCTCCTTATGAAGGGGAATGACTATAAATGTTCTACATTTGCTTGGAGCATAAACTGTATGATGGCTGTGGCTGAACAGTGTTGTTAGTGCACTGGCTAATTTGTTCTTCATTCTATTTATGATGCATCCAGGGGTATTGTCAGAATCCATTGACACAGTGTTTTTAGCAATTAATAGCACTTTTAGAACTTGATCTTCTTGATAGTTGGAGGCAAGCCAATTTCAAATATATCTTGAGGAACAGATGGAGGGATAGAATGGTAAAATTAGAGCTGATTTTTTTAGCCAGTCAGTTGGCAATATTTTCAGCCTTAGTGTAGGTAACATCATTCACAGTCAGCTCATTGCAATGCTGCATTGTGTTTTTGAGATTACGAACATAACTAGAAAAGGTCTTGGTTTGTTTTTGACTTGGGTAGCTATTTTATCTTCATCTTTGGTTTTGGTGGATTTTATAAACTTCCTGAATTTTTTTATTTCATTGACTAAAGTTGTAGCATTCATGGGAATTTCTGTTCTTACTTTAATCAAAACTCACTTCCTCGTATTGTAAAGTATGTTAATATTATGGTACCAACATGTGGGCTTATTCATGGCGTTTAATGTGTGGGGTTTCCAATCACTCTGCTAGCCTTTTAGGATTGCCTTTGCTTAAGTACATTATGTTTAGCTATTTTTCTTTATTAGTTGATTCTCTGATTCATTTTGTCATACTAACATTGAACCCCCCCCCCCCATATATGATGCTAAAACTTTCTGGTTCTCAATATGCTACAAGCACGCATACATTAGTTTGCTGGATTTGAGGTAATCCTGTAGGCTGCATGTAGTCATATGTGGCTTTCAAGTCTCTTAAAGTCTGAACTAGATTTTATCTATATATTTATTCTAGATATTAGAGGCTTTTAACTATATATTTATACTAGATATACATGTCCCTCCAAACTACTCTTTTGATGTTGCAGAAGAGGTTTAGAACCCCAGAATGAATATCTCTGATACCATTTGACTTGCTGATATGCAGTAAATACAGCAGTATTTGGTCAGAGGATGTCGTCGATGCCAGACATCAATCACATCTTAGCAGTTTGTAAGATAGTATGTATAGTAGCAGAACTTTGAGTCAGTCCATGAAAGGCGTGTTGTTTAGGTCTAGTATCCTTTTAAAAATGTATCTCTGTGGTCATTCCACTTGTTGCATGTCTATGGACAGATACATGCTAAAGGGATGCTTTATATTGAATGACTGGCCTAATGAGGGCTGGGTAGTAGGGGACAATGACATCCCTAGATATAGACACTATCCCTTTGTTTGTAAGCTGTGCAATATAAAAGGTCTTTCTTATGACAATGGGCACATGTTGACTGAATGTTAGGCCACTGTCCATATCAGTTCCCAAGTCCTGAAAAAAATGAGTCATCTCTTAAAAGCATATTGTCAATATGGTGTATCCCTAGGGGTAGAAGACTTCCCACAATATATGATAATGCATTTAGGAGTTAAATGCAGTCCATGATTTTAGCAACTGTTATTTATTTGGGACAAACCTTCTTGCAGGATGGCTAAGACATTTAGGAATTAAATGAGTGCTCCTAGCTTACAGTCATCTGCAAACTTCGTCAGCCACTGGCCTTTGGCATTAGACATTACTTTAGAAATGTAGGTACCAAGCATGAGAGGTCCCAGCACAGAACCTTGGGTGACCCCACTTGTGACTGGTCTCTTTGTAGAGGAAACTTCCCTTATTTTGATTTCCTGTGTCCTATCTAAGAACCAGTTGTTGGCAATTCATTGGGTGATATATGGGTTTATTCTCAGGTAATTTAGCTATTCTACTATGCCTGAGAGAGTGACTTTTCAACAGCTTTGGCCAGATCAATGTATGTGGTGTGTACTGTTTTACCTTTGTTTATTGTTTTTGTGACCTTTTCAAAAAAGGCTAGCAGTTTAAGTAAACATTACTGCTCTTGATGAATCTAAATTAAGACGTGTCTGGTGTTTGGACGTGCTCTATGTCCTTACAGATTCATTACATAATGAGTCTTTCCATGGCTTTGCATATGTGGTTGGTCAGACTTATAGGTCTGCAATTGCCTGGGTCTTTGGAAGGTCCTCCCTTATGAAGACGAATGATTATAAATGTTCTCCATTCGCTTGGAGCATAAACTGTATGGTGGCTAAGGCTGAACAGTGTTGTTAGTGCACTGGCTAAATTGTTCTTCATTCTAATTATGATGCATCCAGGGGTATTATCAGAATCCATTGACACAGTGTTTTCAGCTATTGATACCACTTTTAGAACTTGGTCTTGTTGATAGTTGGAGGCAAGCCAATTTCAAGTATATCTTGACGAACTGATGGAGGGATAGATTGGTAAAATTTGCGCTGAATTTATTAGCCAGTTGGTTGGCCATATCTTCAGCCTTAGTGTAGGTATCATCACTCACAATCAGCTCATTGCAATGCTGCATTGTGCTTTTGGGATTACGAACATAACTAGAAAAGGTATTGGATTGTTGTTGTCTTGGGTATCTATTTTAGCTTCAACTTTGGCTTTGGTGGATTTTATAAACTTCCTGAATTTTTTGTTTATTTCATTGACCAGGGTTGTAGCATTCTGGGAATTACTGTTCTTACTTTGATCAAAACTCACTTAATTATATTGTAAAGTATGCTGATACTATGGTTCCACCATGCATGCTTGTTCCTGGCATTTAATGTGTGGGGTTTCCAATCAATCTGCTACCTTTTTAGGAATGCCTTTGCTTCAGTACATTATGTTTAGTAATTTTTCATTATTAATTCATTCTCTTATTCATTTTGTCATACTAACATTGCCCCCCATATATGATGCTAAAACGTTCTGGTTCTCAATATTCTACAAGCACGCATACATTAGTTTGCTGGATGTGAGGTAGTCCTGTAGGCTCCATGTAATCATATGTGGCTTACAAGTCTCTTAAAGTCTGAAGTAGATTTTTATCTATATATTTATACAAGATATTAGAGATTTTTATCTATATATTTATACTAGTTATAAATGTCCCTCCAAACTACTCGTTTGATGTTGCAGAAGAGTTTTAGAACCCCAGAATGAATATCTATGATACCGATTGACTTGTTGATATGCAGTAAATACAGCTGTATTTGGTCAGAGGATGTCTTGTATGCCAGACATCAGTCACCTCTTAGCAGTCTGTAAGATAGTATGTATAGTAGCAGAACTTTGAGTCAGTCCATGAAGGGCATGTTGTTTAGGTCTTGTATCTTTTTAATAATTTATCTCTGTGGTCATTCTAGTTGTTGCATGTGTATGGACAGATATATGCTAAAGGGATGCTTTATACTGAATGACTGGCCTAATGAGGGCTGAGTAATAGGGGACAATGACATCCCTAGATATAGACACCATCCCTTTGTTTGTAAGCTGTGCAATATAGAAGGTCATTCTTATGACCATGGGCACATGTTCACTGAATGTTAGGTCACTGTCCACATCAATTCCCAAGTCCTGAAGTAAATGGGTCAACTCTTAAAAGCATATTGTCAATATGGTGTATCCCTAGGGGTAGAAGACTTCCCACAATACATGATAATGCATTTAGGAGTTACATGCAGTCCATGATTTTGGCAACTTTTATTTATTTGGGACAAACCTTCTTGCAGGATGGCTAAGACATTTAGGAATTAAATGAGTGCTCCTAGCTTACAGTCATCTGCAACCTTCGTCAGCTACTGGCCTTTGGCATTGGACTTAACTTTAGAGATGTAGGTGCCAAGCATGAGAGGTCCCAGCACAGAACCTTGGGTGACCCCACTTGTGACTGGTCTCTTTGTAGAGGAAACTTCCATTATTTTGATTTCCTGTGTCCTATCTAAGAACCAGTTGTTGGCAATTCATTGGGTGACATATGGGTTTATTCTCAGGTAATTTAGCTATTCTACTATTCCTGAAAGAGTGACTTTTCAACAGCTTTGGCCAGATCAAGGTATGTGGTGTGTACTGTTTTACCTTTGTTTATTGTTTTTGTGACCTTTTCAAAAAAGGCTAGCAGTTTAAGTAAACATTACTGCTCTTGATGAATCTAAATTAAGACGTGTCTGGTGTTTGGAGGTGCTCTATGTCCTTACAGATTCATTCCATGATGAGTCTTTCCATGGCTTTGCATATGAGGCTGGTCAGACTTATAGGTCTGCAATTGCCTGGGTCTTTGGAAGGTCCTCCCTTATGAAGACGAATGATTATAAATGTTCTCCATTCGCTTGGAGCATAAACTGTATGGTGGCTGAGGCTTAACAGTGTTGTTAGTGCACTGGCTAAATTGTTCTTCATTCTAATTATGATGCATCCACGGGTATTGTCAGAATCCATTGACACAGTGTTTTTAGCTATTGATACCACTTTTAGAACTTGGTCTTGTTGATAATTGGAGGCAAGCCAATTTCAAGTATATCTTGACGAACTGATGGAGCCATAAAATGGTAAAATCTGAGCTGAATTTATTAGCCAGTTGGTTGGCCATATCTTCAGCCTTAGTGTAGGTATCATCACTCACAATCAGCTCATTGCAATGCTGCATTGTGCTTTTGAGATTACGAACATAACTAGAAAAGGTATTGGATTGTTGTTGGCTTGGATAGCTATTTTAGCTTCAACTTTGGCTTTGGTGGATTTTATAAACTTCCTGAATTTTTTGTTTATTTCATTGACTAGGGTTGTAGCATTCTGGGAATTACTGTTCTTACTTTGATCAAAACTCACTTACTTGTATTGTAAAGTATGCTGATACTATGGTTCCACCATGCATGCTTGTTCCTGACATTTAATGTGTCGGGTTTCCAATCACTCTGCTACCTTTTTAGGAATGCCTTTGCTTCAGTACATTATGTTTAGTAATTTTTCATTACTAATTCATTCTCTTATTCATTTTGTCATACTAACATTGCCCCCCATATATGATGCTAAAACGTTCTGGTTCTCAATATTCTACAAGCATGCATACATTAGTTTGCTGGATGTGAGGTAGTCCTGTAGGCTGCATGTAATCATATGTGGCTTACAAGTCTCTTAAAGTCGGAACTAGATTTTTATCTATATATTTATACAAGATATTAGAGATTTTTATCTATATATTTATACTGGTTATAAATGTCCCTCCAAACTACTCGTTTGATGTTGCAGAAGAGTTTTAGAACCCCAGAATGAATATCTATGATACCAATTGACTTGTTGATATGCAGTAAATACAGCTGTATTTGGTCAGAGGATGTCTTGTATGCCAGACATCAGTCACCTCTTAGCAGTCTGTAAGATAGTATGTATAGTAGCAGAACTTTGAGTCAGTCCATGAAGGGCATGTTGTTTAGGTCTTGTATCTTTTTAATAATTTATCTCTGTGGTCATTCTAGTTGTTGCATGTGTATGGACAGATATATGCTAAAGGGATGCTTTGTACTGAATGACTGGCCTAATGAGGGCTGAGTAATAGGGGACAATGACATCCCTAGATATAGACACCATCCCTTTGTTTGTAAGCTGTGCAATATAGAAGGTCTTTCTTTTGACCATGGGCACATGTTCACTGAATATTAGGCCACTGTCCACATAACTTCCCAAGTCCTGAACAAATGGGTCAACTCCTCAGAGTATATTGTCAATATGGTGTATCCCTAGGGGTAGAAGACTTGCCACAATATATGATAATGCATTTAGGCAGTTACATGCAGTCTATGATTTTGGAACCAGTTATTTATTTGGGACAAACTTTCTTGGAGGATGGCTAAGACATTTTGGAATTCAATGAGTGCTCCTAGCTTATAGTCATCTGCAAACTTAGTCAGGCACAGTGCTTTGGCATTAGCTTTTACTTTAGGTAAGTAGATGCCAAGCATGAGAAGTCCCAGCACAGAACTTTCGGTGACACCACTTGTGACTGGTCTCTTTGTGGAGGTAACTTCCCTTATTTTGATTTCCTGTGTCCTATCTAAGGACCAGTTGTTGGCAATTCATTGGGTGACATATGGGTTTATTTAGCTTTTCTACTATGCATGAGAGAGTGACTGTGTCAACAGCTTTGGCCAGATTAAGGTATGTGGTGTGTACTGTTTTACCTTTGTCTATTGTTTTCGTGACCTTTTCAAAAAAGGCTACCAGTTGAAGTCAACATTACCTACTATTGATGAATCCAAACTAAGACATGTCTGCTGTTTGGAGGTGCTCTATGTCCTTACTGATTCATTCCATGATGAGTCTTTCCATGCATATGCGGCTGGTCAGACTTATAGGTCTGTAATTGCCTGGGTCTTTGGTAGATCCTCCCTTATGAAGGGGAATGACTATAAATGTTCTCCATTCTTTTGGAGCATAACTTGTATGGTGGCTGAGGCTGAACAGTGTTGTTAGTGCACTAGCTAAATTGTTCTTCATTCTATTCATGATGCATCCAGTGGTATTGTCAGAATCCATTGACACAGTGTTTTTAGCTATTGATAGCACTTTTAGAACTTGTTCTTCTTGATAGCTGGAGGCAAGCCAATTTCAATTATATCTTGACAAACAGATGGAGGAATAGAATGGAAAAATTAGAGCTGAGTTTATTAGCCAGTTGGTTGGCCATATCTTCAGCCTTAGTAGTGCAGGTAACTTCATTCACAATCAGCTCAGTGCAATGCTGCATTGTGATTTTGAGATTACAAACATAACTAGAAAAGCTCTTGGATTGTTTTTGGCTTGGGTAGCTATTTTAACTTCAGCTTTGTCTTTGGTGGATTTTATAAACTTCCTGAATTTTTTGTTTATTTAATTGACTAGGGTTGTAGCATTCTGGGAATTAGTGTTCTTTCTTTGATCAAAACTCACTTCCTCGTATTGTAAAGTATGTTGATATTATGATTCCACCATGCAGGCTTATTCCCTGTGTTTAATGTGTGGGGTTTCCAATCAATCTGCTACCCTTTTAGGAATGCTTTTACTTAAGTACATTATGTTTAGCTATTTTTCGTTATTAATTCATTCTCTGATTCATTTTATCATACTAACATTGCCCCCCCCCCCCCCATATATGATGCTAAAACGTTCTGGTTCTCAATATGCATGCATACATTAGTTTGCTGGATGTGAGGAAGTCCTGTAGGCTGAATGTAATCATATGTGGCTTACAAGTCTCTTAAAGTCTGACCTAGATTTTTATCCTATCTACATCAGTCTACCATTTCCTGATCAAAATATTGGTCGAGCAATAGTTTCTGGTGTTGGCAGTTGACCAGTACCTCGTGTCCTGTTCTTACAGCAGCTGCGTTTTATCCTCAGTTGCAAACACTTTACTCTTAAGAATGACATTTGCTCTTACTGGTAACATTTTAACTACAGTGATATAATAATTTCTTTATTTTTCCTTTCAGTGCTACTTTGCCTTTTACTAGCATTGCATGATGATACAGTATTTCAGAACTGCATATAAAATTCTTTTAGAGGCATATCCATTTCAGCAATCAATGTTCCAGGTTTCATGCTGTGAATTTTATTAAATTTTGGCATACATTTATAGTCATGGTGATACAGTGTGTGATTTGTACAGACCGTAGCCTAATTATTGGCTTTTGTTTTTTCTTCTGGTGCTATTGGTCTATGTGTTGTGTGTACAATCAAGTATGTTTTATGGCTTTATGTATATTTCTGCTAGATGTGCTTAATGTATTGATTTATTTGTCTTATTTTGCATTAGTTGCTGATGGTAAATTGTTGGCCTGTGCTCAGTTTTGTAAAAAGTGTTTGGTTTAAAATAAGCAATTTTCTTATATTAACTATACTTAAAATGTTATTTATAAGTTTTAAATATTGCAACATCTCACATTCTTTTCTGTAGAATTAAATGTCAGTTTTTGGAATGATTAGTTGTGCATGGATTCCATTGTCTTATTTGTCATAGGTAAATAGACAGTGCTGATGAAGCTCTCCAAAATGGAATTTCATGCATTAAATTAAAATGGCAGCATGCCCTGATTGCAAAAATGTGGTCATTCTTTTAATATGACATATATTTCCTTTGCAAGATGTAAGAATACTACCTTTTAGAGACAGAAGGAGGGATTTATTTCTACTTAACAGCTTGAATTAATGTACTACTCTACTAATTTATAAACAAGTTATTACCAAATGTTTTTCTTCTAGAGCTGATTAAACAAAAGGTATTTCCATAACTGTCTTATATTACGTTTTGATTTAAACTTAAATAATACTAAACATTAACACAATAATGTGTATACAACTGAGTTTTGTTCTATCTAGAAAGCATTTTAAACAAAAACATATTAACTGAAATATGCCAAATGACCATTGCTGGAATTCCACAGGATTTTCTCACTGCGATTCAGCCATCCTCCCTATGATTTGTCTAAATACAATTCAGCTGAACAACATATATATCTGAGTCACTGGTATTGTAAGTGGATGGATTGTATAGTGGCACAAATATAAAGCTTCATAACTTCAAAGGTATGTGCTGCCCTTCCAGGCAATTTTAATGATAGCCAATTTCCCTTCTGGGACTTGAATTAACCTATCCCATTTCTTGTTAGATTGGCCTTATCCATCCCTTAATTGATAATTAAATATTACCCTTAATGAGAATAGACAGAACTATTCCACAGATAACTTGAAGGGGTCCATGTATGAGATAAATCATTTAGGAGATGCCTCTGTTCACTGTTCAGAGGACAGTCCTGGGGTAAATTTTCTCTTTCCTGTCCATAGATCTTAGTTGCACTTGAATATGAACAGTGACGAACTTTGTTGTACATGGCTGGGTCTGTTCCAGAGCAGCAGTATCCTCTACAAGGTATACCTGTCCCTCCTAGCTCATCTGTTGATGTTGCAGAAGAGGTTTAGAGTCCTAGATTGAGTATTTCTGATGTCACTTGACTTAGTGATATGCAGTAAATCCATCAGTATTAGGTTGGAGGATGCCTTGTATGCCAGACATGGGCTATCTCTTAGCAGTCTATAGGATACCAAGTTCAGTGACAGAGCTTTGAGTCAGTCCATATAGGAAATACTGTTTAGGCCTTCTATCTTTTTAGTAAGGCATATCTGTGGGTGTTCCAGTTGTTGCATGTGTCTGAACAGATACATGCCAAAGGGGGCATTATACTAACTGACTGGCCAAATTAGGGTTCAGTAAAAGGGGACAATGACACCCCTAAATCTAGATACAATTTTTTTGATTATAAGCTGTGCAATATAAAAGACTTTCTTGCAATTGTGGGCACATGTCGGTTGAATGTTAGATCACTGTCCACAGAAGTTCCCAAATCCCAAATAACTGGGTTTACTCTTAGGGGTGTATTGTCAATCTGGTAGTTACTTAGGGTAGATGACTTCCCAAAGGATATAATAATGCATTTCCTAGCATTTAGTTTCAGTCTGTGATTTTGGAACCAGTTACTTATTTGGGACAAACCTTCCTGCAGGATAGTATGTCTATTACAGCAATTTGGTATAGAATGTGATACTAACCTCTGATTGCATTCTGCTGGAGTATGCATGTTCAAGAATCTGTATATGTTTGCATAGGTATCACTCCTCCCACTTCTAAAGAACATGCCGGTTGACTAGCTATTGTAAGAGGTGTCTACCCTGATATTATATTTCTCTTGGCCTTGTGGACTTGTTTCACCAAACAAATTAAATAAATAAATTCCCAACTACTCTGCTGAACAGGCTGGATTAGAATTTTTTTTTACAATACAAAAAAATATTTATATAGAAAGAAGAATGTGCAGTCGTCCAATTAATATCTTGGTACTTTGGCTGACAGTCTTGCAGTGATGCAGAGTACTACTGCAATGAAGTGAACAGAACAGAGAATCTAGTAAGAAGTATTAAATTGCCAAGGATGGGAATAAATTATTAAGCAGGAGTGTTAACAAAGAGTCTGACTTAATATGAGTTGCAAGCTCCAATCAGCAGAATCATCTGCTTTATTACTCTGAGCATCACACTATTTTTTTCTGTTTTTTTTTCCTTTTCACTGTTGCTGATTCTATTAGATGTGTCATTCAAAATAAAGGTTTTTACATTGGGTAGAGAAATAGGGTGCAGGGGAATCTCTTCTGATCATAAACAGTTAATCTGGCTTTCTGCTAAGGACCATTGTCCATATTAGGCAAGGATGTTAAAGAAGAGGGTCATAATAATAGGTCAAGAGACATAATTGTTGACTGTCAAAATGGTGAACACTATATATTAATGTCAGAAACGTCAACATATGGAAAAAAAGAGGTACTGTACTGTGTGGTCTCAGAACAGCAGGGATCAGGGAATTGCCTGTTTCCTCTGTAGTACTGTGATCACAGAGTTAGTATATAATTAGGCAGGGGCTATTGGGGACTGCACCTTTATATGGGGGATGCAAGTGGACTTGCCCCACTGCAAAAACATGGCTAGTCTGCAAAGGGGGCATGACCTGGTTACCCCTTGCTTGCTAGTGTCCCACATCACTGTGGTATTTTCTGTAACCACTTGAAGAGGTCCCAGGGACCAAATATGGTTCAGAGAATTGAGTACCTTAATCAGGGCATGCATCTACTTAATATTTATGTGCTTGTATTTGTCCTTGGTGTACCACAATTGTCCATCTGCATGGGTGTCATGAAGTTCACCACTTCTGTCTTAAGAAGCATGAGGTGTTTAACATAGAATGGAAATTAGCAGTACTCTATAGTGCTTTATGATGACCTTCATGCAAATAAGCAGTACATACATACAATACGTCTGATGGAATACAGAGCAGATATGTCTTATGGTCACGTTTCTGGTGTTATGGTGAACGCATTTGTCATAACGATTGCAGTTCTTCAATCCTTACATGTATACTACAGGTGTATTCTGAAACACATGAAAGACCAAGCATGTTATTATTGCTGGAAATATGACTTATGGAAACTGGTTTGAATCAAGGTTCTTTATTTAATGATACAGAAGGTGTGGGAAGAGGTGGACAGTTAGTGACAGGAATACACAGGCAGCCATACTAAGCCATTAGTTAATTTCTGCACATATTTGTGTTGTGTTCTGTTACTGTTTGCTTTATAATCAAGATTATTCAGGCAAGATCAAGGCAGTGCTCCAAACAGGGTGCAAACACATTACTACAACAGCAGGATAATGTGGTAATGAAACATGTAGCCAACTGTTACACCCACAGGAGTTGTACCAAACATTCAAAAAACACTTTGGTATACCTCTGGATTTGAACCTTGAGAGTATTCCAAGAAACATCAAGAGACCTAAGTAATATCTAAATAGACTGCATATGAGCTGCTACAAAATGTTCAAATATGAGAACAGATTGAAGAAAAGGAGAATGTATTACTCTTTCATTACCCTTATGACAACTGTAAAAATCACATAATGTATACATTATATCCATTAGACTAATAAATATGAAACATTAAAAAGTGATAATACAGACGTGGGAACAAATACAGACAAGGAAACAGTGATGGTGAGACACAAAGAATATTAGAATTTTTCTGCGTCATTTTTTTAACATCCTTTAGGTATGTTAAAGTTATGTTTTCCCTGATAAGTAATCTATCATGTTATTTATAATCAAATGTTTCCAATAAGGTGAAAACAGGGGTCAAAAAGTATAATCGTGATTGAGTCATAAGCAGGATAAAGGTTGGTTACTAAGATAAGCAGACCACACTTAAATGCATAATATTAATATAATTAAATCATTAAATATAATTTTCATGTCTTTTTGAATTTGAACCCTTGACACTATGCCAAAATCATTTCACAGACATGTGAATTATGTTAACACATCACATAGGAAATGTTATTTTACAACCTTAATTTGACTTCTTTGATGAGACAGTCACAAAACAATGAGGCAATGGAGAATGTAGCCAGAAGGCTTCATCACAGTAATGACAAACTTAACATTGCTTAAGGTATACATTACAGCCAGTGGCATACTAAATGATCTTTGCTGAATGCTTTTTAACAATTTTTGACATTTGAAAATCCTATATGATGTGCATTCAACCCTTCAGCTTGTTCAAGAGAAGATTAGCCTGACTGTGCATAGTGCAGTGAGGCTATGCAGAGTACCACAAAAGGCAACAAAGTAATACATCTAAAGGCAAAAACTCAGACGATTTTGCCCTAACTTATGTACTTCCATTTAGCATAAATCATACGTGGTGCTCTGTGCCAGACATTAACAACTGCAGATGAGAAAAAACTGATGACACAGAAGGGAGAAGATGCATAGACAGGGGGAGAGGGAGACAGAGACCAGGTAGCTTATGACACGAGCAGGATAATGTTGTATCAACACAATATGTAGTCAGCAGCAGCACATAAAATAAGGTAGTAAAACAGTCAATAACACTTTGCTAATGCCTGGTTTAGAACACTTGAAAGTATGGAAAAAATCAGTTTATAGAATTGAGCATTATCACATTACACCACAAATAAACTCCTAACTTCATATTATACAACTGAAGGGAAAGTGAAAATGTACAGAAGCAGAAGGGGTGAACAGAGAAATCGAAAGAGATGGAGAGAGAGATAGCAATGGTGTTGTTTATGGTAGATTTAGGACCATCTTTATGTTGTGTTACTCAGGTTTTTCCTCATTATTATTCTGTCACGCTCTGTACAATAAAATGTATGCTATAAGGGAGCAAGAAGGGGTAGGAGAGTAGAAACAAGATGAAGGCATAAGCAGGATAAGGGTGGTTTCCTAAGTCTCCCTGTTGGTGATGGAATGTTTTGTCATATGCTTTCTTGCTGCTTTATTCAAATGGTATGTTAATGAAATGTTGTAAATGGAAATAAATACATATCTTTGCAGTTAAACATAAGATAGGCATATAAAATGTCATGAGATAATAATTTGACACAGCTATAATTGAACCCATGACACACTATGCTAAAACAGCATTCTAAAAACAGGGGAATTATCTCAACACACCATACAGGAACTTCTACTTAATTAAATTCAGCAGCCTAACTGTTAGAGTAACTCTTTCCAAGTACCATCTTTATTCTATCATAGTGGAGCTGATTTAAGCACATTTGCATGAAAGTAACCAGATTACCACAGCTAAAACTAAATTCTTCAGCTTTTGCCATATGAAGTTAAATGGCATTCAGCATTGGTGCACTATGCTAACCTCTGTGAAAATGCTGAGGACAAAATGTAAAGGCTTTTTGATGGGCCATTTCTGACCATGTCTGTTGTTTGTGATTTTATTTTTGACTAGATTAAACATGAGAAAAAAGGGTTAATAAGACAGTGGTGAAATGGGGTGGCAAATCGGGGTAGTGCACACAGGAAACAGTACAAGAATGTTAAGGAAGGTGGTGGGAGTGCAGCATAGCTTTCCACTTCCTCAGAATAAATGTAGTATTACACACATAACTTCATGACTTTAGAGAGCTACCACAACAAGGATTGGGGCAACAACAGAGTAATGTTGTATACCAACTGCACTAAATCAAGTGTGTCAAGATGACATACATGCAAATTGGAGAGCTATGTACCAGACATAAATGCTTTTTGTGGAATAGGTGACCATTTTTTGTTATTTGTTTGACTTGGAAAGAGAAGAATGTTGGCAAAGATAACTAGGAATGAAAGGGTCAGGCATGTAGATTTTGTTAGGTAACAGGCATCGATATACAGGGCATGCAAGGCAGCCATGGATAGTGATGTACACAAAAAGTTGGTGGACTCAATGATTGGGGATATGTAAGTAATTAAGTCAAAAGGTGCTTCAACAAAGTATTAGTTTAAAGGTGTGCACACTTATGCAAACAGCTCAGTGTATGCTTTTTTATTTTTTAGATTTTTTCCCCAGACAGATTTGTTTGTTTTTCAATTGAATTGTACAGGTTATAGGCCACATTAAAGGTGGGAAATGTTTTGAAATGATTTATTGTGGTCTCATTTTTTTATATCACAAAACCTGGCATTTTAACAGGGGTGTGTAATTTTTTTATATCCACTGTTTATATCTGTTTATCTCTCTCTCTCTCTACATATATAGCTGCACACCCATTTATGCTAATCTGGTGCTCGCAGCATGGGAAAAGAAATATGTTTTCGCTTCTTTGTATTTTGATAATGTTGTTTCATATTATAGATTCCTTGATGATATTCTAATTATTTGGAAAGGTAAACAAGCTAGGACCTATGCTTACTGAATATTTGTCAGCTACAACATCATTTTTGAAATTCGCATACAGAATGCATGTGCACCAGATAGATTATTTGGATCTGCTTTTGTATAAGAATGAAATGTGAAATAAGTTTTTATCCACTATTTGGAGGAAGAAGACCTTCTCCAACTATTTTTTACATTTTAAGCCCTACACCGTACTAACATTGTTCTATTTACTTGCATATTTAATTTCTGGTAAGTGCATTCATTCCATGAATTTGAAAAATATTTTTTCCTCATTCATTTACAAATTGTTCTACCAACAAAAAGACTCAAAGGCCACTTCCCAAAATGATTATGTCCCTAAATGTCTGTTACGTTAAATCCCAGTGGTTTAATAATATTTTCAAAAAAAGTACTTTTACTAAGTTTCTCTTCATTTTCAGCCTAATTCTTAAAACGGGTCTTCACCTAGGTGCTGACTTTTGTTCCATATTCTCCTGATAATAATTATTTCAATTATTTTGTACCTGGTGCTGCTTATTTCCTGCAGCTACTTATGATTATAACAGTCATTTAAATAGCAAACTACCTACTTTATTTTGCTTTTCTACACACTGTCAATCAGAATTGCTTGCAGTCCCTCTATAAACCACATCCTTAAATCCCAGCTGGATATGCTGCCTCTACATCTCTGCCCTTCTCCACTTCTTAAATTACTTCTTATGTTTCATCTCCATAACTGTTTTCTTCCCCTCCAAACAGCCTCTCTTCTGCTACACTCCACTGCATTGCTTCACCTTATTCTGCTTTATTTTGCCCCATCACCAACATTAAAACTGATTGAACCAAACCTCCTGAAGTCACACCTTGACTTCTGCATCTCCATTTTCAACAGAAATAGCTCATTTCAGCACTACAAAATCTTCCATTTTGTCTAAAACAACATTATTGTTTTCTATCATCAAAGTGAACTCAGGCCTCTGTGGCTGCCCTCTAGCTTCACTTAAAAGACTGATAGGTGAAGTAAGTGAAGTTTCCTGGTACCCTGGTAAAATTTCCTTTAGTCAATGTGAATAAACCTTTGGGTCACCCCTGAAAAGAGGATTCTGGCCTAGTGGGACAAACTAAGTCAACAAAGAGTAAATAAACAAACACTTAAAATATGTATAAGTATCTCCTCACTGGACCTGTATTTATAGATCTCATCAAGACCATTTACTTAGCCAACTACAACCTCCTTCTGCAAGCACAAATCAGCACTGATGCTATCTCCTGGTTCAAAAGCTTCCTTTCCCACAGATTCATAAAAAGTGCAAATAGCTAAGCCTCCCCTTCTACCACACCCCATACCAAAGGTGAATAATAAGGATGTACACTTTCACCAGTTCTCTTTTCCCTTTCATCAATTGTCCACCATCTAATTTCAGTCAAACACAACTCACCCTCTATGTAGATAACTTGGTTATCTACAGAACCCACAAAATCATTAAAATATATAGATACTGATTTAAATATGCCGCCACAACAGCTAACAACTAACAAACTGGTCCTCAACACCAACAAAACAAAATTTGTTATTTTTGAGAAAATTGTCGACAATCCTACAGCAATGAAATATATGTCATTATGACAAAGACTTAAGAAGCAATATAGTACTTCAAATATCTCGGCATTTGGCTACATCAAACTGTAAACATCTAGCACCACAACAGCAACACAAAAACAAAACCAACTTTCTACTCTTCTGAAAGAAATAAAAATCACACTTCCTATCCCTAGAAGAAAGAACTTCAAATGGAAAAGGAGTATTACATGTCCATCTATAATATAGCCTGCAGATCATAGCCAGTGCATCCATAAAATAACCATCCTCATGATAACAACCAACAGCATATGCAGATTCATCTCTTTAGCATTTCAGAAATAACATCATTGCTTAGTTCTAATCTCTCTCCCTCTCCCTCTCTCTCTCTCTCTCTCTCTATATATATATATATATATATATATATATATAGATATGTGCATGTATGATCCCCCTGCATTTGACTGAACATAAGTTTGACAAATGCAGGGTTGTAATTTAATGTTGACAGTATGGATGGCTGAACGGTGGATATGCCATTGGCAGTGGTACTGAATGTCTATACAGGTAAGTGGGGTTGGGGGTATGAGAGCACTAGCGCGCGTGTGTGTGTGTGTGTGTGTGTGTGTGTGTGTGTGTGTGTGTGTGTGTGTGTGTGTGTGTGTGTGTGTGTGTGTGTGTGTGTGTGTGTTAGGGTTGTGGATAAGTAAAGGATGAATGTTGTGTGTTTGTGTGGGAAACTCTTTGGATTACAGCCACAACTAAACTTAATGAAAAAAAAAAACATTAGCTGTTGCTTCTGCAATTAGAAATCTGATTTTGCAAAAGGCTTTAATTAAAGTTACTGCTGCTGCTGCTGAAAGACCCTGCCAAGAAGATGTAGAAGGGTTTTTATACCCTCTTTGACTTAGTGTGGACTTCAAGACACAGAATATTGTACAGCAAAACAAGGAGGACAGGGAAACAGTATAGTAAATATTCAACCTCTTCTGCCCTCATTTGAGGACTAAGGTACGTGTGGAGCCTGTCTAAAAATAGCTAAGTGCTTCATCCCATATGCAAGGTGTTATATGTCCATAAGATAAGATGTCTGTCCTGTGTACAGTAATGTCAGTCATACTGTATGGCTGTGATGTCGGCAATATTCACCTACAGAATTTGTACAGTAATGGACATCAAGCATTTCACTTTCCTCCACATATGTGTGACTGTAACTACATATAAAATGCTTAAAGTGCAATGCACAGTCATTATCATCATTGGCACAGGGTGGTGTTGGAAGAGAATACATGAGGGCAAGCCTAACACCAAAGAAGTTAGTGCAAATTAGTCAATAGCATTGCCTACTTGAAAGTTGTGCTGTATACATACTGGTATTGCCCTCTATGTCAGAATGAACATCTATTCTGTGTGAATCCTCTGTTGAGGTGTCAGTGAACTCTGACAGTGGACAAGAACTTCTCATTTTTGTTTAATAGTTTTTTGTTAGCAGTCACTCTCCACCTACACAGCCATATGTTTCTGGCTAATTTCACATGTGCTACGTATCACATACATTGTTATGTCCCTGGCCCTATGTCAGGTTTACTGATATGTATGGACAATGGCTCCAACACCATTTACATATTGACCATCTGCCTCCAGATATGGTCGTAGGAGTATTTATCACCTCTGCCTCTTTCTAAGAGGAAGAAACTATGTTGACTTAGTGTCTGGATGATAACTTCATTTACTGTAACACTGTATGGCATTTTACAGTGTACAAACGTCTTAGAAACCATATACCTGTACAAGCTGAAAAATAAATGTGTAATATACAGTACAATGAAGACACATATGATTGTTAAGAAAACAAATATGTATATATAAAAATATGCATCTATCACTACAAAACAATTTAAAAATTAAAGCTCTCTATTAGTATGCAGAAATAAATACAGTGACCCCCCCCCCAAAAAAAAAAAAAGTAAAGGAGCAGCAAGTGTACAGGTTATTTAAGAAGGACAACTGTGTAACTGCAACATTAACAAAAGCAATGTGCACTTTTCCATTATAAATGGATAACAAGTATTTTTAGATGACCACTTGTGTGGAGAGTGGTCAATTATATATCACTGGCTTGACACATTTGTGGGTTACAAATGTCAACCCCCTGACCTTGCTAGTACGTGACTTCTGCAATAACTTGCTAGATGGGCATAGAAACTGTTCTATGACGTCATGTTAGAGTTTTCACAAATATTTGCAATGTACCAAATAACTAATATACCTGGTTCTGCCACCGGCAAGGGACAAACAATGCATAT
The DNA here is from genome assembly GCF_019279795.1 of Protopterus annectens. Classification (NCBI taxonomy): domain Eukaryota; kingdom Metazoa; phylum Chordata; order Ceratodontiformes; family Protopteridae; genus Protopterus; species Protopterus annectens. The sequence goes on from NC_056735.1 coordinate 560,533,572, forward strand.
AGTAAGCTATATATATATTGTAAAATACAATCCATCAGTATGGTTGAAATACAGCATTTTGTTTAAAAACACAGCAACCTACTTTTGCATCAAGTAACTTGCGACACTAGAAACATGTTTTGCTAGCAATTAACAGCATGCAGCTCTCTGGATAAACAGTCTCCCCTATTGTGATACAATTTCCTTGCCTACAAGCTTGATATACTGCACATTCAGGTCTGTGAGAACTACAAATATGCAAATGAGATGTGAACTCATTACCAATTAGGAATCCCAAACTCTGCACTGAGTGCAGGGAATGTAAACATGGTGTAAGGATTACTGACTACATGCAGACACTACCTCTGCAAGGAGGAGCACTGAGAAGAGTTACCTGTAAGTACTTGCAAGTGTGAATGATTAGTCTGACTGTAGTATCAATTATGGTGTGAAAGGGAGAAGGGACTTACAAGAAATGTTGCGGATACCATTGATGGACATAGGATAGAAACATTCCTAACACTGATATGAATTGATTATGACAACAGTTTCTGCCTCTGAATACAATTCTGTTGGCAATTCTAAGGAAGTAGATTACTCATTGAAACTTCACATGCAGGTAAATGAACAAAGGAAAAAAAAAAAAAAATCAAAAGTCGACAAAGCAGCTGGACAAAAAATAAATAAAAAAAAACTGCTCAAGGCTGGAAAATACGAAACCACAGACTAGCGTAACTTCCACTTTATTCAACACTTTCGTAAAAAACGTCTTCAGAGCTAAAAGAAATGTTACATCAAACATTCATTTAAATACTGCACACAATTAAAATCAATTAATCAATTGCATAGTGCAAAATCATAATTAAAGAGCCCTTTACAAAAAACAAACTCTTCATTCATCATTGTGCACTATAGAATGGGCATAATTGAATATATTACAATAACAAACATTATAAAACATATGCTTCACAATCTTTTAAGAAACATTTAATATTGATGGCTTCATTTAACCCAGGAAAATGATCCTCCTGTAATTTAATTTGCCATCTAGTTTCTCTTTGCACAAAGGACCCTTGTTAGAGAGGTGTATATCTGGGAATATTGTTCACAAAGTAAAGAGAAGCAAAGAGATGCAGTGATCAAATCTCTTATATTATATTGTGTGAAGAAAGATTATTTTTCCTTTTGCCAGTATCACAGTCATCCACACATCTAATTGCAAATTACATAAAACAAAGATCAGGAATTGTTTCTCTTGCACCTGTAATGTCAATTAATACTCTCCCCAGGAATCAGCAAGCTCTGCCTGGAGTGCCTGAATAGTGCAAGAGCTGCTGCATGCAATATGGAGGATGAGAGATCCAGGATCGAGCCCCCGAGACATAAATGAGCGGTCCTACACTATTCCCGCATGGACACCACTGCCATATGCTAATTACCTCATTTGCTAGTGAAGACCACGCAAATGAGGTGAATTAGTGATCCAGGAAGCAGGCAGGCTTCTGTGCAGGAATAGTGTAACCTGCAGAAATGTATTCAGTTACTAAGCAAATACATTTCTGCAAATTACAAAACAGAGGCATGACAGCTCAAAAGAAAGCATGTATTCAAAATAGTAGGCATGCCAATGGCCAAATATATGGCCACTGGAATGAAAAATAGGGGAAATATTATAAAAACAAGTTTTTTTAAGCTGATCTCAGCCATTTAAGTGTAGGGCAGCAGTCTGCAAATGGGATTGCCATGAAAATTAAAAAAGGGGGAAAATAAGCTTTTATACCCAAACCTGCATTTTGCCATAATAGTCAATGGCATACATACGACAACAATACCAGGAAATAGTGATTGCTAAGGGGGAAGGCTGAGTGTGAGTGTGGTAACTATGAATTAGCATTCTGGTTTATGCAAATGAGGACACTGATACTGAATCACAGATTTCCTCTTAGTGTTAGCTTGCACCCAACCGTGTAGGTGAAGCAACACCATTGTATAAGTAGAAGAAGTGGTGTGTCATGCATGCTGTAAGCTTATTGGAGCTCTGTGGCCCGTGTTTGCCCTTAGCTAAGCACAGCTAAGGAAGGGGGTGTGTCTCACATTGTTGAGCACTGTTTTCCCATGCTTACACGTGTGTGCAAGCCATGCACCGGGTATTAAAAAAAAAAAAAAAAAAAAAAAAAAACAGAAAATACAGCACTATTCACATCTGAAATCTGGGTATGTGTGGTGCACCTCAGGGCTTAAACGGGAAGGCAATGGGAAGGGAACACAGCAGTAGGAAGACAATCAAGGAGAACTAGCATAGCTGGCAGGTGAAATGTATTAGAATCAGCCCATTACACAGGCACCAGCCCAGCACACTACTATAAAGTATGCAAACACCTTTCAGTCTGTTTTTTCCCACAAACTCTACACCACCAGTGTACACAGTTGGGGAAATTTTACCTGACAAAAACTAACAAAATGTTAGGGGCTGCTGTCGCTCTCATACATCAATATGTGCAAGAGGCTGAGGGTGGTGAGGATGTGAATGCTGATGACCATCCCAAAGTGAGGAGGAGGAGAAGAGTGCACAGACCCAGGATAACCTACCAGGCAGTACATGAGCTGGAGATAGTGGAGCACTATAGGGTGGACAGGGACATTCTACAGCAAGTTGTTGAGCTGTGCCGGCAATGCCTCACACACAGAACCAACAGAGGGGAACCCATCTTGGTGGATACCAAGGTATATGTAGGCTTAAGAATACTAGCCACAGGTACCTTCCAAAGGCCAACTGGGGATAGCATGGGGATTTCACAGGCATCAGCATCCAGGATACTCCACCAATTCCTGGATGCCATGTCAGCACATGCCAGTGAGCACATATTTTTCCAACACCCATGAGGCATTGACCAGAAGTGTGCGTCTCTTCCACCAAATAGCAGAATAACCTGAGGTAGTTGGTGCTATAGACTGCATTCACATTCTCATCAAAGTACCACCCGGCAAGTGAGGTACGGTCTACATAAACCACAAGGGCTTCCCCTCCATCAACTGCCAGGTCATGTGCAATGCCCAAGGCATTATCTTGCAAGTGTATGCTGGCAGCCCTGGAAGCTATCATGAATCGCACATCTGATATTCCTCACAACTGTATCAGGGGCTTGCCAGGGGGGACATCCCATATGGCCATCTACTGGGGGATGCTGGGTATGCACTGGAGCTGTGGCTGATGACACCCATCAGAAATGCACACACACCCAAACAAAAATGCTATAACGAGGCACACTCATAAACCAGGATCATTGTAGAGCATGTATTTGGGATGCTCAAGTCATGGTTCCAACAGCCTTGACATATCCTGTGGAGCCTTGCAGTACTCCCCTGTACCATCTGGAGACAAATGTTCATTGTATGTGCCATGCTACACAATATGATCTTGTGGAAACAGCTGCAGGGGGAACACCACAGGGAGGGGCCACACAGCCCACCACCATTGACAAGGACACCACAGGCACAGAGGGACTTGGAGGAGGAAATTCCTGAGCTTGCCCCTGTAGGCAGACAAAGGTATGCTGAGTATGCTCTATCCTTGACAAAGAGACAAAACATGGCACACACACTGACACTGTAGGGACCCAGGGACTGATAGCTCTTTCCAACTTGCACATACAGTAAAATGGATGCCAAATATGATACTACCTGTGCTTTGCCATGTATAGGGAGTGCACTACATGAACCTAACATAGTCAGCCCTCCAGAACCATCCTCAGTACTGGCCCAGCAATAAGGTAAGTCACTCTTTCTAGCAATTAGTGAATGGAGTAGTTGTATGTATGGTATGGATGCAAGCATGCAAGCGAACTGAGTGGCTGAATGGGATAGCAGCAGACAGCTGACAGCTATATGGGACAGTAGGAAATCCATAACAAATAGTGGTGTCAACATACTAGGCAGTACTACACAAGGTGACAATTCCCACCACAGTACATGTAGTGGCCCGAATAACTGTGGGTGTCCATAGGCCACATACATGGATGTCAATGAGTGTCACATACCCACCACCAGCCTCACCCAGCAGGACAGGTGTATATGACCATAAAGAAAGGCTGGGCTAAGGCCTCCAAATAATGGCAATGGTGAACAGCCCCCCTCCAGACCTACACAGACATAGTTCAACAGGTCTGGCAGTGCATATTAGTTCTGAAGGGTAAGAAGTATGAAACTGCAAAGTATGCCATTAAAATCTAGCATGTGTACTCTACTGACATGCCTCCTTTCTGCATGATAGGTCACAATGCAATATGAAATGGAAGCCAACAGAGTAACCGAAATACCAGTACAGTCATTGCAAATGTTTATAGTCTTCAGGTGTGCACCCCCTCTACACAATCCCATTTAGAAATGCAGTAACATGTAAGTTTGAGGAATAATATCACTGGAGCCCAGATTGCCAGAGCTGTCCCAATCTACATGATAGATTGTTGCATGTATCAATATGCAGGGGTCAGTGTGGTAGGTTTGTTGTGTGTTTAATTTTGTCTGGAAATGGTCAGCATGTAGGCCTGGATGGCTGTGTCTCTGTGGCCTAGTTACAGTACTGTGGTCGACAGGGCCATGTTCCAACAACTGCAGTGCCAACCACACTGCCTCTCAGCTACACCCATGTCAGCAGTTGTACATACACACTGTCCAGATGTCAATATTTGTCATTGTTGGAAAGCTGGACACATCATGAACAGGGGGCCCATATATAGAAACAGTACACAGGTTGAAATACCCTACACAGAGTGCATATAAAACAGCTGTCAATTGCACACAACATTGGAATTATACATAGAGAGTAGCATCACATTAGTTGTCTCTCTAGTATGGAATACTGGTAGCCCAGCCAGTCACTGGCAGACCACAAAAGGCACAGTTATAAAGTAATGACAGGCTACCCATGTCCACACACAAGGCAGCATAAGGGGAATGTCCCAGGTATATCCATGTGTCAGGTGTCAGTAGCGTCCAGATCACACATGCACTCAGCACACCCCACCATCAGCCACAGGTTTATCACAGGTCATAGCCTTGCTGTAGGGAATGAGTACAGCATGACACCATCTCTGTATGGGAATACATACATGATGCTGCATGCTGAATAGGTGTCCCATGCAGGTGTGTCCGTAGCTGTAAGCAGCAACCTGCCCACATCCAGACTCATGGATCAGCATGAACAGGAAGGATTGACTGGAACAACTCAATCACTTACTATTGTCATCCCAGGGTAATCCACTGGCTTGCAGCCTGGGAACATATGAGTGGCAGAATGCACTGGCCTAATACAGATGGCCTGCAGCACTCTCAAATGGCCTACATTCCTCTGGCAAAGGCCCATGCCTCACCCATAGTGCCAATGTACAGAATGTCAGGTGGTCCTAACTAACAACCTAACATAGTAAACAGAAAACAAATGCAAGGCCATGCTGACAAATTCCAGCAGCATGCCTCCCCATGTCCTACTGCATGAATTATGGACCAGGCCATAAATACTACTGGGATAAAGGCTCAACTATAGGGATACCTCTGTGATATTGCTATCATAATGTTAGGAAGAAGAGAGAATAATGGGGGGGGGGTGTGGAAGCATGGCTGTCATGAAGTGTGTGAAGTCTGAAACTCTAATGTCTGCCCATACCTCCCGCTGACTGCAAACCCATGAATGAATAGCCACAAAACTGCTTGTGAACCACAATGTGAAGGTAAACTGACCAGATATATGAGTCCTGCCTCTGGATAATGTGGGTGTATCTGTACAGCTGTGAGTTATGGCCCTGGCAGGATATGGCCAATCCGAAAAGTTGAGAAAAGCACAAGAAGGGGATCCCCAGCCATCATACTACCAAGGTGCTGGGCAATTCACATAGAACCAGTGGTCTATTATCTGTAGCTACCCCTCCACAATGGCAGGAGTGTGCCAGAATGTGTAGTCTGTGCCTAAGAAAATTGGTCTCAGCTTCATTCATCTTGTATTTCCCTGGTAAAAAACTGTGAGCAAAGAATGATATCTTGTCAGTAGTTGGTGACATGATACATTACAGTGTAAAACAGTACATATGTCAGAATATCTGTGCTACCACCAACCATGTTACACAAGCAAGACAGACAGCAATAGTTGCAGTACCCCCCATATGTTACGCTGATTGTGTCTCCATATTGGCAAACTGTCTACAGATATCCTGCAGAAACAGGTTGCTAGATGTAGTTGCAGCACACAAAACCATGGAATGGAGTTCAACTCTCCCTGGAATGGATTCACACACTCAGTATAGAAGGTCATACTGGACATGCTCCTACACTTAGAGAAATGAAGCCCGTGTCTGACAACACAGTGGACTATAGATATCTGTTATTCGCAGATGTCTGTGCACACACAAAATTGTACACCATTTTTACTTCACACACATTGGTAAAGAATACTCACTCATATCTAAGGCCAACATAATTTAATATGTCAAACATACACACACAGACACATGGGGAAGAGAGAGAGAGAGACAGACAGCGACATAGAAATCCCATTATGAGGCCTTTCCCACCCAGTACACACACAATTGGCCTATATCACATGATGTGCTGATGATATTCACTGTAGAAATTCCTTTTGTTATGCATCAGCCCTATAGTCTCAGTGGTGCTTGTGATAACTGTGCAACACTATAGTACAAATAAGTATTCATGTAGCAGTTGTAATCTCAGTCCTGTCAAATATAAAGTTGTGAGTGAGTGTGTGTGTGTGTGTGTGTGTGTGTGTGTGTGTGTGTGTGTGTGTGTGTGTGTGTGTGTGTGTGTGTGCGTGTGTGTATCTAGATGAATGAGTTTGAGGCCATTCACACTCATTACACTTCCCGTTGCCCTACTTTTGCACTCCTGCTGATGTCAGTCACTTTGAAATAACTCTTTGGGCAGCTTCTAGCATTCTAGGCTCTGTGGTGGTCGCAATAACTATGTAATACTATGTTGTAGCAAGCTAGATAAGCAAGAGTTCTCATCCCAGTCCTGGCAACTGTAAAAATGTGTGTGTTTGTGTGACAGAGTGTGTGAGTCTTTGCAGAGACATGATTTTGAGGCCATTCACACTCACTACACTTCCCTTACCCCTCCTTTAGCACTGCTGCTGATGTCACTCACCTTCAAAGATACCTTTGGACAGCTCCTCAGCATTTAAGTTCTGTGGTGCTCGTGATAACTACGTGATACTATGATGGAAAACACTACTTAGCTAGGAGTTCTAATCTCAGTTCCAGCAATCTTAAGAGTGTGACTGTTTGTGTGAGTTTGTTTGTATATATGTAGGTTGAAGTATTCTGTGTCCATACACAGACAGTACATTTCAAAGTGTAATACTTTAAAACAGCTGCTGATGTCACTTACCTTAGAGGTATGTTTGGACACTGCTCTAACTATAAGCTCCATGGCATGTGTAATAAATGTGAAACAATACAGTAGTAATAACTACATAGGTAGGGGTTTCAATCTCATTCCTGGTAAGTGTGTGTGTGTGTGTGTGTGTGTGTGTGTGTGTGTGTGTGTGTGTGTGTGTGTGTGTGTGTGTGTGTGTGTGTGTGTTTATGTGTATGTGTGTGTGTATATGTGTTTGTACTTTAAAGAGATTTTGGCCCCATTTACACACAGGACACTTCTCAATGCCCTACTTTAACAGTCCTGCAGATATCAGTCACCTTAGAAGTACCTGTTGGCTACACTAAACCATGTAAGCTTTGTGGTGTGTGGGGTAAATGTGTAATATATAGGTCTGAAACCATAGTTGGATAGAGGTACAAACCTCCCTCCTGGTGAAATTTCTCACCCACTACATCACCCAATGCCATTATTTATAAGGGCTGATGATATTCCTCACCTCAGAAGTACCTCGGCACAACATCTATTCTAGAAGATTCATGGCGTGTGAGATAAATGTGTACCACAGTAGTAGCAATATGTATATAGGTAGGGGTTCACAATTCAGTACTGGCAAGTGTGCGTGTCTGTTTGGCATCAGTATCCTGGATGGGTGGGTGTTGTTGTGATTGTGTAATACAGGATCCATTGGGGGTGGGTTTTGCTAAGTTATTATATTGATGACCTAGTATATGTCCCAATGTCCACATTACAAGGCCAACAATTGTCAAACACCGTAGAGGTTGGTGTAGACAATCTAAAAGCCCTAAATATGTAGTGCCATGTGTAATGACTATGTGACAGTATGGAATAGTTAACAATATAGGCAACCCTTCTAATACTCAGAGACCAGTCTCCACCCAGGAATCATGCACAAACACACTTGGCTAGGCATCAAACACTATATCAGTAGTTCTCTTGCAAACTGCCTCACAGATAGTACCCACGGTGAGATTGCAGTGGACTCTATGTCACACCGATGACCAGACATAGCTGTTGTCACACATGGTATGGACCCATGTCCTCTCATGTTTGGGATTTAGCCTTCTGAGGTGCAGGAGAACACTAAGCCACCAGGGCTGAAAATGTTTGCATACAGCAGTAAGGTGGGGGGTAGCATTCCCAAGCCATATGATGTTGGCATCATGCACAAAGGCCACTCTGACACTTATGACTGTTGTCAGAACCCTGGACATTACTCAATGCCAAGAGATGTGCCACCATTACCTTAGGGAACACCATGGCTCACATGAAGTAATACATTGGTGGTATTCCACTGAACATTTATGTTGTTATAACAAAATGAGGAACACAGGTTGGCAGTCAGCTGTCTGTTGACCACAACAGTGCCACAGACATCAGAAAGTACTTTGATGTGTTATATCTCCTAACTGTGGGTTATCCAGCAAGTAAAAATACATGGTCACCCTGTACCCTCCACTCAGGAACCCAAGCGATGTGTACAGTGTCTGTTTTGCCATGTAACCACTGGACACCTGAAACAACTGCAGAGTCTGCAAATGTACCCCACAAAGAGAATACCATGCCTTATACACATGCCCTGTATGGACAGACTCCAATAACTCCAATGAATCCCTGTACCATATGTCTATGTAGGTGCAATCACTACCTCAGTTACATAGCCATGTCTCACCAGACTAGGTCAGGAATGCTACATCTGAAGATACCAATCTTTCAACACAACATGCCCCAGAGACCTCTAGCACACTTCCACACTGCAAAGGACATGCTTGTAGGACAGGTTCACAACCCAGACACTGTCAATGTTATGGAATATGCACACATTCTTGAAGCAGTGCACATCACTGGTCACCCACAATAGAAATCTGGATGAGTGGATGGGGAATACAATACCCACCCCTTGGGACCACTCTAGTGACTATACTCATGAGCCACATTGGGGACTATTGTCATGTGGCCTGATGCCAGGGTATTCCCTTGGGCTAGCCTTGTAGAGCCTTCAGGCCCATTCACTTACTACACACCTATGAAACAAGGAACCTATGGATCTCAGTACTGGCAAGTGTGTGTGTGTGTGTGTGTGTGTGTGTGTGTGTGTGTGTGTGTGTGTGTGTGTGTGTGTGTGTGTGTGTGTGTGTGTGTGTGTGTGTGTGTGTGTGTGTGTGTGTGTGTGTGTGTGTGTGTGTGTGTGTGTGTGTGTGTGTGTGTGTGTGTGTGTGTGTGTGTGTGTGTGTGTGTGTGTGTGTGAATAGTAATCTCAGTGTGTTTGGTTGATGAATATCCTCTGTGGCTGTTGTTATTAGTAATTGGAGGTGGATCCAAACCACAACACATACCTTTCTTCACTCTACAACAGATGATGTAAATCAACATATACCTATGCACAAACATTAGTCCTATAATCTGTAAGGCATATGGAATCACTGTGTTACAGACATGGGAAATGCATGGAGATACAGCTGTACCCTGCCTAAGACATGGTTGATGTGTTGCCACATTGCCATACCCCTTGGTCTTGCTGCTGGGCCACATCCTGGTGACACACAGATGCCTAGAAAGGAAACAGGATACAGCATGTGCTAACACATTCACTCAGCATTAATAATAGCAATAATGCTTAACAGCTGACACTGTACACACATTATGATGTATACCCCTTACAAATTCCAGATGATAGCAACTTACACAACATTACATATGTAGAATTTAGTGAGTTCACCCTGTGCATCAGACCCATATATGCATGTCCCTGAATCAATGGTTTTGATGGCAGAGATCAGGCACAAGTTTCATCATATGCAAAGTGTTTGGTGTGGTTTTGCCAGAGGCCTTGGCTGTGCCATTCGGTTGACAGTATGGGTGTGTTTGGGTTGTGGGAATGGCATGGTCTGTGCAGGTGTGGTTTATGTGTGTGGAGGTGACCTTTTATTGGTTGTGATGTGAGTGTGTCTGCATGCACATAGATATGCCATGTGGCTGCCATACACTGATGTTTTTTGGACAGCTGTGGCCTGTACATGCCAGGGTATGCAGTTCACCATCTCCGGCCATGGACACTGGAACTGGACCTACCAGGGTTATCACGGGCACCACCATGGACAAGGCTGGACATTGTACTGCTCCCTGATGGTGACAGTTGTCTGCTGGATCCGCTTTCCTGTTGGGACTGGTCAGGACCACGTGCAGATTGCTTGCTGCATCTTGGTGTGGACATCACACCACCCTCAATATTGTTGGTGTTACTTCATGTACAGGAGTGTGATGGTGCACGGCCACATGCTCACCCAGCTGACTGTGGTGCTGAGTTACATCCACGTGGCTGCTGCCTCCCCTCCACCAAACATTCAAGCACAGATACTCCATAGTGGAGAAGTGCCATGACCTGACCCCACCATCTATCAGAGATCTCATTGCCCTCATGCAGGACCCCAATGAGTTCACAAAAATCATCATGTTCACCAGGGATATGTTTTTCAACCAGCCTGTGCATTTGTCTGGTGTTACATTCGTTATGTGCCTGTGCATCCATTACAGACTGAAACATTCACATGGTTACTGCAGGAGTAGCACTCTCAACATGGGCTGGGTGGGCAGCCATTCTCCTCTGAGCATCCCTGCCCACAGATTTGGTCCAAGGTCACTTTGTATGTCATGTAGAACACAACCATGGATATGTTGGTGCCCCATGGAAGCTGTATTTTTGCCTGTGGACAATGCAGGTATAACCTGTCCTGCAGTACTGCTGGGTGTCTGCCATTCATCTGCCAATGTGATTGTACACTTGTGGGATTGGGAGAGGGTTTAATCTGGCACTGAATGTGTTGCAAAGACTGTGACCAATATATGTTGTCTCAGGATAGGTATTAGCATTGTGCAGTAACTCGCAGCACTTGTATTTAATGCTGTGGAGGTTGTTGGTGTAACTATCAAAGGCTTTTGTGATTGTTGTCAGTGTCTGCTGCATGTTTGCCTTCATAGATGCCTGTAGGCCATTCCATGGGGCAATCCCAAGTTGTGTTTGGGGCTCATAAGGGAGTTCAACAGTCATGGCACAACACCTTTCTCTGCAACAGATTCCTCCTTCTTTTGTACACTTTAGTAATGGCAGGAAACCATCACATTGTCTCTCAGTGTTTGGAGGACAGTGTCTGGGTTCTGTTAGCCATGGCTAGTACCATGCATTAATGTATCTGTTTGTGCAGTGCATATGTGCATGATTTGACTTTCATGCAGCTATTTCCCATTGCCATGGGTGCAGTGAAGTCATCCACCCCTATTTTTTATGGATGCAAAGTCAGCTTTGGAGAGGTTTTTCAGGGTGGTTAACTTTGTGAGGGGTGTAGCTGATATGTTGAGTTCCATATTGATTACAACCTGTGTGTATCTCACCAGGTAGGGATTGACAACTGTGGATGAGCAACAGTCCCATATTTAAGTAGTCAACACAGGTCAAGGTTGTTGCCTTCTCTACCAGGGGTCAGTATGAGCCAGTCCAGGGCATTGGAAATGATGAATCCCAGAAAGCATTTGGTCACTGTACTGGTGCTTGGCTACTTTCCATAGGTGACGGAGGGGTAGTTGAAGTCTCATACTATGTCAGTATTGCATTGGACCGTCATAGATGGCAGGGTGTTGAGGAATGTGCATTGACAGTCAAGGGACATAGATGCGGACCCATAGCAGGCTATGGTCTGGATTGCACTATTACCCCAAGGCAGTTGTACCAGACGTATCTCCAATGCATTATGCTGGGATACTAGTCTGGAGGTGTTCCTATCCATAATGGATATGGAGACAACACCACCTATGGAGGTCTGGTGTGGTCCATGTGTGGGGGCTGGCAGCTGTGGAATGTGTTATAGCTTGATACTGCAGGGCTGCTGTCTGCTGCTGTGAACCACCTCTCCATTACAGCAGAAATGTTAATGTCCTCCACTTCAATGAGTGCTTTGAGTGATTGCATCCTGACAGTTAGATGTCTATTGTTGAGAAGCATGACCTTCAGATTGCATACATGCCTAGCTGTTATGGTGGTAATTACATTAGGAACACTACCTAATAAGGCATTATAGGGGTGGCAAGACACTTAGCCAGTACCTGGAAACCTATCACTGACAGATGTAGGATATCTGTGGCAGGTTATTGAGTTCTGTCAATCATAGCATCCCATGCAGCAAAATACTGGATCCCCTGAGAATGACACAAAACACATAAGCCAATGTTGCAGTCAATCATCTGTTGATAGTACCACAGCATCATTCTGGGTGATGGCAGTATACTGCTCAGGGCTACTGCCACACCTGCATGGACCACATAATCAGAAAGTTCAATCATGTCTCTTGTCATATAGTCCAGGGAGGTGTGTCCTAGATCATTCATACCCACATGGATACAAAGTGATACTCATAGTTGTTGTGGAGTGCCATGACTGGCTGTGCCATGTGCTGGATGCTGGCATGTGATAGATATTTGGCTGTTACCTACTCCATATTCAACTTAGTGAGTGGGGTATGTGTGTGCCTCAGTACTGTGTTACCCATGATAACTGTATTGTGCAAGGTGGTTAACCTTAGGAGCTTAGGTTGAGGGGCACACTGGGTAGGTTAAATATGTGTCCCTTGGCATGTGCCATCTCATGGTGTCTGAGTGGTTCTCTGTCTTGCTGGTCTGTGCTGTTTGGATCAATGTCCATTTGGTGCCTCTGTGAAGATGGATGTGTGGCTTTTCACTGTCAAAGTGGGTGTCATGGTGAGCTATGTATTCCACATGGTGTGGTGCAGGTGTTGATCTTATCCTCTTGACCTGCTTGTCCAGTCTTTGCTGGAGAGTTCATATGTCCACATTGGGTGATATATGGGTAACTCTCACAGGTCTAACTGTTCGGAGTTTAGAGTGGATGGTTGTCTGTGTACATGAGGCAGTTGCAGCACTGCCTCAGAATGGATACATGCACCAGGTTAATGGGTTACAGTACAGAAAACTGCCCTTCAATCATGCCAGGGGGGATGGACATAACTAGTAATACTGGGGCTACTTCTATGATGAACAAGTATTGCTGACATCCCCCAGGTGTGCCACACTTATCAATACAATAACCTTGTGAAGTGCCAAGCTATAATGCTATTTGAAGTGCAAGAAAGAAAGAACTAGCACAATGTAAGGGTGGAAATGAAGACAAACTTTCTGCCACCTGTAATACTTTACCTCAGCTGTGCAGTTATCAGCAGCTTTGGCCATATGAAAGTTGAATAAACTCTTTAGTGTGTGTGGTAACTGCGTAATACTATAGTAGACATAACTAGATAGGTAGGAGTTCTAATCCCAATACTGGTAAGTGAGTGTGTGTTCATGTGAATCATGTACTGCCTGGCTTACACCATTTTTGACTTGTGTACTACCCTTCACACTTTCCCTCACCCCAGTCTAGTAGTCCTGTTGGTGTCATCCACCTTAAAAGTACTGTTGGACTAGATGAAAATGTGTAAGCTCTGTGACACATCTGATAACTGTGTGACACTATAGTAAGGATAACTAAACAGGCACAATTTCTAATCTCCCTACTGGCAATTATTTGGATGTGTTTGTGTGAAAATCATGTAGTGTGTGATTTACACCATTTTTTACCTGTGTACTACCTTGTACTCTTCCCCTCATTATAATTTAGTAGGCCTGTTGATGTCATCCATCTTATAAATACCTTTGGACTAGGTGAAAATGTGTAAGCTCTGTGACACATCTGATAACTGCGTGACACTATAGTAGGAATAGGCTAGACAGGGGTCAAGGGAAGTAAATAGTTTGGGAAGAAATAGCCAGGGAATTGTTATGGCTAGGCTTGTATAGGCCCTAGGGCTGATAGCCTAGTACCAACCTATGAACCTATGAACCTACGAACCTATGAACCTATGGATAACTAAACAGGCACCATTTCTAATCTCCCTACTGGCAACTGTTGGGATGTGTCTGTGTGAAAATCATGTAGTGTGTGGGTTACACCATTTTTAACATGCACATTTCCCACACTCCAATTTAGTAGCCTGTTGATGTCTTCCACCTTAGAAGTACCTTTGGAGTAAGTGGAAATGTATAAGCTCTGTGGCGCATCTGATAACTGTGTAGCACTATAGTAGAAATAGATAGGCAGGAGTTCTCATCCCAATGCTGGCAACTGTTTGTGTGTGTGAGGATCATATCTTGTGTGGCTTACACCATTTTGATGCGTGTACCATACATGGCTGGTGACCACCTCCCACTGCCATTGCATTATATAGTATGGTAACAGAATCTGCCTCACATGCAGCAAGTTAAACCATTGTTCAGTCCTCTGTACAGATGTGTCTGGAATATCTAGATGTTTGCAACCTATACGTGGTCGGAAGTGGTCTGTATGCCTTAACATGCCTATGTATGTGATACATACCTCTCATGTGTACCTCATTACAAGGAATGTTCCTCATTTTGGGTCTTAAAAAGTCCATATTCCTCCAAAGTTCCACATTGAAAGGGTCTGCCACACATTCCGTATTAGGCATTTTTTAACTGATATCCATGGTAAATAGTAATGAACAATACTAATTCATCATAAGGACTTCTTATAAGTATAAAGTAGCACTCTGTAATCATTCAATTACTTTCCTAGTTGAAGTTGTTAGTAAGCTGTTTGAAAGTGTTCCACATTTTGCCCATTTGTTCCACATTTGGAGAGGCTGTGTTCCTCATTTAGGAGATGGAAGGTTGAGAGCTATGATGTGATATTGTAGCCAAATAGGCCACAGTGAGTCTACTGACACATATGGCAGCATGATTTATCATACCTGACTGAAACATCATGCTGATACGATGTCTGCCACCTTCACAGGTGGCCAGCCTTGTATGTGCAATACACGAGTCAAGACGCTATGTTTTTCAAGTGAACTGTTCATGTTATGGATCACATTAAAGGCTGGAAGAGGTGTAGAGTGGCATATTGTGGTCCTAATTTGTATGTAACAGGAACACCTTGTATCTTAACAGGGGTGTGTACACAATTTATATAAACTGTATACCACTAATGTGTCACACATGTCCTTACCTTAGGCCATTTGTCCAGCCCATTTTGCTGGCCTCTGTCCAGATGTCTTGGCACTGACAAGTTGTGAGGTATGCTGCAGGTATGTTTAATTCATTCTAGATAGGCCCCAGTGGTGACCACTGTGATGCAATGCAGCGAACCCCACCACAAGTGAACATGCACATAAAGCACTATAGCTATTACATAACGCAATATAGCTATTTCCTGATAGTTGTGTGCATGGTAAGTTGCATGCCCTTCATATTCCTGTGGTATTGCCAGGTGACAACAGAACAATGTCATACTCACCAGCTTCAGGCTGCTGTCCCATATGCAGACCAGAGGTTCCTAGGAAGTTGTGAGGGGGAGGTATTGTCAGCAGACTCACATGTGACCTTGGTACAGGATGGATGCAGCATGTCTGCACATTTACAGTACTAACCCTAATAATACACAATGTTCTGTCCTCACCACTGATGCGCACTTCTGTGCATTCAAAAACCCCATCCACAACTGCAATCAGACCTGACACATGGATGTAGATACAATACAGATACATGTATGTCTGACACATTAGTGTACTGATCCCCACTGGGGCCTTACCTGCATGCTCCTCATCCAGTGTGTGGGTGCAACCCACCTCCACAATGCTTTCCTCAGCTTCATGACTTGTGCATTGGGTGGAAACCCCAAAGTTGGCAAGGAGCTCCTCAGTGGGTGTCAGTGGGGGCTGGATGGCTGGGACCCCACCTGTGGCTAGCCAGTCCCTTGCTACAGCAGCAACCCATTGACAGGCATGGTGGATTAATTTGGTGGCCCGATGCTGCACCAGCACATAAGTTCTGCTGTGCAGGCCAGCATCATTTACCCTGTGGACCAGATCGCTCCACAGGGCAGTCCTCTCCTGCACATCTTGAGCTCTCTGTCCAAATAACAGGGAATAATGTTTGATCCCATATTGGGTGATGATGTCAGTTTCCCCAACAGAGAATGCTAGTAGGAGAGCCCTCTGTATGTTACCTGGAAGACATAAATAGGAAAAAATGGTCACAGGACCTCATACGGTTATCAAATTGCACATCAACAGTGGATATTACTTGCAAATAAGCCAAACTACACCATAACCCTCCAATCTACCATGGCAATAGCAGCCTGCATTACACTCCTGACCCTGAGCTATCCTATTCTCCTCAATGCTGGACACTTACTTGCACAATCCTCTATTCTCCATTCATTTCTGTGTAAAGGGATGACAGTGGCCATCTTCCATGTGGATGGTGTGTGGATGGTGGCAGGTCTGTGTTTGACTGTGGTGTGTGATGGAGCTGTGAGCACATGCCTGAGTTCCTGTAGGAGGCAGACAGTGATGGCA